>NC_090935.1:1129276197-1129579228 GCF_040938575.1 Ambystoma mexicanum | reverse complement strand
TCTGCTAGAGCCAGCTACTCCATCAACAGGTAATCCACTTGATTGAATGGAACAGTTCTGGAGGAGGGTGAGGTTAGCTTTATTTGGAATTTCCTTTGAGGGCTGATAGACACTGGTGCATTGCATCAACACACACAATGCGTGAATGTGGACACGTTAAAGTGGCGTAACATATCTTTACATTTATGTTTCAAGCTGTGCTTCCTGTTCTGAAACACTGTACTGCCTCAATGCATTTTTTTCCCCACATTCTTTGCCGAAAATCGAAAGCTAAACATCTCTGCCTTTGAATATGTCATGATGCCTACCCCCGGAGCACCAGGCCAGGCCCAGCACCCCCGGGAGCAGGCATCACGCCCCCGGGTAAAAGCCCAGCGGCCCTTTATAGGGGCTCTTTGGACTCTGTCCTGGCGCCGTTGGCGCCAGGCTCATGTTGGACATCAGTCCTGGCGCCATAGGCGCCAGGCTCATAAGGGGAAGTGTTTGGTGCACTTACCTGAAGCAGACCATGCTGCACACTCACCTGATGCAGACCATGCTGCATGAAGAACCAAGCCAAATGAGGCTTAGGAGGGACTATTTTTCTGAAGGAACTATTTTGTTACTTGGGTGGGGCTGTGGAAGAATACTCACCTGGAACTTCTTCCAAAGCTATTTAAGCCACGCTCGGACAGCCACACGTGCTTCGCGTTGTTCTGCATCCCAGCAGCTGAACGCTCACCGTGTCTGCTCCTGCACCTGGACTCCAGCCACGCCCGCCTCGAACCTGGAACACCTGTAAGGGAATAAGAGAAGAGAAAGGTGAAAACCAAGAACTTATTCAACCTTCTTACCTGCATCCGGAATCGTCACGCCAGCATTCCTGAAGGAAGACTTCCATTGAAAAGCACTGCGTTGCTCGCTGCAGCGCCGCGCTTCACTCACCTGTTCCCGAGACGCAGCCCGGCTCCATCGCGGCTCTCAGCACCAGTCGCCACATCTCTGCACCTAGGGGAGAGAAGAAGAGACAAAAGGTGAGCAAGGGAACACAAGAGGAAAGCCGAATTTTCAGCCATATTACTTACCGGCTTTTCTTGGTGAACCATTCCACATCTCGGGTCGGCACCGCATCTTTGGCAGGCACCGCACCCCGGCCCCTATGGGGAAAGGACAAACGACATTACTGGGGAATTATAAAAACATTTAGAGGGGTCGCCCTCATCACTAACTCACCTGATTTTATCACCGGCAATTTAACCCCTCAACGCATCGCCTTTGTTCTGCACCTGAAATAAAGGACAGAAAAAACAACATAAAAGGAGGCTCACACTTGAACTTTTGCATCTTCATACTTACGGCGTATCGCTCAGAAAAGTCAAGTGGATGTGCCAGCGCCATTCTGAAAACCAGTGAAGTAACTGGACGAACGCGCGCCCCTGCACCAGAAGCAGGATGGAGAGTTCATCCTTCCAAACCATAAGGTGAGCTTAAACTGGGGGTTTTGGAGGAAGTCAGAGAAGAACGAAGGAGGAAAGGGGGGAGCAAGCACACTATTCAGCAGACAGTTAATCCCCTTTCTCATCTGCAGAAGGATATTCCTACGGGCCAGACAAGCAAGATTTGGGGGTCCTGTTCAATAGGTGGTCCGAATTCTGCGCATCACGCTTGAAGAGGCCACAGCAACCCAGACCAGACCAGCGCCTCCGTGGGAGCCAGGTGAGCGTTACAGAACGCGAAGCCTTCCTACAAATTCCCACCCAGGCGCTATGGAAACTTCCGAGACTGACCAGTTGGCCCAACTACTGGGGGAATTACGGGCCGAAGTACACGCCGCTCGTCAAGAGACTAATGCTCTCAGGAGGGAAGTGATTGTAACAAAGGAAAGAGCTGATGACCTGGCTAGACAGCTTTTGCAAGGTCAAGCTGGACAAACTCCTTTACCCGGTTCCGGAGGGAACCCCGCTCCTGTGCTTTACAGTAACCCGGTGCAGATTAATCTACCTGGAAACATGCCGCTGACCCCACCCGAACGCTTTGCTGGGGACCCCAAACGATTCGCCGTATTCATGAATCAGTGTCGTTTGCATTTCCTGTGCAGACCTGGGGCCTTCCCTAATGACCAGACCAAGGTAGCCTTTGTATTGTCATATCTCAGCGGCAGTGCTGCCGATTGGTCAGTTCCACTGGTAACTCAAGATGACCCGATTCTTCGTGATTTTCAAGGATTTCAAGCAAGCATGGAAAGGTTATTTGCTCGTCACTCCTAGGGGCAGGCTCTAGATGACGAACTTCTATCTCTGCGACAGGGCAATCAAGACCTCCTTTCCTACATTGCAACCTTTAATAGACTAATTGTGGAAACTGGGTGGCCAGAGGATAAAAGAATCATGTTATTTTATCGAGGTCTACGCGGAGAATTTAAAGATGTCCTGGTCCAAGTTGTAAATCCGCCCCAAGAATGCTCTGAATATATAGACTTAGTGGTCCAATTGGATCACAGACTGCAAAACAGAAAAGCAGATCGGTCCAAGTTTGAGACCCGGGTGTTAGTCAAGACCCACACTAACCTCAAGGGGGCTGAAGCCTCTGAGCCAGTGCAAATCAGAGGAGTTAAAGGACCTTTAACGCAAAAGGAACGTGAAAGAAGACGGCAGATGCACTCATGTCTTTATTGTGGATCCTCTGGACACTTTCTACGAGATTGCCCGGCAAGGCCGCCCAGGAAGGTGGTAGGAGCCGCTGATAAAATCCATGAAACCTCTGTACCGGGAAACGACCCCGCCCGACAAGCGTAGGGGTCCGCTTGCCGAGCTTGAAAACAAACTCTCAGACCTCGCATTTCACTGTGCCAATGGTCCTCGTAGACCCGGAACTGCCTAAGCGGTTGCGTGCAATAAAGGCATACATCGATAGTGGGGCTATAGGAAACTACATGGATCGTGAATTGGTCTCCAGGATTAAGGTAAGGTGACAGAGGCCTGCCAGTCTGCGCTCCCCAAACAGAAAGATAGTCTAAGGTTTGCCTTGTACAAGAAGTTAGTCCAAAGCCACTTTCACGTGGGTTATATGGTGAGTATTTTATTCACAAAAAGAAGAAACACTACACGCCAACACGTGTTTCGGCCCTCTCTGGGCCGTCCTGAGGGCGTATGCACATTGAAATTATGTGTAACGCTGGTAACAGTCCTGGAAAGCGTTAACCCGACAATAGTGTTAAGCTGCAAGTCTAATATCCGTGAAGTACGAGCGTCATCATGACACGCCTGAATGCGTTCCTGCACGGTGATTTCTGCCTGCAGGCAGCGATCCTCTGGGCGAAATGAAGGTGCGGCTGGTTAAAACCAGCGTTAAGTACGAGCGTGTCATGATGACGCTCGTACTTCACGGATATTAGACTTGCAGCTTAACACTATTTTCGGGTTAACGCTTTCCAGGACTGTTACCAGCGTTACACATAATTTCAATGTGCATACGTCCTGAGGACGGCCCAGAGAGGGCCGAAACACGTGTTGGCGTGTAGTGTTTCTTCTTTTTGTGAATAAAATACTCACCATATAACCCACGTGAAAGTGGCTTTGGACTAACTTCTTGTACAAGGCAAACCTTAGACTATCTTTCTGTTTGGGGAGCGCAGACTGGCAGGCCTCTGTCACCTTACCCACTCTGTTTGTATAGAAGGGGTGCCGAGAACTTACCCTTCTACGCTCTGCTACTGCTGCAAACCCCCTTACATTATAATAGCTCAGTTATTGAAATAACAGTAGTGTGTGCGCAACTACCCATATAGGGACCAATTTCTCGGTACCTTTACTTTGGTCTCCAGGATTAACCTTCCCCTGCGTCCTAAAACCAGCAAAGATGTCATCACCACAGTTGATGGAACCGAAATTGCCTCGGGACCGGTAACACATTCCACAGCTGAGGTGACACTTGTAGGTCCGGACGGCCATCGGGAGGCAGTTGTGTTTGATGTAATTAAGGCTCCACAGTTTCAGGTTATTCTCGGAATCCCTTGGTTAGAGACACATAATCCTCGAATTGATTGGCGAGCGAAGAGAATAACCTTTCCCAGAAAATCTGAAGATCAGTCTAGCATCAGTAACCTCTGTCTCCATGCAACCAGAAAATCTGAAGATCAGTCTAGCATCAGTAACCTCTGTCTCCATGCAACTACCTCCGGAATACCAAGACTTTCAGGACGTCTTCCAAAAGGAACAGGCCAACACGTTACCTCCTCACAGATCGTACGATTGCCAAATCGATCTGGTGCACAACCCCCTTGTAGCAGGATTTATGCCCTTACTGAGCCGGAGAATCTGCATTTGAGACAATATTTAGATCAATACCTAGCCAATGGGTTCATTCGCCCTTCAAAGTCTCCGGCATCCTCGGCTTTGTTCTTCGTGCCAAAAAAAGAAGGCGACCTTAGAACTTGTATCGATTACCGCGCATTGAACCAGATAACTGTTAAAAATCGTTACCCTCTGCCTTTGATCCCTGAACTCCTTGACCATGTGAAGGACGCTTGCATATACACCAAGTTAGATCTCCGGGGGGCTTATCATCTGGTACGAGTAAAAGAAGGCGACGAATGGAAAACGGCCTTCCGTACAAAATATGGACTATTCGATTACCAGGTGATGCCTTTTGGCTTGTGCAACGCGCCTGCTGCCTTCCAATTCTTCATGAACGATGTCCTTCGGGAACTCATCGATGTCTGTGTTGTCGTGCATATCGATGACATTCTGGTGTACTCCTCTTCGGAATCTGATCACAGAAAACATGTCAGGGCCGTCCTTGAGAAATTGCGCCAGCACAAACTGTTTGCAAAGCTGGAAAAATGCGTTTTCCATACCACCGAGGTTGAGTTTCTTGGATTCATCCTGACACGTAAAGGGGTCCGAATGGACTCACGGAAAGTGGATGCCAACCTCAAATGGCCATCACCTAGTTTGGTGAAAGGTGTCCAAAGCATGCTTGGTTTTGCCAATTTTTATCGCAGGTTTATCCCGGAATTTTCACGGGTGGTGTAACCCATCACTGCACTCTTGCGGAAGAATAAACGTTTTGAATGGACCACGGAAGCTGAACAGGCCTTTCAGGAATTAAAAGCTAAATTTACGTCTGCACCTATTTTGAAACACCCGCGTCCTGATCTCCCATATATAGTCGAAACCAACGCATCCAGCTTAGCCATGGGAGCTGTCCTGTCTCAGAGAGACCCCGAAACCAACCAACTGCACCCCGTAGCATTTTGGGCCAGAAAGTTCTCGCCGCCAGAGATAAATTATGCAATCACCGATAAGGAATTATTAGCCATTAAGTCCGCCTTTAAGGCTTGGCGGCATTATCTTCTTGGCGCCAGGCATACCATCACCGTGATCACTGATCACCGAAATTTACAATATTTAAAAACTGCCAAGGCTCAGTCTTCACGACAGCTCCGATGCTCTTTATTCTTTGCTGAGTTCGATTTTGTAATCACCTACCGTCCCGGCTGTAAGAATGGCAAAGCGGACGCGCTATCTCGAATTGGAATGGGAGAAATGGACACAAACTCAGAACCTGTGCCGATAATTCCCGAACAAAGGATCTTGGGGATAACCACTTTACAAACCCTTGAAGACATTCAAGCACGGGTAAAACTATTCCTGGACTCTTCAGCCTTGCAGGACTGGATCAAAAGGGGGTCTGCCTTTTCAATCAACGATGGCTTACCTTACTTCCAAGGACGTTTATTTTTGCCAGGAAAGGAATTGCAAGAACTGGTTATTTCCCGTCATCACGATACTCTGATGGAAGGACATCCTGACATTGCCAAAACAGAGTAAAAAATTCAACGACAATTCTGGTGGCCGTCCTGGCGAAAGGATATTAAATCGTTCGTGATGTCCTGTGGAGTTTGCGCCCAAAACAAAGGTAAAAAAACAAAACCCGCCGGTCTTCTTCAACCCTTAGACATTCCACCAGCACCTTGGCACACCTTGTCACTAGATTTTATCACGGACCTGCCCTCTTGTAATGGATACAATACTATTCTGGTTGTGGTGGATTTATTTTCCAAGATGGCCCATTTTATTCCGTTGAAAGGATTACCTTCAGCTTTTGTTCTTGCCAAGGAATTCCTCGAAAATATCATCCGTCTGCAAGGATTCTGTCCATACTAATCTCCGATCGGGGAAGCCAGTTTATTTCTCATTTTTGGAAAAAGTGTTGTCAACTGGCACAAATCGACGTAAGACTCTCAACCAGCCACCACCCACAGACCGATGGTCAGACGGAGAGAACGAACCAGACCCTTGAACAATATCTACGATGTATGTTGCACCAATCGGAGGGTAATTGGAAGGATATTTTATGGGTGGCTGAATATGCATACAATAACTCGATACACTCTGGAACTGGTCAGAGCCCCTTTTATACCCTATATGGACATCACCCTCGTACTTCAGACTTGGACTCACCTTTGAGCCTCGAAATGCCCGCAGTGGACCATTTGCATTCTACGATTACTCAAGCCTTCAAGGATGCTACTGCACACTTACAACATGCGAAAGGGAAATACAAAAAGAATGCGGATCTGCATCTAAAGGAGGCGCCTCCATACCAAATAGGGGATCAAGTATGGTTGGCTACCAAACACTTATCGCTCAAGGGACCTCGGACTTTTAATCCAAGGTATTTAGGCCCTTACTCGATCAAAGCTATAATTAACCCAGTGGCAGTCAAGCTAGATCTACCAGCTAACATGCGGATTCACCCCGTTTTTCATGTGTCGCTTTTGAAACCAGTGCAACCAGGAACCAGATTAATAAAGCCACCAGAACCAATCCAGATAGATGGGGAGCCTGAATTCGAGGTGAAGAACATTTTGGACTCGAAGATCTCAAAATCAAAACTTTTCTATCTAATTGATTGGAAGGGGTACGGGCCTCAGGAAAGATCTTGGGAACCCAGCGACCACGTACATGCACCTCGGCTAGTAAAAAGGTTCCATCGGAATTTCCCGAACAAACCGAAACCTCCTGGGGAAACGACCTTGGGAGGGGCCTTGGGGGGGAGTGCTGTCATGATGCCTACCCCCGGAGCACCAGGCCAGGCCCAGCACCCCCGGGAGCAGACATCATGCCCCCGGGTAAAAGCCCAGCGTCCCTTTATAGGGGCTCTTTGGACTCTGTCCTGGCGCCGTTGGCGCCCGGCTCATGTTGGACATCAGTCCTGGCGCCATAGGCGCCAGGCTCATAAGGGGAAGTGTTTGGTGCACTTACCTGAAGCAGACCATGCTGCACACTCACCTGATGCAGACCATGCTGCATGAAGAACCAAGCCAAATGAGGCTTAGGAGGGACTATTTTTCTGAAGGAACTATTTTGTTACTTGGGTGGGGCTGTGGAAGAATACTCACCTGGAGCTTCTTCCAAAGCTATTTAAGCCACGCCCGGACAGCCACACGTGCTTCGCGTTGTTCTTCATCCCAGCAGCTGAACGCTCACCGTGTCTGCTCCTGCACCTGGACTCCAGCCACGCCCGCCTCGAACCTGGAACACCTGTAAGGGAATAAGAGAAGAGAAAGGTGAAAACCAAGAACGTATTCAACCTTCTTACCTGCATCCGGAATCGTCACGCCAGCATTCCTGAAGGAAGACTTCCATTGAAAAGCACCGCGTTGCTCGCTGCAGCGCCACGCTTCACTCACCAGTTCCCGAGACGCCGCCCGGCTCCATCGCGGCTCTCAGCACCAGTCGCCACATCTCTGCACCTAGGGGAGAGAAGAAGAGACAAAAGGTGAGCAAGGGAACACAAGAGGAAAGCCGAATTTTCAGCCATATTACTTACCGGCTTTTCTTGGTGAACCATTCCACATCTCGGGTCGGCACCGCATCTTTGGCAGGCACCGCACCCCGGCCCCTATGGAGAAAGGACAAACGACATTACTGGGGAATTATAAAGACATTTAGAGGGGTCGCCCTCATCACTAACTCACCTGATTTTATCACCGGCAATTTAACCCCTCAACGTATCGCCTTTGTTCTGCACCTGAAATAAAGGACAGAAAAAACAACATAAAAGGAGGCTCACACTTGAACTTTTGCATCTTCATACAGCGTATCGCTCAGAAAAGTCAAGTGGAACTGCCAGCGCCATTCTCAAAACCAGTGAAGTAACTGGACGAACGCGCGCCCCTGCACCAGAAACAGGATGGAGAGTTCATCCTTCCAAACCATAAGGTGAGCTTAAACCGGGGGTTTTGGAGGAAGTCGGAGAAGAACGAAGGGGGAAAGGGGGAGCAAGCACACTATTCAGCAGACAGTTAATCCCCTTTCTCATCTGCAGAAGGATATTCCTACGGGCCAGACAAGCAAGATTTGGGGGTCCTGTTCAATCGGTGGTCCGAATTCTGCGCATCACGCTTGAAGAGGCCACAACAACCCAGACCAGACCAGCGCCTCCGTGGGAGCCAGGTGAGCGTTACAGAATAGGACAAGTGCCTTATTGTAATTTAGCCTTGAACGCTAGGCAGCAATTGCTCCAAGGACATATGTTGTGGGGAATACAAAATGAAAAGATAACTTCAACTTTATTGAGAGCAGAAATGTACCGTCAAGTTAGTGTGAAAGTGTGTGATACATCGTACAGAGCAGTTGCTTGTAGACTAACCATGGAATTTCCAGAAATTATGTAAATTCAAGTTTACATAACATTTTTATTGGGATTAAAAACGAGTAGGGTGCGGTGCTGTATGCATAATCATTAATTGATGGTGGGGTAAACATTGTGCGTGTGCACTGTAACCGCTTTGTAATCTTGCAAGCTTAGTTACAATGACATCGCTCCGGGGTTCAAGCTGAATGGTTGCTATATTTGTTCTTCGTTTTCTCCATGAGGTTCTCCACCCCATTGGGAGCTATAGAATAGCTCGGGAGCAACGTGCTCGTCTTGGAAGAATGATGACACAGAGCAACACAGGTTCGATCCCCGGGTCCGTGCTTAGAAACCTCTGGGTATTAAGCACATTATAAATAACCTATCATAACCTATCATACCTACTTCATAGCGCTCCAATTGTACTCAGCTCGTGGTCTCAAGTAGTACACCTTGTTTTCATTTGTGTGTTAAATATTGGTTGTGTTGTGCTTATGATTATGTTTCAAACAATGAGTTATACAGTAACTTGTTAAATTAAAATAAATAACGGCTACCGAAATGTATTTTTATTGCGCTTTGTTCACAGATTCTTTGTACCGTTCTGCCCCTGCCATAGCTTCCAGGTGCCAGCAGATGGCTTCTGGAATTAACACTGGAGGATTACCATAAGCAGTGTTTTTTCGATCAGCGCTATGTGGAACAATCGATATGGCCCTATATGTCCATTTGCGTTTCCGGTAAAAAGGAGCAACATGTCAGCATTCATGATGTAAGAAAGTGGAGAAGCGAGAGCGTTGCACTTTGAAAGTGCAAAAAATACATGTCTTCTCCCACACGAAGCACCAAGGGGCGTCATTGAATTGTTTTGCTGTTGTGCCATATGGCAAGACCAGGACACAAAAGGACAAAGAACATAGAGCGTTCATTGTAATCTGTGTAGCTCGATAGCCATGCAATCATCGCCAGCTCTAACTTACCTGCAAAATTTTCAAAAAACGCTAGTTTCCTGGAGTTTATAATTTTGTGTGAACATTCTTTGAAAAATAAGAGCACTTTTAACATTGCAGACTATTGTTGATTTATCATTGAAATATTCTACACAGAAATACTATTTAGAGCAAGACAGAGAAGGAATGCTCTGTATGTGGATGTCTGTGATTATCTTGTGTTTATCTTCCTGTTTCTGCAGGCGTGGGTGATGACGTGGCACGTTGGGCTATGCTGGCCACAAACGTAATGAAAATAGGTGGAGCACATCGTTGGGACAAGTGATGTCAACTTCTGGGGCGGGTGTTTTGATTTATCGCTGCAAGTGCACTTGAATTTACGGTGATCGATCCACGGATCAGATTAGCACAAGATGGCCACGCACAACATGGTGTTTTCGTATGTGTAAAAGTGAGGAAAACTAAGGTAAAATGCATCGGAATTTTTTTTACGATTGATCACTGTATGCTTATAACGACTTGCCCGAACGATGGGCACAATAAAAATTTTGAGCGCACTAGTGCTTCCAATTTACAGTGACTTTTCTGTGGTATATTGCAGATGAATCTGAAGGCCAGGTCAGTCACGGCTTCCTTGATGCTGAAAAAGCCTTTGACTCTGTGTCTTGGAAATTCTTGTTGGGAGCATTGCAGCATTTGCGGTTCGGGGGTTATTTTACCAGTTGTGTGCTGCTATTGTATGCCAATTCAGTCGCTTGGGTTCTCACTAATGGTACGCTGTCACAGGAGTTTCGGCTGGGAAGCAGGACACGGAAGAGGTGCCCCTTGTCTCCCTTGCTGTTTGCCCAAACGATAGATCCCTTTGCGCGGCTGATAAGGGACAGGCATGGACATAGAGGAATCCGGATAGCGGGTCTGCCTCAAGTCATTTCATTATATGCTGATGATGCACCCGCAGCAGAATCTGGGCCCTGTGATGCCGCAGGTCCATATATTCATGCAATACTCTGGTTATAAAATCAGTGCAGAAAAATCGGAGTTATTTCCACTCACGTATAATACACTGCAGCCAGGAGACTTGCTGGGGTTTAGGTGGGTCCCAACTGGGTTTAAATATACTGGCATCTTTGTGTCCTGTTCATGCCATTCTTATACGTAGACAATCACAAGGAGTATTTAAATTCCCTGGTTGTTAAATTGCAGCTGTGGGCCAGATTACCTATATCTCAATATGGGAGATTGTCTTTACTGAAGATGGTCCCAAATTTATTGTATTATTTTAGTACTGTCCCGATCTGGCCTGGGCGATTATTTTTTACTAAGCTTTGGTCCTTGGCTATCAAATTCGTTTGGGGGGATGAGGGTAGCCCGAATGAGTTGGGAGAGCTTGGCGGAACCCTATATGCAGGGGGGTCTCATGGCACTCGACTTTGAATTGTATTATATTGTAGCGCAAGCACAATACGCGAGTCACTGATACTCACCAGCTCCAGGGCTGGTACACCGTGCACTTGAGTGCTACAGTGTGTCGCCAGCGGATTTGAGATCAATAATCTTTAGTGATGCAGATTCTTGTACATATGACCCGGTCTGTCCCCATGACGTTAAATGCGTGGTCTCAGTTATTTAAGAGCTTGATCATAGTTGTTCTGTTTAGTGGAGCGGTGCCCCTCTGGAATTGCCTCGTGCTCCCCCCGCGTATGTCTCAGACATTCAGAGGTCCTGGGATGCTGAGCGACAGATGGTTTTATGAGATTTATTTCCAGAAAGGAGGTTTGTGACGTTCATGGAGTTTGTGGCAAAGTTGGGGAACAACCCCATTAAGACATTACAATACTTCAGATGCGGGCTGCATTCTGCCGTAGATGGACATTGTTTCCACAGGAGCCGGACACTTGTGAGTGTATTGAGACTGTGGTGTCGAGTGGGGATGACAGGGGGCTAGTCTCAAGGATATATAGACTGAGTCAGACTAAACAGCCATCAGTGAACAAGGCATGGAAGAAATGGGAGCGGATTTGGTCACTAACATACGGGATGACCAATGGAGTAGATGGTATCTACTGACGCGGGACATCTCACTCAATGTCAGGTTTAGACTGATACAATGTGAAATATTGAACCAGTTACATTACACACCAGAGCGCATTTCTAGATTTACACTGAATGTCAGTGATGCATGCCCGAAGTGTGGGAGCGCTGTAGCAGGCACCTTTCACATGTTTTGGGACTGCCCGCTGATAGCAAGTATTTGGCGGGAGGTGGCGAATGTCCTGCACGATATGGTGCAAATAGCCCTGGGTGGTATAGGTAAGGTCTCCGTGCTTGTTCATAGATTGTTTAATGTGAGCTGTGGCTTTCCAAAAAATTCATATTGAAATACTGGAAATCCAAAGGAGCAGCCACATGTACAGAATGGCATATGCTAATGAGAGGGAGGAGGGATATATTGCAGTGGTTGTGCCTAAATCTAGACCAAAGGACATTTGGGTGCCATTTCGGGACTACCTCTCAGGAACCATGGCGGGTTGAGGAGATAAGATATCACAGGTGGTGAGCGGTTTGGTGTATATATGTTCAGGGGTGTTGCTAGGTCTGGAAAAGACCTGGGGCTACTCTGATGTTGGAACTGTTGGGATTGGGGGCTAGCTAGCCTTTTGGCTGTAGCTCCTGAGATTCTATCCGGGGCTACAACCAAAAGACCTGGGGCTATAGCCCCCTTAGCTCCCCCCAGCAACGCCTCTGTATATGTTTATGCTCAATGTTTATGGAGCTACGTCCCTGAGGATGGACAGCTACTACTGACTGTTGTGATTATTTGTGATTATAAAAGTGCTTGTTTACGGCGCAATGTAACATGTCTGCCTAAGTTTTAAATAAAGGTTAAAAAAATATATACATATATATATATATATGTATATATATATATATATAGAACAATAGGATGAATAGATAACTTAGTTTTACCAAACCGAATCAGTTGAGAGGGTGAATGCAGAAATAATTCACATTCATGCCCTGATGAAAGACTCGGGTTAAAGCAAACACCTGGGCAAGAGAATGACTAGCTGACAGGCTGCACTCGACGTTCTCTGGAACCTGCACAATTTCCTCAAATTTTCCTAAACTACTGAACTTGTCTTTGAATGCACAAACTTTGACAACCATATAGTCTCGCCCAGTGGGGAAATGTACTTTGTTTACTAGGTGAATCCGACCCAACGTGGGGGGCGGCAAAGGGTTGGAGCGGAGGGGCGAGGGCAAGCATCTAAGTCACCTTCATAAACATTTGCCTCTCAAAACCTTAAGAAGATTAATCATGAGCACCTGCACAATAGCCCAGTTTTTTATAATGTTGTCAGCAAAGTATACAATGTGCACATCTTCTAAACCTAAAAATCTGTGCATCAATATATCCGGTGCAATATTAACAAGGCATTTCACAGACCCTCAAGTGGTCTTGTGGGGAAGTGTCTTGCTTCTGAAGTGAGCACCCCACAGTTCAAATCCGGACCACAGTTCAGATCATGGCTTTGCGGCATAGTTTGAACCTAATTTGCCCCAACATCCTAAAATAAATGTAGAGTGCATATGGATTTCTCTGCATTGGGGTGTCAGACCTGGTGCATCATTTTTTGCCGGATCCCAGATCCCGGAAGATCCGTCCCAATGCCAGCACTGGTCACGCCATTATAACTAACATTGCTTCTGCAATGACAGGAGGTATAATCTTTGCTCCAAAATGAAGATGGAAGAGACATTTTAGAGGAGAAAGAAGGCTTCCGAGAAACACTTGAGAAGGAAACTCAAAGATATTCACCTTAGTCTCAACCAGCAGCCATGTGTAGGCCGAATACTTCAGGAACAGGTGCGCAATGTCTCCAGGGTCGTCCAACTCCAGGCCTCGAGGGCCAGAATGGTAACGGGTTTTAATGATATACCTCGTTACTATTCATGAGAAAAAATGTGCATACATTTAGAATCATTGTATGCTAAATAATCTCATGAATATTAATGAGGGGCATCCTGAAAATCCAACATGTTTCCGGCTCTTGAGGCCTAATGTTCGACAACCCTTGCTCCAACAAGGAAACAATGGCGATGAACCTTGTGCCTAAACCTATACGTCTTGGTAATGTTAACCCAATAATATCTCTGTTGAATGAATGGGATCAACATGACTTCTTTTGGATTTGTCCTCTATTGTCAATAATCGAATAACAAAAATATTGGGCCTCATTACGACCGTGGCGGTCCGGAAATAACGGTGGCGGTAAACCCGCCCCCTGCAGGCGGGAGGTGATGTTCCCGCCAGGTCTGACCTGGCGGGTTTAACACTGCCCGCCTGCAGGCGGACGAGGAAACACCGGCAGCATTACAAGATGCTGCCGGTGTTTCCATGATCCCGATTCCCATTGAGTCCCATAGGACTCAATGGGAATGGGGATTTACACCATTCCGCCTCCGTGATTCCCGGTAAACCGGGGTTGTGATGCCCCGGTAATTCCGGGAATCACGGAGGCGGAAT
Source organism: Ambystoma mexicanum (assembly GCF_040938575.1). Taxonomy (NCBI): domain Eukaryota; kingdom Metazoa; phylum Chordata; class Amphibia; order Caudata; family Ambystomatidae; genus Ambystoma; species Ambystoma mexicanum. The sequence continues at coordinate 1,129,565,128 of NC_090935.1, read as the reverse complement.
GGTAATACGAGTCCGGCGTTAACCAGGCGGTTTTACCGCCTCGGTTAACGCCGGACTCGTAATGAGGCCCATTGTCTTCTTAGTGCCTGATGTCAGACGCAGCAGCTTTTAACCACATGATTCGAACTTGCCAAGTGTAGGCTTTCCTTATATCATATACCAACAGCTTTACTCGTGAAGCTACCTGTGCTTGGCAAGTTATCCCCCCTACCACCCACTCTTATATACCAATTGCAATAATATCCTACTATATTTAAGCTCTGTTCCTAACAGCAGCGCCATTTATTGAAGAGCAATGTGTGTATCTCGCTTTTTAGCGCTCAGTCTGTGCATGCCATTTGTTCTTGCTGACACTTTTGTAAGTGGAAAAGCAATCTTTGTCTGCGCCTGACCTGCGTGCCACCCACTCGAGGGTTTGGAGGCATTTTCAGCTTCCCCCTTATCGGCAAAAGAGTGCTCGGCGGGCAGAGCATTTTGGGTGATGAAAAAACAGCATGTTCTAATTTCGCTGGCAGCTCCTGAGAACATGGCATGTACTGTGTTTAGAACAATATGTACTTACAGTTTCCAAACATATGCCATTTTATCTGCGCACAGCAATTCGGCTTTGCCTCTAACTTATAGCTCTCTGGTGGACTGTTATGTTATGTTAATGAAGCTTGTAATACGCATCTAAAACCGGAAGGTATCCCAGCGCTGAGTCAGGCCTTTCCGACGAAAGGTCACGCAACCGGAAAAAAACAAACAGAAAAAAGAAGCAAAGGAATCAGCAGCAGAGGGTCAATAATTAAAAAGAAAAGTCTTCAGTGCTTTCTGATAGGACAGGTGGTCCGTAACAGCCCATACAGGCATGGATAAAGAGTTCCACAGAGCAGGGGCGGCAGCTGAAAAAGCTGTGCCCTCAAAATTAGATTGACAGAAACGGGAACCTGAAGCAGATATGGATTGCCATCGCGGGGAGTGCGAGGGGGATAATATCTCCTGAAAAGTAACAACGCCCCACCTTCATGAAAGGGCCGGTGGACCATACACAAAACTTGAAGTTTAATTTGTCCCTCAACGGGGAGCCAGTGGAGCTCCCTAAGCGCTGCAGAGGTCTGGTAACATTTAGACTGCCCCATTGCCAAACGGGCTGCAGAGTTCTGGACCCTGCAAGTGCTGAATAAAGGTTTTTGACTGTGCAAACAAAGTGGCGTCACAGTGATCCAAAGCCCCCATAACTGAGGTGAAAACTATCAATCACCGTAAGTGACCCGGGATGAAAGGCAGGATCCTCCTGAGAACTGTAAGCTAGAAATGGGCAGCACTGCACCTAGCATTGCTCGGAGGCTCAACTGAAAGAGAAGAGGCAATTTGAATACCCAAATTCTGTGCAATGCTAACTAGGGGCAGAAGGGGGCCCAAAGAGGAAGGCCAGAAATCTGTAGATCAAGAAGAACATGAAAGAGAGTCAGTGCCAAGACCCATGACTGCCCTGCAAATACTGCATAGGTTTCCTTCTCTTGCTATTATCGTAATGAAGCAGCGAGCAATTCACAAGACATCAGTGGCCATGCCGTACAGTACATAACCCACGGGACGTGGGATTTGAAAGCTGAACTGCAGGTGCGAATGAAGCTAGCTTCAGCGCCACCACTCATTCGGAGGAAATAGAGCGGGAAGTGTTACGAAAGTGTCTAAGAGTGAATCATTGTCTTTACCGAAAATTCCAACACAAAGCCAGGGACTGGGAAATCAAATGTATTCCATGCAGCGTGAGTTGCAAGGTGAGTCTTTTACTACAGTGGACGCGGCTGGCACTGAAGGAAGCACACAGAGTACTGTGTGCTTACGCCAGACAGATGTGTTCCTCTTTCAGCACAAATGTGCATGTGCTTAACTTTGTACCCCACCCACCTGGTAAGGGTCCTGCAAGGTTCTCTCCTCGGTCCCACTCTACAACTCCTCTCTCAGCAAACTGCTCTCCAACTTTGGATTCTTATATCATCGATTTCCCAATGATACTCCAATCTTCGGCTTTGGTCTCAAGCTCTGCTCTCGCATAAGTAAATGCTTCTCTGCCTCACGTCACTAAAAGGAATAACATTGCATGACACTCAACTCCTCTAAAACACAAATGATCTTTCTCCCATCAACCAATGCCTCCCTGTGTCACGGTTCGCTCCCTTCAAACTTGTTCTTGCCACTTGGGGGGCATGATTTGGGAACTGTTTCCTATTCGACTTACCTTCTGCACCCTACAGCTCAGTACTGTATTGATTTGGGAGCGCCAGCCCCCTATTTTCTATATCACCTCCTTTCCAGATACATTTAATTTTTTTGGCAGCCAATATGATTTTTTATTCAATGCAAAAGACTACGCTTCCCAGTATTCCTTGTCCACTGCTTCATCTCCTCCCTTTAAGGACAAGATCAGGTGGACACCTGAGGGCTGTGTTTGGTAGCCAGATGTACAAGCCTCTGTTTGCTTCAGCCCAGCACTGGCCATTGTTGCAGTGTTCCTGTTTGTGACTCGACCCTTGCTCTTATGCTTAGTTTCTAGTTCCTTATGTATTATTCCTTATTTATTGTTCCTTGTTGCTGTATCCCTACATTTAGTATTTTCTACTCCCTGCAGCCCCTTTCTATTTTTCTGTTTAGCAGACAGCATTTTACAGTGCTTTCCTTTTCATGTGCAACCTAGTTTATCTGTGTTTCATCATTCTTTGACCTTGCCCTGTTCTGCAGTAACAACCTTGCTCTTTTGGACCCCCCTCTTTGAAAGAGTTTCTATTTTTTAAAACATTTTCCTTTCCTTCCCTGTTTGTGGATGGAGGTTTGGGGGTTGGGCTTGTAATTTGGTTTACCGAGCTCCTGTCTTTGACTTTCTCTTGGTGTCTGTTCCTGGTGTTCCCTTGTACTTCTCTCTTTGTTCCATATTGATTGTTAGATGTGATGGGCTGTTGTGTCACCCTACCTAAACAGTAAGTTCCACCTTGGTCTTTTCACAGTCACATTAAATAGGCACTCATTTGCTTTTAGATTGCGCTCTTCTCTGAGTTTTTCCTTTGAATCTGACACATAAAGAGCCCATTTCACAAAGAATTGGGTATCTCAGAAAGGAGCATCATTGGCGCTATTCCAAGATGCCCATTTCTGAGAAATGCGCAAGTCATTCAATTCCCAAAGGTGAACTGCACATTTAAGGCTGGACCTATCAGCAGAGCAAATGCTGAGCAGCCCAATCCCTTTTAATAGATTGATATCGGGTATGCTCGCCTGAAACTAATTTGTTAATTGGCACTCCACATCAACAAATCGTCTGGGTGCTGCCACAGATGGCCTCAGGAATACACCAACCCTCGGAGACAGTGCATGTTTTTATTACATTTATCACTAAGGGCCAACCCTCTCTCTATCTCTTGTCTACCCCAGGCAGTTCCCTCCATAGCCCAGAGTGTCTAATCCGCTGGCTGGTCAAGATGGCTTTAGTGCAAACACCATTTCTCTCTCTCCTTCTGGAAATAATCGAGGTGACATCTTAGCGTAGGTCCTACAGTGCAATGAGTACAAGAAGAGGTGCTTTCCTGACACTCAGGCTGCACTTGGGTCTTTTCTTCTATGCACTTGTGCTCCTAGACCTGATGTTCTGTCTTTCCTTTCCCTTCCTTCTATTCTCCTCTCTTTCTTGGCCCACTCTCCGTTTTTCCCTCGTTTTTCCTTCTGTCACTCTGATGTTCTCTTTCTCCTACCCCTTATACCACTACTCTCCCCTGTCGGTTCTATGTGATATGGCCGCCACAAAAATCCTGAGACAAAAAAGCAAATTATTTTACATTTGTTTTGCATGTTATACCCGGGGGAGATCCCCGCATAATCTCCATACAATAAATAATTACCCTAACCCACCCCCACATATAAATGCGTGAAACAAGAAATTTAAAATAAAATCAGTCTTTTTTGCTGCAGGATTTTTCACGGCGACCATATCACTGTATACGCCCCTGCCCCCATTACTATTCTCCCTTTCCACACTACTACTCTCTGCTCTTCAGGCTACTACCCTCTGCTCTTCAGGCTACTACTCTCCCCTCCCTGCACCACTCCCCACCCCTCTCTACACTACTCTCCCAAACACTCTCCTATACTCCACTGCACTGTCCCCTTCTCCCACAGTCACCCTTATTTCACTCTCCCAGTCATCTAGCCCAATCTCTATGCCTCACTTCCCTACACTATCCTTTAGTCTTACTCACTCGCCTTACATGCACACTCACATCCAAGCATCACTTCCTCCTAGCAACCAGTATCTCACATTGCACACTCCGCAAGCAACCCTTCTCCACTCTCCTCTGCACTGTCCTTCCTCCACTTGAATTTTTGGTCCTCCTTCTCTCCCCTTGAACTCACCCAAACAACCCACATCATCCTGTTTCCTGTGCCTCTTTTTATCCTCCCCCTTCCCTCCCCATTGGTTCTATCCCTCAGCTGGTTTCCCGGGCCAGGCGCTGGCTTGCTTCTCCCCACAGGCTGGGTTACTGGGATATTAATAGTAATTGGGGGTTGAGGGTAGATTTTCTGGTCTCCATGGACACATGTGATCCATACAGGCTTTCCTCACAAAATTTGGTCAGGGTATATAAGCTCGGCCTTCACTGCTGTTTGTTTACTCCCAGAGTCAACTGAGGCTGGTATTTCGTTGACTAAGACAAATGTGCATGTTTTAAACGGGTGTAAGACACAGAGACAGTTACTCAAAGTCTCAATCTCTAAATCTTCTTCTAGCCGTAGTTCTTCCCACTGTTCTCCAGCCATCCAATCTATTTCCATAGGTTCTTCCTTTTGGTTTTAGGACATTGGGCCTCAATTCAAGTATGCCGGTCCGGAAATAGTGGTGCCGGTCGCTCCATACCGGCACCTTTTTTTGGACCGCCATACTCTGAGTCACAATGGCGCTATCACTGTCATCGCAAGTGACCTCCGTATCCGGCAACACCGTGAACGGAATCTTTGCCAAAACCTGTCAGCCATGTCTGAGACACCGACATGGCGGTAGTATGTGCACATTCAGAGTACCACGTACACAGAAACACCGGCATGAAAGTGCCTGTAGCACTGTGATGTCTGCGCTGGAAACACCGGCATCGCGGACTAGGCTTTAAACAGAGTCAGGTGTGCAGAAACAGGCCACAGGTGGCCCATATCAGCCCATGTGGCCACCATGAGCACTGCAAAAGCACAAAAGGACCACTCCCACACCTCATGCCACTTCCAACACTACCATGCTTGCAGCAGCATTAGCAGTAATGGAGCTGGAGGCCCTGCATGCAGGGATACAACTTTAATAGGCAGAGAGGCAGAGGAGCCGGCGGAGGCACAGGAGGAGAAGGACAGCCATCATGGGCATGCAAAACAACAATGGACAGCAAGTTGCAACCCGCAGCGAGCCACCCATACCACGCATGAGGGCCACACCCTTCAACCTGAGCCAAACACAGATCCACACCCGGAATCGGCTAGACAGGGACACCATCACATCCATAGTGAACATATGCTGGTAGAAACTTTCAGTTTGTCCTACTCTGTGTAGTGGGCCTTGTTTTACATCATCAGAGGATGTCGTTCCCAGGGGATTAAGGGTCTGATAGGATGCCTGGAGTTCACAACTTAATAGGCGAGCAAGATAACAAATCTTTATCGCCTCACTCCAGTGAAACTCTTGTGCGAGTCTCTCAAAATTTAGAAAACATTTCCTAAATCTTCCCCGTCGTGATGAGGTTTAAGAATCCCATGTGGTAAAACAGGTCTTTGCTGGCTAGATGCTATTTTGTCCAAGCCCTCCTGGAACTTTATATCAGCCTGGATTTGGGGACTGACGATGCGGTCCAATAATGCCTCAAGGGGATTCATCACGGGCCGATTGGGAAACTGAGTGGAAAAATCTGTTGGTCTCTTTCTTATGGGGCTAACATTTCTTTTCCCTTCTTTCTTTCCTATTGGACTTAGGAAGTTGTCTGAGGCTGATAGGTCCTCCCGATCTCCAGATGTTTCTTCTTCTTACTCTTTGTCAGATTCCTCCGACAGGTCTAGTGAAGGTGAAGAGGGGGGATTTCGAGGATTTGTTATAGCTCTTCTTGCTACTGAGAGTTGAAGTTTTGTAACTAAACTAAATGCACAATACATTTTCTTTTTACAAAATATACATGAATGGTAAACAAAAAGAGTGAGTCTTCTTAAAGTATTTCTATTTCATGAATATGAAATGCACTGCATTGCAAGTGTAAATATTTGTTGTTTTAGTGATACAACTGTGTAGGGAAGCTATTTAAAACATCTTCAAATCATTCACTCAAAGGTAATAGGAATTGGTTCCTAGACAATCTAGGTGTAGTCCTAAATTAAACCTGCCAGGTGCTCACACAGTAGTAGTTTACCTTGAAGTAAACACTGTGAAGGCATCATGACGTAAACCACAGACAACAGATTCAATTTTCTAAATAAATGGTTTATATTTCTTAAATGTCAGGATGGAGTAAGGCCTTACTTCGCCTCTGATAACGTGAGATTTCCCTAACTAAAGGAAGCTAAGGATAGTGTGTGCCAGTAAGTCCAACTCAAAAGTCTGTGTTCAAAACCTATTCTTGCCCTCACAACTAAATACATACAATGTGTAGGGATGTCAGAAACCAAAAGAAACAGTGTTCCAAATAAGCTTCTGAGCTTCTTCTAGCTCTTTTCTTATTTTCTGCTTCCCCTTCCCTAAGTTCAAAACAGTTCCAACAAGACCTCGGGGTTCTCTTCCCCAAGAGTTCAACACAGTTCACGAAGAGGCCTCAGGGCTCCCGTCCCCAAGACTTCAACACAGTTCCAAAAAGGCTTTGTGGATCCCCTCCCCAAGACGTCAACTCTTCCAGCATCATAACTACAATCAGTTCAAATCTCTTGGCTTTCAAAACTTAATCATCCAGGCTTTCAATAGTCCACACAGATTGCTCTCTTTCTCATTCACTTCAACAACTGGTATATCTTTCCTTTAGTTCGGCATTCAAAATTGCTTGTTGTACTTTCAAAAATAGGTATTACACTTTGCAGCTTGTTCAGCATTCAAAAATCCTTAATTGGGTTTTCCAAAGTCACTGTAATAGTTTTCAGTTTGGCTGGCATTTAAGTATGCTCGCTTCCAGCCCCATGAATGCCCCGGTATGAGTTTCCCCTTCCTTACACTCACTGGTATGCTGCAGCTCCTCCAGTCATCTTGTTCCTCTTCTCTGGTTTCCTCAAATCTCGCTGCACATAGCTCCTGCTCTTCCTTTGTGGATGCTACCAGCAGCCTGCGGCGCTCGTGAGACTTCAGTGCCCCACAGCTCCTTCTGTGGACACAGGGCAAGGAGAACGGCAGGCTTCTCGACCCTCTCATGTCCCGCTCTGTCCCCGGCATCTCTTTCACCCTCCTGCTCAGCACAGCGTCCTTCCAGCCCGTTCCTCTCCAGCACGCTCCACTTCTGCAAGCAGCGTCCTTCTCTCCAGGCCAGTTTCTCCTTTTTGCTGGGCGGTCTGTCATTTTATACACATCTGGCTTGTTAAATGGTTTCAGGTGCATGTCCTTTACTTCAGTTGCCTGGCCATAGTTAAGCCTATTAACTGGACATGCCTGGCCATTTCAATGGTACTCCTCAACTGTCCTCTTCCTTGTCTCAGTACCAAAGTGGTGTGAATGAATGGAAGTGTGCATAACTCCCAGTTGCCTCCTCCTCGTCCCAGTCTTAACATGAAATGGCTGTGGGGCATTTTGTGTGTAAGAAAGAGGCAAAGACTGATAATAGCCTATGAAGCCAGGGGGAAGGTAGGGCTCCTTTTGACAAGGGAATGGGGGGTACCATGTCTCACCCAAAGACATCCTCTCTCCACTCCCCGGGTTCCCTCCACCCAGGTGATCCTCCCTTGCATATCTACCGCCAGGGTCAGGATCCAAGTTTGATGGCCATTCCCCGGCCACCTGAGAGAAGGACCATGGGGAAGAAGAGGTGAGGTTGCACTCAGGCCCCTCGCATACCCTTCTCCTATGCAGGATGGACCTAGATGTTTTACATGGAAACCGGGATAGAAAGTTAACATTGCCCTGATCTCGACCCTTTCGGTGTTCCACAGTGAAACAATATGGCTGAAGGTCCAAGAACCACTGCATAACTCTGGGATTGGATTCCTTTCTGTGACTAATCTACACTAAAGGGGAGTTGTCAGTGATTAGTCTAAATTTGCGACAAAGTAGATAGTATTTGATATGGAGTACAGCCCACTTAATGCCAGTGCCTCAAGCTCGATAACTGAGTAGTTCTTCTCCCTGGGAAACAGCATTCAACACTGTTGTTCTCTGTGTTCTAGGCCATCATGATTTTGAGAGCGAACGGCACCCAGTTCATTAAAGAAGCATCTGCCTGTAAAATAAACTCCTTGGAAAAATCAGCTACTTTTAAAATGGGGCTCTGGTACATGCTCTGTTTTAGTGTGGTGTAACAAATCTCATCCTTTTCATCCCACCTGATCTTTTGGGGTTCAGCATTTTTCAGTTTGTCTGTGGGTCGTGCGGTTTTACATGAACATTTTGGACTAAATCGGCAGTAGTAGTCAATCAACCCCAAAAAGTCTCTAATATCTTTTTTTGTTTTTTATGTGGAGTATCAAGAACAGCTGTAACTTTGTCCTGCTGAGGTTTAACTATACTGTTACCCACAAAGAATCCCAGGCACTTCACCGCGGAATGATCCAAATTACACTTTCTGGGGTTAGCCGTTAAACCTGTGTTTCTCAGTGCTCGCATGACTATATAAAGGTGCTACAGATGATCTTGCCAAGTTTTACGGTGTATCACAATATTGTCTATATATGCTCCACAAAAGTCAGAGTAGGGATGTAGAATCTTATCCATTAACCTCTGAAATGCTGCAGGAGCCCCATGTAGACCGAATGGTAATACTTTAAATTTAAACAGACCATTAGGGGAAGCAAGGGCAGTTTTCTCTTTGTCTGGTCTGTATAACGGAACCTGCCAATAGCCTTTCGTGAGGTCTCTAGTAGAGAGATAGACAGGATTACCCAGCTAATCAATAAAATCGTCAATACGTGGCATTGGGTAAACTTTGGAGGCAGATATTGCATTTAGCTTTCTAAAGTCAATACAAAATCTCCAACTCCCATCAGGTTTTGCCACCAAGACGATGGGGGAGGACAAGGGGCTAGTAGATAGTTCAATAATATTAGCCTCAAGCATCTGCTTGACTTCCTGGATGATGGTTTGTTTTTGGGACTCAGCTAATCGGTAAGGATTTAAATGTACCACTTTGCCTTCTGGAGTATAGATGTGATGATAAATACCCTTCACTCTTCTGGCTCCTCTCTAAATACATCAGTAAATTGCTGTATGAGATCATACAGATCTTGCTTTTGATTGTTATTAAGTTCAGGGGGATCTAGGGCTGTACTATCTGAATCCTCTGGTAACAAACTGAACAAAATGGTGGCATTAGACTATGAAGGATTTTCTCTTCACTTTCTAAAAAGGTTAATGCAGTAAACTTGTATTTCTAGGCACCAATAAGGTTGGGAAAGGTTATATAGTTGCTAGGTCCCATTTTTTCTAACACCTCAAATGGTCCATGCCACTTGGATATTAGTTTGTTCACCGAAGTGGGCAATAATCAGTGCGCGGGCACACTATAAAGGTGCTCTAGCTAAAAGGAAGAACCATTTAGAAGAACAGGCATGGGTGGAACTTACTCAGGCCGTAAAACTAAGAGATTCAAAAAAAAATTGGGAATTTGTGACCAATGGGCCCCCCCACAAAAGAAAAAGGTCTCATAAAGAGAATAATGTAAGTGCTAAGGCATGGTCTGACCATTTTAGCTCCTTATATAAAGCAGTTTCCCCGATTAGATATACAGGGCCCACTGGCTCATCTATGGCCCTCATTAGGACCCTGGCGGATTTCTTCCGCCGTCGGCGGACTTTTCCGCCATGGCGCAAAGTCCCTTTACGCCATGGCGGATGGCGGACTTACCGCCCCATTCCGAGGTCGGCGGGGCGGTAAGTCCCCATTGACCCATTTACCCTTCCCCATTCCCATTTCGGCCCCATAGGGCTCAATGGGAGTGGGGAAGGAGTTAATTACGCCACCGTAAATTACGGTGGCGTAATTAACACCAAGGTCCCATAGCGCCATGGATTTTTACGCCCGCAAAAAGCGGGCGGAAAAATGACCATGGCGCTATGGGAACTCGTAGTTGGCGGTAAGGGGTCGGCGCAGCTAACGCTGGCGCAAACCCCTTACCGCCAGGGTCCTAATGAGGGCCTATGTGTTTAACTATAAAAGAGGCAGAGGTGGCCATTAATAAGCAACTTCTTAATCGAGCCCCTGGCCCGGATGCTGTCCCTGCTGATATTTTTTGCAATGAGGTGGATGTGTGGGCTCCAATTTTGAACAAGTGTTTAAATGCATTTTTGGAACTGGACACCTATCCGGCAACATGGAGACAGGCAATAATCTTCTCAATTTTTAAGAAGGGTGATCCTGGTAGTCCCCTTTCTATAGACCAATCTCCCTGCTGGACACCTCATTTAAAATCTTCGGCCGGGCGGTTTTAGCACGGCTTGAAGAGCGGATCTCTGAATCGGGGGTATTAACAGAGACACAATATGGTTTTTGACCTGGTTTGGGGACCAGGGACCAGGCCTTGAATTTGTATTTGGTGGGGGCAACATCCATATATGTGACGGGTGAACCACTGTACTTAGCATTCATGGACCTGAGCACTGCATTTGATAAAGTGGACAGGGCTGTGCTCAGGTCCATGAGTTTCCCAGAGGGCCTGGTCAAAGTTCTCCAGGTGATACACAAAAAATACATCGGCCTGTGTCAGGTTTGGAGACCATGGACAGTGCACAGTCTTTTTTGACACCTTTTTGGGCGTCCGGCAGTGTTGTGTTATGGCACCGGTATTATTTGCCCTGTACATAAATGGCATTTATCAGGCATTAGTCAGATCCAATGCTGATTATATTAGGGTAGGAGGAGTTCCACTCCCAGTACTAGACTATGCTGACGACATGGTCATAATTGCTCATACCCCTAAAGCATTACAATGCCTGGTGGATGTCTACACTCAATTTATGACCTCTAGCAAGCTGACAGTGAATTCCATAAAATCAGCTGTCATGGGTTGCAGGAGTATGGGTGGAAGACACCTTCAGATGTGTACGATCTGCAGTGGTGGAAATCCTATACCTAGGCTCACTAGATTTGAATACTTGGGAATCTGCTTTACTGAGAATAGGCTGGGGTTTGGCCATGTCGACAAATAATGCTTGAGGATGCAACAGGCTCTTGGGGGCCTCCACCGTTTTCAAAATAATTGTGTAGGGCACCCTATTATATTGATTCTTGAAGTATACAGAGCTCAAACCAAAACAGCTACTAATTATGGGTCTGCACTGTGGGGCATGGAAAAGTCACAAACATTGAAAATGTTGAGAATGCTTTTTTCAAAAAACTACTTGGGCTACCGCAGTCTTCACCTAATTATGGTGCCCATTTGGAACTGGGGTGCCCGCATATTGCTGATGAGTGGCTATTGGCTCCCATCTCACATTGGCTGGCTTTATGGTCTAACCCGAAGGCTATTCTCTCACATAAGATAGTAAGAGCTCTGGTGAGCAACCCAGCTGTAAAGAAAATCCTGTGGCTCTCCTATATCCAGAAATGCATTGGCCAGTTGAACTGTCCAAGTCTTGTATGTCTACTAACTTTTTTGACTCCATGTGCTATAAGGCAGTACAAGCAATTGTTCAATGCCATTCTTGTGTCGAACAGTCGAACAGGGAGTCTTCGGCTATGGGTATATTTGCAAACAGAAGACACATTGTTCTAACAAGTGCTGATGCCACCCAGCCATATCTGCTCCACAGTGGTAAACCCTCTGACGGGCTTTGACACAAGCCCGTTTGGACTCTCTCTGGCTTGGTGCTCGAACTAAAAGTTGGTCTAACAATGTACAGCCTACAGCTTGTCCATGCTGTCAGTGGCCTCTGGACGACCTTTTACATTTTGTTTTGGTCGCCCAACCTATATGGACCTGAGAAGGAAAACACTATTGCCATTACTTAGGCCTACAGGCATAACCCAGGCAAGGCCTTCCTTATATTATCTGCTCTCAGCTGCTACGTTGCTTGTGGCTTGGGGCTCGTTGGACTACTTGAGAAAGGCCTGGTTTCAGAGAACTAAAATTATTTCTCAAAATCTGAGCAAACATTGAAAACCCTGTGATCATTTTAGACTGGGGGACACTATTTGTATCGGAATCACACTGCACACTTGCACTTTTTATCTCCTACATATATGAAATGATTTTATGTCTGAACCATTGTCTTTTTAATTATTGAATTGAAATTTGTATTGTTGTATGTGTTATACTTTGCAATTGTTGTGTATGGATAATTTGTTTCCGAATAAACATATTGAATTGATTGAATAATACTAATACCTTTTGGCCTATTGAAAAGATCTAAAATAAACATTTTTGTCATAGGAGGCTTTCTGTTGTTCTTGTACCCTAGCCATATGGGTTTGTACCAAAGATCTAACTATCGTCATGTGTCCTTTAAGCCGGTTTGCAGTTTGGGAGAGTGGTTCTGGGTCTTCTTCCCTTTCTTCCCAGGTTTCTCTTGACATATCTAGGACCTCCAGGGGTTCCCGTCTATAGATTAATTTGAATTGGGCGTATCCTGTAGAAGCCTGAGGGGTCTTCCTAACTGCAAATAAAGCCCATGGAATCATGTGATCCCAGTTTGTGCCATTCTGTTCCACTAGCTTCCGCAATATGGTCTTCAATGTCTTATTAAATCTTTCTACAAGGCCATCTGTCTGTGGGTGATATACTGAGGTCCTTAAAGTGATAATATGCAATGGTTGTTTTACTTCCCCCATGAGTTTGCTCATAAATGTAGATCCTTGATCTGTCAGTATTTCGATTGGAACCCCTACTCATGAAAAGAAAGGGAGTAGGTGTTTCAATATTTGCTGGGTGCTATTTGCTCTCAGGGGAAAGGCTTCTAGGTATCATGTAGCATAATACACAATTAGCAAAATGTACTTGTTCCCTAATTGGAATGTTTCTAGGGGCCGCCAACATCCATAACAATTCTTGAGAATGGAATTTCAATGATTTCTAATGGATTTTAAAGAACTGCTGGTGGCATATGAGTACTAGTCGTTTGGCAAATTTCACAGGCCTTGGCAAAGGTTTTAATGTAATCATGTATTCCTGGCCAGTAGAACTTATTAGTGATTTGGGCCTGCATCTTTATCAGTCCTAAATGGCCTCCTGTCAGGTGTGAATGAACTATCTGTAAAACCACTTGCTTATGACTCTTAGGGAGAACCAATTGGGTTCTCACTAAGCCTTCTGAAGCCGTGTCTCCCTGGTACATAAGCCCTTGTCTCAAAAACAAAAAAGGTCATCCTTTCTCACAGCCTCGTGTTCAGATACGACTTGTAAAAAGGCATCAGCCAACAATGGGCCATTCCTTTGGGCAAAGGCTAGGTCGGGAAGTGATTCAACCTGTTCTTCTCTAACCCTTCAGGGCTCAGGTTCTTATAGGGCGTTAGGTGTATCATCCACCTCCCCAAAGCCCTGAGTGCCTTGATCTGTCTTCTCCTTGCTGGCCTTTTCCTTAACCCTAGGAAACACTGCCACCTCAAGCGCCCCTTGGAAGATTGCATCCCCTTGTTGGATTTGAAAGGGATCCTTTCCATGATTCTGTAATAACACTCTGATATCACCTCTAAAGTCTGGATCTATAACCCCAGCTAGCACCTCAAGTCTGAACGTCACGCTAGTCCTGATTTAGGAGCCAATCTAATGTAAGTATCAGGGGGTGGAATCAGAATTAAGTAAGTGGGTATCAGTCTTCTTTCGCCTGGGGGAATGGTCTTGTTCCTACTGCTACAAATATCAAACCCAATAGAGCCCTTGGTGGCTACTGAGGATTCTGATGCTAATGGACTTAACATTTCACATTTTTGGGTTCCCCAACTTGTATAGGTTGAGCCGCATCCCACTCCTGGAACCATTTGTGAAGACATCATGAAATAAGACACAGACAACAGATTCAATTTTCTAAACAAATGGTTTATTTTTCTTAAATGTCAGAATGGAGTAAGGTCTAACTTGCCCTACGCTAAGGTAGGATTTCACCACCTAAAGGAAACTAAGGATAGTCTGTGTGAGTAAGTTCAACTCAAAAGTCTGTCTGTGTCCAAAACCTATACTTGCCCTCAAAACTAAATACATACTATTTGTAGGGATGTCAGCAACCAAAAGAAACAGTTTTCCAAATACAATTCTGAGCTTCTTCCAACTCCTGGCTTATTTTCATCTTCCCCTTCCCCAAGTTCAAAACAGTTCCAACAAGGCCTCTGAGTTCCCTTCCTCGAGAGTTCAACACAGTTCACAAAGAGGCCTTGGGGCTCCCTTCCCCAAGACTTCAACTCTTCCAGCGTCAAAACTGCAATCAGTTCAAATCTCTGGGCTTTCAAAACATTTCTGGTAAAATGTCTTAATTATCCAGGTTTTTCAATAGTTCACACAGATTGCTCTCTTTCTCATTCACTTCAACAACGGTTGTAAAGTACAGCTTCTTTATGTTTGCTTTCCTTGGCTTTTTCAAGCAGGGGTCACTCAGCCTAGGCGCAGTTGTCGGACCACACGGGCCACCCATTATAGGTCATGCAACCGATAATCCTTGGCACTTTGATATGCTTCTGTATTTCTTCAGGATTTTCACCAACACAGGTTTTCTCTCTCTGAACCTGTGTCATTGGTCAACATTAATTTCTGATTCTCCTTTGCAGTTTCTTGGCTTTGCCACAAGGTGTATCTCACACAACTCACTCTGGGGTGTTCTCCCTTTTCCACCACCTTGCTGTTACATTATTCATAAGTGCTCACCAATTGCTTTCCACTTTATTCATAAGTGTCCATTACTTGTTTTTGTCTTGTGCTGTATTCAAAATGTTTATCATATCTTTCCTTTAGTTCGGTGTTCAAAATTGCTTGTTGTACTTTCCAAAATACTTATTACACTGTGCAGCTTGTTTGGCATTCTTCCTAAGTCACTGTAACAGTTTCCAGTTCGTTCGGCATATAAATATGCCTGCTTCCATCCCTGGGAGCCCCCCGGTATGAGTGTTCACTTCCTTACACTCACCAGTATGCTGCGGCTCCTCTGGGCATCTTGTTCCTCTTCTCCAGTTAACTTTTGCTCCACTTCTGCCTCACAGAAGCTCCAGCGAGCAGCACTCCCTGTTCTCGAATCTCACTACACATAGCTCCGCTCTTCCTTAGCGGATGCTACCATTGGCCTGCAGCGATCGGGATATTTCAGTGTTCCACAACTGCTGCTGTGGACCCAAAGTACATAGAACTGCAGTCTTCTTGAGCCTCTCACGGCCCGCTCTGGCCGCAGCATCTCTTTCACCCTCCTGCTCAGCACGGCATCCTTCTAGCCAGTTCCTCTCTAGCCCTCTCCACTTCTTCAAGCCGCATCCTTCTCTTCAGGACGGTTTCTCCTTTCTGCTGGGTGGTCTCTCATTGTATACACCTGTGGCTTGTTAAATGGTTGCAGTTGCAAGTCCTTTACTTCAGTTGCCTGACCATAGGGAAGCCTATTAGCTGGACATTCCTGGCCATTTCAATGGTACTCTTACACAGCTCTCGTCCTTGTCTCAGTACCAAAGTGGTATGAATGAATGGAAGTGTGCATAACTCTCAGTTGCCTCCTCCTAGGTCCAGTCTTAATGTGAAATGGCTTTGGTGCATCATTTTGTGTGTAAGAAAGAGGCAAAGACTGATAATAGCCTTCGAAGGCAGGTGGAAGGTAGGGTTCCTTTTGAGAAGAGAAAGGGGGATACCATCCACGGGGAAAAAAAGGTGAGGATGATCGCAGGTACCTCACAACACATAGATCCAACTCCCTCCAGTGCTTTGTATCATGTACAGCACTATTCACTGCAGCAAAACTGGCCACAGCCCCGGGTTGGAAATCTGACTACCTTTGGGGTAGACGTTAAGCTCTGGTAAGAAGGGCATAATCAAAATCATAACATACCCGTACTGTAAACATATTTATCCACGCAACTGTACCACACCTAAATCAGCCCAGGAAGTTCACCACTGCACAGTGGCACGCAGGTTTACCCTTAAATGTCTATCTACTCATTTGAGAACACATTATGAAATAATTTCAATGAATCACCTTGTTGCAAACAACACTGTTGCTTCCATGCTATCCGTTCCTTGGGACATAACCGAACAACAGTCCTGTTCCCTTGCTGGATCTTTCATCAGTGGAAGTAGAAAAATAGCACAATGGTAGTATTGAAAATGTAACATGTTGCCTTAAGATCGGAAGAGCACTATATTCAGAGATATAAATGTAACCCCAACCCCAACTGTAATGCCATTGCATTGTGAAATCAAAATCATGTACCCAATAGCACATTACCAGTGCCGGAAATACATGCTTCTTATTCTAGAAGAGTGGACAACTGCCTTACGGGCCACTGCTGGAGTCTGATGTCGTGCATGCTGTAACTGTCCACCTGCATCCTCTGCCATCCCTCCAGGGGTAGTGATGTGGCTGAAATCTATGTGGTCCATCTGTTTTCGGTTCATGCTTCCACATCATCAGCCATACGTGCATCTATGCAGTAGGCTGGTAGGGGGCTGTGTAACACAGACAGTTCAGCCATGACTACCATAAGGGTTTCGGCCAACTCAGCTCCTATGGCTCTTTGGGTGTCCATAGCCTCAGTTGTCATGGCCCTGATGTTTATATCTCATTGGTATTTTCCATCGCCAGCTGTGCAGGATATTGCACCCAACATGGGCATCATCCTCGTCCCTCTGAATAGGTGGCATGCCTTTGTGTGGGTTGACGATTGAGGTGTCTTGTGGTGCAGCAACTGTGAGAGAGAGTGATCAAAAACTGGTATTCCTGTGTGCATGTTTGTGTACCCCATATTCCGCAATACATTTCTGCATTAGTACACATTATTCCTGTGTAGATCAGCCTCTCAATGGGGGTCATTTTACAATGCACAGAGTGCAAAATTAAAGTGTCAAAGCAAGGTGTACTGCGTTTACACTTTTATTATGCGCTCCAACTCATTTCTATGCCCTTCCAAGGCATAGGAGGGACACAGAGCAGGGTTTGCATCACAGCTGCCCATTGCTCCCCTCCTCTTGGAAGATCGGAGGCTTTTATGCCTGCATGAGATTTTCATGCATGTCTAAAACGAATAGAGTGCTATGGAATCCGCCTCAGATTAGCACCTGCTAATTAGCAGACCGATTTCATCCGAATCCATTAGTAAATGGGGCTTGCTAATCGTAATTTTCAGTCATCCTTTTTACAAAGCAGAGAGTAAAACTGGAGTAAAGGTGAGTTTGCATGGTTTTACTCTTCGGTTTTTCAGTACGCTTTGTAAATGTTTAAAATTGCATGTAGGTGATCAGGCAGTGCAAATGTGCTAATGGTGATGATCCCCTACATTCAATTATCATTTTATTTACAATGAACCCCAAGTCTCTTAAAGTGGACATGATACATTTTGCAACTAATCAACATGGTATAGCTGACATTCCACCCAAAACACAGCAAATATTATGGTGCTACATCACTGCAAACAACTTTAATTTAAGTTCCATGGATAATGCATACTTATAGCACAGGCAGAGGTACTCGTATCGGTCGTCCAGCCAGGGGTGTCCCAGTGAAGGGTGGAGCAGTAGAGGGTTAAGACCAAAAATTGACCAGCCTCTTTGCCTATGAGCCTTTGCCTTCTTCCCTGATGCACCTGTGAGAACCACTGGTCTGCTAGTTACTGTGCTGTCTCTCCTCTAAGCGGTACTCACCTATTATGCATTCACTCCTGCTGCTCTTCCTACTCACCTCTCCCTATGCTTTCTCCAATCACGCTACTTCTTCCTCCTTTCCTATCCCTATCATAAAACTCACATCTCAAAACTCCCAGTACTCCATATCTCATGCCCCTCCTACTTCTAACAAACAAAGCCGAGGAGCCAACCATACCTACCCTAACACCTGTCCACCTTGCCTCTCTTCCTCTGAGACTCAACTTCTCTACTCTTACTTACCGCATCAACTGGACAGTGCTCTCTGGAATGCTCACTCTGTCTGCACAAAACTTATTTTTATCACTGACTACTTTCACGCCAGCTCATCCCCTCGACCTCCTGGCTATCAATAACACCTGGATTTCTCCATCTGCACTGCCACTCTGGCGGCCCTACATGACTCCAAACTATCCTTTGTTCTCTCTCCTCGTATGACTGGCAGAGGTGGAGGTATCAGGCACCTACTTGCTTCCCGCCTCAGCTCCTCACAAATCTTCAATGCCACATCTTCTTCTACCGCTTTAGAATTCATCATATCTTCTATTTCTGTGCCTCATTCGGTTGACATAATCTCCATCTATCGCCCTCTTGGTCCCACTGTAGCATTTTTTGATGAACTTGGACAACACCCCTGAATCTCTTTCCACTAAGCATCACCTCATTCACTTTGGTGACTTTAACCTTCCCTGTCCAACCACTTCTCAGAAATCTGAACTTCAGTATTTTCTTAGTGACCACGCTCTCAACTCTATTCAGAACCTACCTACCCACACCGAGGGTAACTCTTTGGATATCTTTTCAATCTCCACCTCTCTCTTGGACACTAATAATACTGTCAAACCATCCCTATCTGATCATGCCATTGTTTCCACCACCATCTCCTTTCCACCGTGTTACCTCTCCTCACCACTTGTCTCAGCTAGTACTAAAAGGAATTTCAAACTTTCTGCCATTCCGCCTTTTCTCTCTGACCTACAGTTCACACTCTCCTCCTTCATACCTGATGCCTCTTCACTAGGGTTTAGGACGAGTTTCCTGCATCAAAAGGTTTGCATGAACCTTTTGTTCTAAAAATGCTACCACCATAGGTTCGAACACCAAATGTTTGAACCTTTGGTGGTAGCGTTATAAAATAAAATGGGGGGAGCGGGGGTGTCCCCCGCATCACCCCGCTCACTATACTTCATGGTATAGTGAGCGGGGGCTGCGGGGGCCATCCCCGCATCCTTCCGTTTAAAAACAAAAGAGAAGAAAAGGACCCTGCAGCGCCGGTTCCCGATCACGGAAGTGAAAGGGAACTGGCGCTGGAGGAACACAGCGTGAAGATGAAGGTAAGTGGGGTTTGTTTATGTTGGGGGCGTGGGTGGGGGTGTGCTGAGGGTGTGGGTGGGGGAGTGTAATGGGTGTGTTGTGTGTGTGTGGGTGTGAGTTTGTATGTGTGTTCGCATGAGAAAGGTGCAAACATTTGGTAGTTTGCACCTTTCTCATGTGAACGATTTGCCCGTGGTAATTTCAGCCGCGGGCAAATCACTCGGATTTTTCAATAGCACTGCTTTCTCCAGCTTCCAATCCCCACTATATGATTCATTTTCCTCTCACTTCCCACTGCTAACTTTCACCCAGTCTGAGCATCCTCGGCCATGGGTCACCCCATTCATACGCTGTCTCCTCACAGACATGCATCAGCTGCTGCTCAAATTGAGGCATACCCATTAGCATGAAGACCTTCAACTCTATCTCTCTGCCCTGAACTCTATCAAGTCCTCTCTTGATAAAGTGAAAACAGAATTCGATCTCACCCTCATTGACTCCAACCATCCTCGCCAGCTACAGGACACCTAAACTCATTCCTCCTAAACCTATGAATAACAACTCCACTCTTGCAGCTAATAACCTTGCTGAATACTTTACTGCAAACAATTCCAAAATTAGAAACCCTCTCCTAAACTTCCTCACACTCCCTCCTCCTACATTCTACATTCCACCTACTCTACCATCATGCTCTGCCTCTATCTCCCACTTTAGTCTCACTAATACTGAATAAGTCCTGTCTCTACTGATGAAGGCTAACTCCTCTTGTGCACCATCAGATCGTGTTGCTCCTTATCTAGTCAAGCCAAATGATCCTTTAGTAGCCTCGCACCTCGCTGAACTCTACAACCTGTCGTTCGACTCCGCTTGCATTCCCTCTACTTTTAAAATGGCCACGGTCATCCCGCTCCTAAAAAAGCAATGGACTGACCCGAACTTCCTGGCTAACTTTCACTCAGTGTCTCCCCTTCCGCAGAATTTTAAAGGACTCGAAAGGGTTTTGTTCAATCATCTTGCGTATTTCTTAGACATCCACAACCTTTAAGATCCCCTACAAGAAGGTTTCCAGGCCTGTCACTCCACGGACACTGTTCTCATGAATGTCTCCAATGCCATGACTCTTCTAAGCACTCCAACCTCTCCTCTATCCTAATTAATTCTCCTTGACCTTTCCGCTGCCTTTGACACTGTTGATCACTCTGACCTGCTTAATTCTCTCTCTTTTCATATGATTCGCGGTCAAGCCCTTACTTGGATTGAATCCTACCTGTCACCTCGCCAGTTCTCTGTCTCCTGGAACAACAACACCTCTAAACTCCTCTATCTGGTGATCATCCACAAGGCTCTCTCTTGGATCCTCTCCTCTTTACACCTACATGTCTGCTCTTGGGGCACTAATCTTTGGGTTCTCGTACCAAGTCTTTGTGGGCGACACCCAAATCTTCTTCTCTTTAACCTGAACTCTCTTCTGATCACTCTGTCGAAATGTGTGTCTATCTGCCATTAAATATTGGATGGCTTAGCACTCTCTGATGTAAAACTCTACCAAAACAGAGGTGCGCTTCTTCCCTGCCAAATTCTCCTCTCTCTTATCTCTTACCCTGAATATCCAGTTTCCACCTGACACTCTCCTCAACTCTTCTTCAGTTAGAAACCCCAGAGTCATCTATGACCTTCTCACACCGTCTCTGCTTTTGCCTCAACATCCTCAATATTAGGAAAATCAGGCACCTCCTTCCTTTCAACACCGCCAAGCATCTCTTAACTCTTGTCTTCTCTAAAATGGAATACTGTGCCAGCATGCTCTTTGGTCTCCCCAACTATGTTTTCTGTCCTCTCGACAAGATCATTAACTTTGCTATCAGGACTCTCTTTGAACTCCCTCACTTCACACCTACTTCCTCGAACCGTCACCAGGATGGATGCTGATGATGCAAAACAGGGCCAGATTTAAATGTCTTCTCCTGGTTCACAAATCTATCCACTGTAAGGTGCCACCATATCTAGCCTTCTCTATCCAACTCACAAGCTTTCCTGTACTCTATGCTCTGCCTCCTCAACTACCCTTGTGGCACCTCCACCTCTCTGTGCTCCCTCTCGCTTTTTCTCTTTCTCTCTTCTTGTTCCACTTGCAAGGAATTTACATCCCCCGGATATCCAGTGATCCAAGAATCAGTGCACACTGATTTTGTTCAAAACCAAACTAAAAGCCTACCTTCTCGCCTCCGAGTTATGCTCTTTACCTACCTCTCATTTGCCTTCTAGCTAACATTTTTCCCTCACCTCTAACCTGCCTCTGACCCTCATCTTCTCTGCCTCAATATAGCACTTCAACCATCAAGGCCACATCCTTAACACAGCTGGCCGTACCTCCTATCTGCACTTAAAAATGCCTAATGCTGATTGTCCTTAATCTATTTGAGTCCACCCATGTATTGTCCCTGTGACTGTTCCATTTACTCCCCTCCACAACTCTCCCCTTTGTAAGAAGCCACATGCTTGCCATCAAATTTGACATTGTATCTATTGTACGTTCTTTTGTGATCAAAAGAGCATTGTTACTCCCTGTATAAAAATAAATAAATACACATGACACCAATCTCCCTTCTGCACACTGTAAAACCCTGAGACGCCACTTTATATGGCCCTATGGTGCTCAGTGGCACCTGATATCCCGGTATCAGACCACCGTCGGACAAACCGTATTGTGGAACCAATTAATAGGATAAAAAGTAATGTATACAATTGACAAATCTGAGTAAAGCAGAGCAGATCTGCAGGATGCACAAACAACACTAACAGACCTAGGCAGGTGTTTTGTCTCTTCACACTACTAAATTACATAATCATGGTTAGAAGAGATACGATTATTAGCAATCGGATTGATGTGTAGCGAGAGCTAAAACCTTTCCAGTGTAGTGTGAGCCATTCCATGAAATGTTGCTGTGCGCATATCCAACAGAGACAGGGCGGTGGTATCCACATTTTTATCTGCTCCAAATGAGCATGCAGCACCCAAAACCATGAATCAAATGGCAACCAACACTCTTTTCTGAGTGGCTTAATACTTTCCTGCAAGACAGACAACATATGCCATTCATTTGTGGTGACATGAAATGCATGTAGAGTTGGGATAATCACTTGCCCTACAAGCATTTCATGACACCACAAATGAATGGCATCTGACTTGTCACTAAGGGAGTTCTGAGTACCATCTCTGCCAGACATTACACAAAATTACTCAGCAGCGAATATGTCACTTAATGAGCAAGTGTTTTATTCTTGTTTTTAATCGATAAATGTATATTGGTCCTGTTAAAGGCATGTAATGATAGTTTCTCCCTCGCCGTAGTGGCCTTGAAATGGCTCCTCATGAAGCAACTAATCAATCTGAAAACGATCTTCCTTACACGGATTACCTACTGTAAAATGGGCCCCAAATAACTCAGAGATAATTAATTACGAGCACTACACTACATGCCTACCAGTGCACCCAGATACATGCCACCTATGCAATTGACACTAAAGTGAGCCAGGAGAACTAGCACAAGTGAAAACATTTTGTCAAAACAAATGCCCCTGAGTGGCTTGAAACTTGGGCCCTCAATTAAAAAAAGAAAAAAGAGTCAAACACCTGTAGAGGAGGTACCAAGGATGATTCACACTCCAACTGCCCATTCTGAAGTACCAGGAACGTTTGCGTCGAAATATGGGAAGTATGATGAGCAAATAAACCAGCAGAGAGCCGCAGTGCATATCAGACTGACAGCACCTATTGAAGTACCGACACCTAAGAAAACCTGGACAGTGAGTTACCCATTGAGGAAACCATATCGACAAATGAGACAGAATGATGATTGTCAAAATGCAATACCTTCAGAAGCCAAGAAGATACTAAAAGAAGACGAATAGTGACGTCACAAGAACCCAGACTAACTCACATATAGGAGATATGATGAGCTGTGAATGATGAAAAGAGACAAAACACCATGGATAAGTGACATCCTGAGTCTAAAGTGAAATAATTGATGTCAAATGTCAGAAATGTATGCCATGAGCGTGATGAAGATATTATTATTATATATTCAGCCAGTTTAAACATGTACATATGCACAGTAACCGCAAGAAGCTCAGAAAATGGTGAGGCTTGCTTATGCTTAGCAGTAAAATAGATTGCGGCAAGCGCCACCTATACATATGTACCTCAAAAGGAGCACTTTATACAAGTATACTTCCACTATGCACAAGAGCAGATTCAACCAAAGGTTGTTAAAGGTCTCAAGAGAAGAGATTTGGAGCAAGCAAATCAAGAAGACAGAGAGAAACTCAGACGAAGGCAAATCATGCCAAGAAGCCATGGTCGTATCGGCTGAAATAGACCCACAGTGGATACAATTAATGAGGAGAAGAACAGAGTATCCTATTCTGAAAGGTCAAGATACGCCACAGATGGCAGATGGCTGTTAGAATTAAATCAAATGTATGAAATTGCATGGAGAAAAAGACGATTTCAAAGTGTCGAAATCATGTGACAAAGCGTGCAGAAGGGATGAAACTTTCACACCTACGCATGGACTCATGCCATGCCCATACGCCTTAACTTTCCCACACCAAGAAGTAGACTCGAGGCCAAATAACAAAGAAATAATTGACACATGACCACTGAAGTGAGGATTGATTGTTGCAATAATTGGAGGGAGGCTGGGGGTGCAGATGAACTCCCTGCACCTGGCCGGCCATTCTGCACGCTGCTAAGCAAGTGGAAAAGTATGAGTGGGGTTGATCCCAACACAATCATAGTGGACCTAGTAATGTAGGGTGCTATAGTTAGTAGAACCAATGGGATGTTGTACTTTTAGTGATGTCTACAGTAGCCATTTTGAAGGAAGGGCTTAGATGCCCACCCTGACATTGTTTATCCAATCCCCTCACGTTGTTACCATATACAGATGATGTACCTATATTAAAGTTACCTTCCTAGAACCAATCAAGTTGCATGCTAAGTTTTGAGATATTACACGTCAGTGATGACGAGTTTTTGGTATAAATGATGTGTTTTTTCTGAAATTAAGTGGAGTTGAAGCGAGAAAGAAGATCGAGCGATTGCTGATATTCATAAACTCCCCGTTTTTGTCATTAAACGGACTCCCTTTGCCAAACTATCGAGTTGTCATAATTGATTTGATGCAAGAGTATTAATCTGCATCCCCATCCATCTCGAGGGTGCTGCTACTCATCTTAAAGGGCTGTTTTGGGAAACCCCCAGTCCTATGGTCCAGCTGCGGTTCCTAATGCACATTTGGTAGCAGAAGATGGTTCGATTAGAATCAATTAAATAAGACACCCATTGACCGTCGGCATAAGTAACTGTAGGTCCTCGGCAATATCACGAGTCCTTTGCTATCCAGCTAAGTAGACGGAAAGGCTCCCCTTAGATAGTGGATAGTCTAAAGTGTAAAACATGCAGGTTGAGGTCTGAAGGAACCTGTGCTTTCTCCCACGAACTCCTTCCCACTTCTACGAGCAGCTCACCGGACGAACAGCAAGGAGAGGCGGTAACGAAGGCGGTGATCCCAAGCATCCAGAGAGGAAAAAAATGCAAACGGTGAGTGAAAAAGACTAAATATTTTGGCAAACAGGAAGGTAACAAAGGGAGGTGGGTCAAAAATAACATCAGAGTAAGAGCATAATGTATATATATAAGGGGAAAGAAATATTGACTCAAGGGTGACCGAGCAGTACATAGAGGTACCGGGAGGATACCCAAGCATAGAGGATACTGGGAGGTTACCTGAGCAGAGAGAGGCTACCGGGAGGATAGTCGAGAATAGAGGATATGCCCAAATACCTAGGCTTTAATATAGCGCTAGAAGAAGCCTGCATTTAAAGTCCTGAATGAATAGGACGACGTAGGAGACCAGAATCGATGAAAGAGGCGATCTGAAAGAGATGGGCTTAAATTCCAGAATAATGGTAGGGGCATGAGATGTGTGTAGCCGGCCGGAGTCTGTCTAGTCTGTTACGTCTGTCTTGTGTTTTTATTTTCTCTGATGTCACGAGGTAAGACATTTTTGGGGGGAAATAGCATGAAAATTGTGCGATTGTATAGCTAGGATGTTGTATGACATGAATTTATGGTTGTTGTTTGAAAAAGTAAGAATACATTTTTTGTGAAAAAACGAGATTGGAGCTTGCAGCGATTGGTGCTCGCTCATATTGTTGATTTTGTTTAAGAAATGTAAAACATAACAGAGTGTTGTATGAGGAGAAGATAAATACATTTAAGCATGGACATTACACCGTTAGTACACTTGTGCAAACAGTTGCCAAAACATGCACCTAAGCTGAATAAATACAGTGCAGAATGGGTTAAAGGAACCGCCCACAAAATGTTAATGTCATGGCCCCAGGGTGGATCGCTATCCAAAGCAGTCCTGCAACACATGACAACATATTTGTACGCGACATACACTGGGAACAAGTTAGATAAATGCCTAGGTAGTTTAGTGCTTTGGAAAATGTACCGAGAGGATAAGGAGGAGGAGCCGCCGTTAGATTGGATACTTAACATATGCACAGATGGGGGTGAAACGCCTTCTGCGCCACCCGCCCCGTCTGAAACAAAAAGCAAAGCCAGTAAAGATGAAGGATTATATCCGTTGAGGGAATTTAAAGCAGCCACAGGATATAGCAACCCGGCATATGAGTCACCTACCCAAAGTAGTGTCAAAAACCCAGACAAAGATAGAGATAGAGATATCACCTCCAAAGTCCTGAGGGACAAGGAGAGGCGCGAGAAAGAAAAAGGAGATCAAGCACAAGCAAGTACATCTCTAGATACAAGTAGAGAGGGAAAGAGATGGAAAGGAGATAAGGATAGAACTGATGAGATGGCATTCAAACAGAACGAATGGATGGGTGTTCAGATCCTATTGAAACTCTATTGTAAAGGCATTGAGGACGTGAGACAAAAGGGAGAGTCAGACGATTCTAAACGGAAAGAGAAGGAAAAAGAAAAAGGATTGAGAGACGAAAGAATTAGGAAAAAAGATAGACAGAGACGAGAGCACTTGTATTGCGAAGAGCAAGAAAGGAAACACGATCATAAGCCAAGAGCACCTAATGATCAGGACAGGCAAGAACAACGAAGAATAGAGGAAGAAGAACAAAAGATAAGGGAGAAGAGAATAAAAAGACGAAGGGATGAGGAAATACGAAGGGCAAATGAACCTAGAGATGTGAAGAAACAGGAAGAAGATAGGGTCAGAGAGGAAGCGAGGAAGCGCAGATAGTTCAATGACAACATAGAACGCAAGCAAAGACAGAGAGCACATGATCTTGAATATCTGGAAAGGGAGGTTGAAAAACCTGATCCAGTAGTAGACTGGGAGGACATAGAAGAAATATTTCCTGAGTACGATTCAGTACTAGGCACGTCTAGGGTAAATATTGAAGATGACTTCGACACCAGAAGCAGCGGAGAAACAATCAATAGAACATATGATGAAATGGGGATAGAACAGATACCCCAAGAGAGAGCAGTGGACGAGCGTCTTGAGAGCACTCAGTTGTATTACACTGAGGACGCCTCCAGAAGTAGCAGAATTAGAGAGCTGTCCCTAGAGAGGTTGACACTAAATAGGAATGACGAAGATGAGAGGAGTTACACGAGTTGGGCACAGACAATATCAGATGCAGAAAGAGAGGAAAATGAAGAAAAGTAAGATGAGAGAAGACGCGAAAAATGCGAAAAACGCTTCTCTGGAGGAAAAGGAATAAGATGGTCAGATTCTAGCGAGTCTGCACCTAAGGCATCAGAGTCAGCCACACAATATGACCGACACGAAGGAGTATCTTATGGTCAGAGGGGGTGTCTCCACCGCCCTATGTAAGCAGACTAAGGACATTGCCAGGTAGACGGCGCTGCAGGACTATTACCCCTGCAGTGGATAGAAAAATGATGAGGGAGGAAAAGGAGTGCCATGTATTACAATTCCCGTTGCTAGAGAAAGGAGGCACGAGGCCACAGTATATAGCCTGGCCACACATCGATCGAGACAAGGTGAAACATAAGCTTCCAATGTTAACATCGGGAGCTGGAAAATGGATACATTAGCTAGAAAAAATGACGAGAGGGAACACGTTAGCTATAGGGGATGTCAAGGGTCTTTTAATCCCCATACTTGGTGATAGAGCTGACGATGTGTGGACACAAGCAGGTTATCCTGGTGTGACTACAGTTTATACCGCGCATGATGGAGCCCCATTTAACAATTGCAGAGCCGCGGTATGGAAAGCATTACAATTGCTATACACGGATACTTCTGACATGGGAGCTATAATGACACGCAAAATGAAGAAAGGAGTCTGGCATGGATTCACATGCTCATGAATATTCCCTGTCGTCAGGCCGGGAATCCTCGGTATAGAAAAAAAATCAGTATCAGTTTCGTTTCTGATCTGTCTTTCTCAGTAGTAACCAATCACTGGTCTCTGGGTCATACTGCCCCCAGCCAATGTCTGCCCTCTCCCTAAGCCCCACCCCTGGCAGCCATCCTCAGATTTGGTAGCATGTGAAGTGGCAGTATGACCAAGTGAAGAGCCGCAGAGGGGTAGGCGGGAGGGTTCGCATGTGAATCCATGCCAGACCCATGCTGGAGAACAACAGTTACAGGTAAGTAACTTGTTCCTTCTCCAGCATGGGGTCTGGCATGGATTCACATGCTCATGAATATAAGAATACATAGCAGTATACACATGCACAACCCCGGGAGGTGGCAAAAGGCTCAATATCAAGCAATACAACAACTGAACATTAAGCAACTCTTACCTCCTCACCAGGCTCACCTTAGGCGAACAGGTTGCGCAGCACTGCCTGGCCGGCTCTGGACTCCTCCCTGGAATCCCAGTCGACGCAGTAGAATCTCGTGAAGGTGTGCATCGACCTCCACGTAGCAGCCCTGCAGATGTCGAGCAGGGGCACACCAGACAGGAACGCCGTAGTAGCAGCGATCGCTCTGGTCGAATGGGCTCTCGGACGGCCGGGCAGCGGTCGGTTTGCCAACCGGTGACAGTGCATGATGCAGCCAGAGAGCCATCTGGAAATGGAAGTCTTTGAGGGAGCCTTCCCTTGATTCACAGGTCCAAAGTTCACAAACAGCTGTGATGTCTTCCGGAAACTCTTCGTGCGGTCCACATAGAACTTCAGCGCTCTAGCTACATCTAGCGAGTGCAGAGTCCTCTCAGCCGGCGACGAAGGCGACGGGAAGAAAACTGGCAACACCAAGGGCTCGTTGAGGTGGAAGTCCGACGGCACCTCGTGTCGTGAAAAGTCAAGTATGGAGGCTTGCAAAACAGGGCCTGGATCTCTCCCACTCGTCGTGCAGAGGTGATGGCCACGAGGAATGCTGTCTTCCACGACAGAAACTTCAACGGCACTGAATGCATAGGCTCGAATGGAGCCCCCATGAGCCTAGTTAGTACCACATTGAGCTCCCACGCCGGGGCAGGGGCCTTCACCGGCAGGAATGATCGGAACAGTCCTTTCATAAATTCCTTCACCAGACGATGAGACCACAAGGACGCCCTTCCTGTAGATCTGGTGTAACGCGAGACGGCAGCCAGATGTACCTTGATGGAAGCGTGAGATAGGCCAGCCTTGGCCAAAGACAGTAGGTACGGCAATACTTGAGGGGCCGTAATCCGCAGAGGGTTAATCTTCTGTGCCCGGCACCAGACAAAGAACCTCTTCCATTTGTGTCCGTAGCACTTGAGAGTTGAGGATGCCCTGGCCTTTGCAAGAATCTCTCTGCAGTCGGCCGGGATGTCGTATCCTCCAAACTCTAGTGCTGCAGGAGCCAGGCCTGCAAGTTCAGCAACTCTGGTTCGTGATGAAGAATAGTGCCTCCTTCTCTGGAGAGAAGATCCGCGTCCGTCGGCAGCTTGACTGGTGTGGACGCTGACAAGTCCAGAAGGTCCGGGAACCAGATCTGCCTCGGCCACGCCAGTGCAACGAGGATCATCCTGCACCGGGACCTCTTGAGCTGGTTGACGAGCCGGAGTAGCAACGGCAACGGCGTGAATGCATAAAGGAACAGGCCGTCCCAGGGGAAGGAGTAAGCATCGCCCATGCTCCTCGGTTGGGGAAACCTGCTGGCGAACCTCCGGCACTTGGAGTTCGCCGCCGTCGCGAAGAGATCGATCTGGGGTTCGCCCCATCGTCGGAAGAGTCGGTCCACTTGATCCTGGCGCAGTTCCCACTCGTGGCACGAGCGCAGCTCCCTGCTGAGTGAATCGGCAATGGTGTTTTTTATCCCTGCCAGATGAAAGGGTACCAGAAACATCCCTTGGGCGATGGCCCAATGCCACAGATCCTGGGCTTTCTTGGACAGGACAGGGGATCTGGTTCTGCCCTGCTTCCGAATGTAAAACATCATGGTGGTTTTGTCGGTGAAGATCCTCACCACCTTGCCCTTGAGGGACGGAAGGAAGGACCTGAGGGCCCAGAACACTGCGCGGAGCTCCAAGATGTTGATGTGGAGAGTCTTCTCCTCCGAGCACCAAAGGCCTCTCACGTGGAGACCCCCGATGTGCGCTCCCCAACCTTCCAGGGAGACATCCGTCGTCACACCCCACCATCGTATCGCCTGATGGACCGTTTCGTCGAGCGAGATCCTGTCCTCGAAGCTGCCCGTCGTCTGGATCCAGTGGGCGTCGAGGAATTCTTGCAAGGGCCGCATGTGAAGTCTGCAATGGGGCACCAGATAAATGCCGGAGGACATCATTCCGAGGAGGGACTTACGTTCTTACGTCCGTGGCCAGTAGACGTTGCACCTTTCCTAGGATGGTCCTTATCCTTTCCTCCAACGGTGAGGCCCGCCGCGCCACTGTGTCGAGCTGTGTTCCCAGAAACAGGGCGACTTGCGACGGGACCAGGTGGGATTTTGGAAAGTTGATGGAGAACGTCAGGTCTGTGAGCAGCTGGACGGACTTCGCAGTGTGTTCCACGGCGAGCTCCCATGTTCTTGCCCGTATGAGCCAGTCGTCCAGGTAGGGGTAGACGTGGATCCCCTGCAGGCGCAGCCGCGCCGCCACCGGTTCTAGGCACTTGGTGAACACCCTGGGCGCCGATATTAATCCGAACAGGAGGGCCTTGAACTGGAAGTGCCGCCCTTTGACCACAAACCTGAGGAACTTTCGGTGCCTCTTTAGAATAGGGATGTGGAAGTAAGCATCCTCCAAGTCCAACGACGATAGGAAATCGCCCTCCTCCAGCTGTCCCAGCACGTGCTGGAGGGTGACCATCCGGAACTTCTGTGCCTTGATGTATTTGTTTAGTCGTCGCAGGTCCAGGATGGGGCGCCATCCTCCTGTCTTCTTCCTCACGAGGAAGTATCTTGAGTAAACTCCGGAGCCCCGAAGCCTCTTCGGGACGAGCTCGATGGCACCTTTCCTGAGCATTGCCCGTACTTCCAACAGCAGTTGAGGGATGTGATTTTCCTTCCTGGCCACGGGAGGAATGTGGGGGCACCTCTTCTAGAACTCAAGGGCGTGCCACAGGGCCAGGGCATCCAGCACCCAACGGTCGGTGGAGATGGACTTCGTCAGCCGGCCTCCCACCGGGGTGCTTCGGTGGGGGCCCTACCCGACGGATGGTTCAATCTTGCTTGGAGGCCGCTTTGCCTCCTTGACCACCTTGGCGACGACGGCGGGATCCACCTGACTTGCCGCGTCCCCTGTAGGCCTCCTGCGACGAAGACCTTGCCGCTTGACGGTAAGTAGAGGAGCTGCTGCCGGCTCCCTTGGAGGCACCCTGTCTGCCTCCGGAGCTCCGAAAGGACGGCCGTCGCTGTTGGAGCACACCCAGTGCACGGGCCGTCTCCGTGTCTGTCTTGATCGCCTGAAGGGATTCATCAACCGCCTTGCCAAAAAGGTTGTTCCCATCAAAGGGCATGTCCAAAACCTTGGTCTGAACGTCCTGGCGGAAATCCGTCGCCCTGAGCCATCCTCGTCGTCTCAGGCAAACGCCGTTGCCCAACTGATGGAAACCGGTGTCAGCGTTGTCCGTAGCCACCGTAATGGCATGGTCTGAGGCAATCTCACCTTCCTGCAAGATTTCCAGGGCCTCAGCCCTCTTGGCATCCGGAAGGAAGTCCAACAGAGGGGCGATCTTGAACCACAACTCCCTGTCGTAGCGGGCTACGATGGCCAGGGCGTTGGCTGCCTTGATGGTCGTCGCTCCAGATGAGATGACCCGTCGTCCCATCACATCCAGTTTCCTACCCTCGCCGTCCGGAGGGGAGGTTGAAGTCGAGGCCGATGCCCCCCCGCTTTCTTCTTGGCCGCCGCCGAAACGACCGAGTCCGGGGTAGGTTGCGCCCTAAGGCACAAGGGGGCAGCATCGGGGACCTGGTACTTCTTCTCGTACCGGTCCCTCTTCCCAGGAGCCGTGGCAGGGTTCTTGAGGAGGGCGAGCCTCTCATCCCAGATGTCATCAAGAAGCGGTACGGTGAGGACCGTCTTCCTTTTAGCCTTGCGCCGCTGGTAAAGGAACCCCTCCTTCTTCTTTTCCTCGGGGCAGAGCTGGAAGAGCTCGGATGCCCTGGAGATCATTGCATGGAAGGATCCAATCTCGTCGGGCGGGGATGCCCGGGCAGGGGGCGACGGGGGACACGTCCCGTCGTCGCCTCCGTCATCATCCGTACCCGTCGTAGTCGTGTCCATGCCTGTATAATCCCCGTGGGTAGTGGACCGGGGGGAAGGCAGAGAAGGCCACAGAGGCGGGAGAGGAGGCCTAGGATGCTCCTCCTCTTAAGTGGTGGGCTCTCCGAAGGTCCTGGCTCCGGATCTTCCATCGGGTCTGGCGAAGGGGCAACCTAGTCCTTATCTCCGAGCATAAGGACTGGATGGCTGACAAAATGGCCGCCGAGCTGTCCTGCGGCGCCGGAAATGACGGGAGCGAGGGCTCTTGAGGAGCCTCGTCTGCATCACCGTCGCCCTCGTCGTCGCCCTCGTCGGGATCCCTCCCGATGGGCTGGGTCTCCTCCACGACTTGGATGAGCTCCTCTTCAGAGGTCGTGTCCGTATCCACGACGGCCACCACCCCTCCACCCCCCTTTCCAACGAGGACTTCGTGGGGGTCTTCGCGATGGGCCTGAAAGACGACTCCCTCCGCGGTGGCAGGGAGACTCTGGTATCTGAGGGCGCCTCCACTGGTGTAGCCTCCACAGGCTGAGCCAGGGCCGCGGCGACATCCTCAATCGAGGTCCTAGCAGGGTGAATCACGGCCAACGTCACCTTCTGTATGCCTGGGGCCTTCACCTTTGGGGGAGGGTCTGAGCCTCGCTCCCCTTCTGCCGGAGTCTTCAAGATCGACCGGGGCCTCTCCCGAAGCTTCTCCGGGTTCTCGGACTTCCTCTTACCCGAGCCAGAGCGTTGGCTCGTGGTCGATGGTGCCGG
This sequence comes from Ambystoma mexicanum, assembly GCF_040938575.1. Taxonomy (NCBI): domain Eukaryota; kingdom Metazoa; phylum Chordata; class Amphibia; order Caudata; family Ambystomatidae; genus Ambystoma; species Ambystoma mexicanum. The sequence goes on along the minus strand of NC_090935.1, from coordinate 1,129,532,411 downwards.
GGAGGGTGCACCCTGCCTGGCAGCCAAGGAGCCCGACCGTTCGGCGCTCCCGGTGCCCGCAGGTTTGCGGTGCTTAGCCTTTTGTTGGGCCCCCGCTGCCGGAGCACCCTCACAGGACTTAGAAGACCGCTCGGACTTCTTCTTCTTCTTCTCGCCTGGCGGGCTCTTACCTTCCAGACAGTTGGCGAGACGGAGGTGGTGATCCTTCATGGTCCGCTCCGACATGTTTCCACAAAACGCGCAGTCCTTTTCCTTGTGCGTCTTGTCCTCATGGAGACAGTAGAGGCATAACGAATGCTCGTCCTCCTTGAAAACGTTCTGAAGCTGGCATCCAGGGCTGGTCCTGAATAGCTTCCCGGGCGTCGAGCTCCCTTTCTCCTGGGCCATTTCCAGGGTAGGCCTCAGAACTTCTGGAATCCTCCAAAAGCGTAACTCGATGAAATCTTCACCCTTGAGGTGCGTAGAAAACTCTGAAACGGATCCCCGTTGATCGGAAGTAGCAACGGTGGAGCTTGAGGCTCTTTTAACCGAAAAAATTAGAAAATCTCCTGAAAAAAGCGCGAAAACGCAGCAAAAGCTCGAGAGCTAAGCACGAGGACTCCCAACACTTGAACGTGCGGTAAAAATCTGAGGATGGCTGCCAGGGGTCGGGCTTAGGGAGAGGGCAGTCTTTGGCTGGGGGCAGTATGACCCAGAGACCAGTGATTGGTTACTACTGAGAAAGACAGATCAGAAACAAAACTGATACTGATTTTTTTTCTATACCGAGGATTCCCGGCCTGACGACGGGGAATATTCATGAGCATGTGAATCCATGCCAGACCCCATGCTGGAGAATCAGAAGATCCTTTGCTTTACTTTCAGAATTTCCAAGACGCTGGATGTTGGAAACGCGGGAATCTTGGGGGAATCTATACACATGCTTTATCATATATTATGCCCAGGGCTGCCAGATCAGGTACAGAAGCAGCTCAAGAAATTGGTAGGAATCGAGGCCAAACCATGGTCTGAAATACAGTTGACCATAGCTCACTATTGCAGGCTACTGCAAGAGAAGAATCGCAAAAAAGAGGCTGCATGAAAAGCTGAAGAGCCAAAATTAGTGCAGAAAAGATTGTCTAAATATGCCATTGAAGCGGTAATGATAACTAGCACAGACCGATCAAACATACAGCAGGTCAATAATCAACAGCAGGTTAATCAGGGCAGTAATGGGTTTTACCCCAGAGGGAGCGGCTTTCGAGGAAGAGGATGGCAGAGCAATCAGGGAGGTTTCCAAAGTAATCAGGGAGGTTTTCAAACATGCAAAATGACAATCAGGATGTGTCAAATGGGCAAATAATCAGACCACTGCCAATATGTCGGACATGTGGGATGACAGGGAATCTAGCACGCACAAGCAGAAGTCAAGGCATGTTGCAAAACGATCAAGGAACAAGAATAGGAATGGTGAATCCACTTGTGTTTTTACAGCAGGGTGGAAATGGAGTTGCACAAAATCAAACGGTGCAACAGCAAGTGCCAGGAGCACAGCAAAGCTTGCAACCTCAGAACTTGATACATTTTCCACATGCAACTGTCACAGACAACAAGTGCAGGGCAGGCATTGAATTCTGGAATGAGAAACAACACTGGTGATGGAGGAAGTCCATTCACTCGCCACATTGACATCTCAGAGAGCTTCTGCATATGAAGTGATCATATAGAATCCATCGATTAAGATAATTTGATGTAAAATAGTAAACCCAGCTATGTTTATAGCAGAACCAGTCACTGAAGGAGAGCCGATCCATGACTGCGCAAATTATGAAGAATTCTATGATGAGATTCCCAAATTGAAAGAAAATGCATTGGCAGTAGGGGAAATTGTCTTTGTTGCCGGTTCTTCGAGAATCAATCAAAATGATGGGCAAAGATATACAGGCAGCGCTGTGATGAAGCACACGGCAGATGGAAAGTTTCGAGTACTTATTGGTGCACGATTACCATCTCATTACTCAGCATGGGCTGCAGAACTATTGGCATTGATACTCGCACTCGAGAATCACACAGACCAGGAAGTGACGGTGTTCAGTGACTCCGCCTATGTGACATCAACAGCGCACGCAGGCTTAGCGTGCGGGAAAAGGAGGGGCTACCTCCGAGTGGATGGCACCCCAGTGCAGCACGCAGCCCTATTGGACAGACTGATTAAGGGACTACAGCTCCCAGTGGACATAGCGGTCGTGAAATGCGCCGCCCACACGAAAGGGTCGATTTTATCTTGCGATGGAATCAAGCAGCAGACACAGAAGCCAAGCATGTGTCGACCAAAGAGGAAGTTATAATGAATGTGGAAATAACTGATGTGCATGAGAGAATGATTGTTGCACGAAGTGAACCTGACAGTTATAGCAACATGGAGAAAACCCAATTAATGGAACTCCAAGGGGAGGCACCACAGGAGGAGAAAAATCTTTGGAAGCAGCGAGGGTGTTCTTGAAACCCCTCCGAGAGCTTGTGGCAACAAGATAGCACTGGTAAACCGGTGATGCCTAAAGCCCTATTGAAGATACCACTGGAACAGTTGCATTATCCAGCACACATGACTAAAGAAAATCTAGCAGCGATGCTTGTTGAAGACTGATTTATACCGAACTTAGCAGAGCATGTTGTATTTTTATGGTGAACTGTATAATCTACCAACAGTTCACGGCTGGGCACACACTACGAGTAATTAGAGGAGTCATCCCAAGGCCTAATGGACCTTTTCAGCACTTGCATGTCGATTATGTCTACATGATTTAGGTATATAACGGGTGCAGGTATCTAATTGTTGTGGTATGTCCATTCTCCAGATGGATAGAAGCAGGTCTATGTACACACCCAGACTCTACCTGTGTGGCCAAATTTCTGGTAAGGGAGGCATTTCCCAGATGGGGAGTGTGTGAGGTCATGAGATCAGACAATGGGCCTCACTTTGTTAATACAGTCTTTGAACAGATTAGCTTGCTGCTTGGTATAAAGCCCAAGTTCTCTTCGGTGTATCATCCTCAAGATAATGGGATATGTGAGAATCTCAACGGTTTGTTATAGGAAAGGATAGCCAAGTTGAAGCTTACTCTAAAGAAGGGATGGCTACACTGCCTTCCATTGGCACTGTATGCGCTCAGAAAACAGCTTGGTTCTGACCATCACCGTACACCACATGAAATCATAACAGGCAGAAGGATGCACATGCCACTGACACCCTCAGATAGAGCTAGATGTGATGCTCAGCCAACAGGAGAAGTTTTAGGATCTGAAATGCAAATTTCCTTGAATTGCATGACATCCTGTCTTACTGTAATTTCAGGATAGCTGCAGGGATGACAAAAGGGTGCAGGGCAGCACAGAACACAGAAGAAGATACTACAACAGACCAGGTTCAGGGTTTACATATTCTACCACTGTTTCCTGGGGATACAGTCCTGGTGAGAAACCACACGAGAAAGAAGTGGGACGGGCCAAGGTTCAACGGTCCATTCAGAGTGGAGAACGTTACTCTCTCTGCAGTCAAGCTACAAGGAAGAAGAGCTTGGATATTTCTGGGTGACATCAAGCCATACATTAGAGAAGGCCCCCTGCCTGCACCCCAATGTGTAGAGACTACAGACAATGGGGAAGAACCACAGCACGTGCAGACGATATCCATGACGAGGAAGAAGGATGCATGACCAGCAAAACAAACACAAAGAACTTTTTTGCAAGTTGTGGCTTAAATTTGGACATTTCCTCTGAGCAAAAAAGGAGATAGCGACATAAAACACAGACCATCTGTGTATCCTAGTTGCAGGGTGAAGACGAAAATTGTACGTATAAGCCACAACATAGTCTGTTGACTTTGAACTTTGGACTGAGGCATACTATAAGCCTTGATAAGAAAAGGATATGCCAAATTTTGATCGAGGACACGCCCATTGGAAGCAAATACAGTATCCAGACTCTTTTCACACAAGAACCTTATTTGGACTCACTTATGGTGTCACACAGTAGTGACGTCACTAAGGACGTTTTAACATATTTCGAGTTAGTACTGAGATCATACCCGTCGTTAGAGGAAAGACTCCCTAAAATCACTGAATTTCTTCAAGACCCTGAAAACGAAAAGACAATAAGGAGGCTGCTCATTGTGATTGCCAAGCAGTTCCTCCTGCTTCCGGAATACAGGGAGGACAAGACAAATGTCCCAAGCAGAAGAAGCAGAGAATAGGCTTGTCATTGTGCTATTCTTTTGCTTAATTGAAGACTGTCCAGATCTTGTTGGGAGACACACTGATGTCTTGACATTTCTTCGAGATCCAGCGAACACAGAACGTTTGCGTATAATCCTGAACGGAATCATAATTCAGGCTGCTCTTCAGGCTCATCGAAATCACAGAAGATGCTCACAGTAAGTGCTGAGCAGTTCCAGAACTCAGCAAGGACAAGACAAATGTCCCTGTCACCAGAAGATAGCAGACTGGCAAGCAACGTCTTCTTTCGCCTAATTGAGGACTTTCCAGAACTTGTGGGGAGGCCTGCCAGTGTTGACGTCCTCACTTTCATCAGAGACCCAGCAAACTCGACACAGATGAGCATACTCCTGCATGGTATTGTGATGCAGGTTGAACTTTCTAATCATCATCAGACTTTCCGGAGAAGATTGTAAACTTTCCACAGAGGGACAGATTGAGGCAGTGTTGACAGAGAATACACTTATGCTGGCAGAGAAGCAGCATGTCGTCTGGAGTGAAACAGATAAGAAGCATTGACTGGGAGCTTGTTTATTTTGAACATGCATGGTAAGAGACTTGCTGAATTTATTACCTTATGTTGACATTTTCATATACAGAAAAGAGAACTGTTCCCAGACAGGAGAGACAATCTATTTGTCAGGCAAAGAAGGACAATCGTTCCAGTATCTGCAACCTATGAGTAGAAACAGCAGAACCCAGAGATAACGATATTATCTAGAGTGTATTAAACTGTTAGTTTTCTTTCCTTAAATGATGGAGATGGGCAACAAAAGTAGTAATGTCATCATCCATCTGGAGGAGAGGCGCTCGTACTGTTCCAGAACTAAGTGCTGCAGACTGATTTATAGAGGAATTATGTACCTATGCATTATATTCATTGTTGTTTTACTGTCACTGACAAATCGAACTACATTTTTTAATGGTGCAAAAACCATTCCGATTCCAGTGCATCCACCTAATGATGCAAGCATGAAACCCACAAAGGCACCCAGACCTTACATAGTCATTCCAGTCCCTAGAAGGTTTGATAGCAGAATGAGTGAACTTGAAATGGATGTGATGAGCAATGACACACATTTACTTGTGGTAACAAACAAATTGAAAAGCCAGAGACAGGGTCGGCAGAGCAAACATGAGAAAAGGTTAATGAAAAACACATACACGCAAACGATGAGTGCACATACACCATGTCTAGTGTCAATAACTACAGAACCAAGTGGCTACCTCGGTCTGACTCAATCCTTTGGGCTAGTCCAAAACGTAAGATGATGTGATTGATCATCAGGGTAGCTGCTGTTTCTGCCTTGCAATTTGGGGCCGGGAGACATTCCACCCATTTAGTAAACAAGCATGTTATGGTCAACATGTACTTGTTCCCCTTAGAGGAGCGAATCACGGGCCTGATAAAATTGACTTGCAAATCTGACCAAGGCAGTGTCATCCCCCTCTTTTGGAGGAGAGCACGGTGTGTGAGTGATGTTGGCTGAAATTGGGCACACACAAGACACCCCTTCAAGTATTGGTCGAGGTCCTGCCCCATGTGTGGCCAGTATGCAACCTCTCGCAAGATTTCTAATGTCGTATGAAACCCCTGAGGACCGGCTGTGGCCACATCATGGACGTGAGTTAGCATCAGGCTTCGGAATGAGGTGGGGCCCACCCACTGGTAATGGCCAGATATGGATCTGCTCACCAATAAACCATCTTTGATTCGGAACATTTTTGGCCATTTCATCAACACTCTGAGGTCCTCTTTCCCAATGCAATCGGTATCCATCAGGGGAAAGTTCTCAGGGTCCTCAATGTGTTGATAAAACTTACCAATTATTGGATCCCCCTTTTGAGCCATAATCAAATCAGCATCTGTGGTCTCCTTACTCCATTGGGCAGTTGAGAGTTCATTGTGAGCATTTGTCTGGGACCTAGTGATAGCAGTGACCTGGATTTCCCCCAACATAGACGGGATCTCAAGTAGATCCCCTTGGATGGCTCCGGTTTTGGCCAGCTGATAAGACAGGTCATTTCCAGTTTTCAGTCATATGAGTCCACTGCAAAGAGATCTTGAAAATCTAAGAAGACTTGTTTCAATTTTTGCTTTTGCTCCAGACTCTCACAGGCATCAGCTAGGCTAGCTTGACTCTCTCTTCAACCATCTTCCTGAAACACAGAAAGACTTCTGGTTTGACTATCTCAGCAGCCTCCTCCAGCTGGGTGGAGAAGTCCCTGGTCAAGGTACTGACTTGGACTGATGGCTTCAGGTGGGGAAGGCAGTCCTGGTGGACTTGGAAGAACACCTCATCCCTCCTGAAGTCACAGGTCACATCTTCCTTACCATAAGGGCAGGAAGAGTACAGCAGGGAATTCCCCCCATGCCGGGTGAAGATCCTGTCTGGTGTTGTGTCATTGCCGCTGTCACTGTCAAAACAGTCATTGGGGATTGGTCCTACCAGTTTGTTACCTAAATCTATGGAAAAATGTCAGTCATCAACCGCCATTCCAATAATGGTGCCTGCGCCCAGAGAGATACTCATTAGGTTGCTGTTATCCACCTCGACTGGAATGGTGTTGTGTTGTGTGTTTACTAGTGGTGTTGCATTTAACCCCAACCCTTGCTGTTGGAAATGGGCATTGAGGGGAAATAGGCGTCAGGATTTTTCCCTTTCTGTCCTCTTTTAATTTTTACTTCAAGTGAGAATTGTCGGGTCCGTTCTGGGATGGTGACTTCCTCTCCAATCTGAATTTCAACTGCATATGGCAGCAGTTGAGCTGACCGAAATGCTTTCTCTGGGTCATCAAAGTCCATAGGATTACCCGCTAATCGGGACCAGGTTTTGAAGTTTATTAGGATCAAACTAATGGCAAAGCAATTGAGAATGTCACTGCCTAAATAAAATGCAGAAGGGACATCTCGCACGACCCAGCAATTATGGACTAGGCTCTTGTTGCCTATGGACATTTTTAGCATGCACCTGCTAGGCAGGAGATGTATGGAATTGAGTGTTTCCAGGTCCATCTCCCATTTGTCTATCAATTTAAATGTGGGAATGGATGGATCTTTTGGGAGTTTTCGGAACATGGATTCGCTGATGAATCTCTTACTGTTGTTCACACACACACGGAGGAGAACAGAGTCCTTCCCCTCATTTAACTGAATAGGGGTGAACAACTGTTCTCCAATTTTCTGAATGTAAGCCAAGCTTTGAGCTGGTTTCTCATCATTTTGGACTATAGAAGTGGGATTTTCTGATTGTGAATTTGTATAGAATTTCAGAGTAGTCCCTTCCAGTGTGGAATGCCACTTTAGACTGGAAGGAAGGTTGATTTTCAGAAATAGAGCAGACTTCCCATCACCAGTTTGTTGTCCTACTGCAATTACGGTCACGTCAGGGATTTGGTTGTTTTGGAAATGGAATTCAACCTGGTCAGGTTTTTGTTCAATCATGTGGCACATGCCATTTAAACTAACATTGTTGACACTATGTTTTAATTGTATTGGTCGGTTAGTATGGGTGCAGAGGACCTTGTTTACCCAATCTATGAGGGGAAACAATCTAGGCAGGATGTCATTCCCTAGTAAACATGGTGTGCCCTCTGGAGTCACAACTATGACCGGGTGCTTCACCTTGTGTCGCCCAATTTTAAGGTCTAAATCCGCAGTCCCCTCGACAGGAATTTCCTTCCCATCTAAGTTCTGAATTTGTCCAGGAAGAGGGGTGAGAGGGATTTGGTATTTATCCCCCCTTCCCGAATTCAGCTGATCAAAGGCCCTTTTTGACAGAATGGTGGCTTGGGATCCAGTGTCCACCAGTGCCAAAAATGTACATTCCCCGTGTATTTGGACCGGGGCATAAAATCTTCCCTCCTTTTCCTCAAGGGGCAAAGATAATGCACATTTTTGGCCAATTGGTGGGTTAATTTCTTTGGCCTGGATTCTGACAGGGGGGTGATTTCGGCAGGATTTTGTTTCGGATCTTGGGAAACTGTAAGAAAAAGGTGACAGTTGGATATGGGGGGGGAGTTTTGGGCTCCCCTGGTTCGGATTCTGGGCTGCCCCCCCTTTTTGGAGGCAGTCATCAGAATTGGTTTGAACAAGGTGATTTTTCAGCTGGTCATTGTAGGGCTCAATGATGAGCGGTTTTAACTCGGTCCCCACATCTACCGAGTCTTGACCAGGATCTCTTGGGACACATTTTTGTTCCCATAACCCTGAAGGAGAAGATACTTTCCCCAGAATCCTCTGAGGACCCCTCTCCTTCAAATTGGAAGAGTCGAACTTCCTCCACAAAATGGGTCTTTTTAGGTCCTTTATTTCTCCTACCCGTCCTCCGTTCCTTAGGTTGCAGACTTTCAGGGGCAGAAGCTTCTCATACAGGTTCCTGGGTTTCCAGGGGCTTTTCACAATTGGGGAAGGAAGCTTCCTCGAAGGCTTTACACCCCCCCTTCAGCCTGTGCCTCCTCCCTGAGAACCGGTGGGTTGTCGGGGTTCTCTCCCCGTCATTTCTCTGGAGTACCAGGCCCTTGATTTGAGGGGTTCTGAGTCGCCATGTTCATCTGAGGGTTCTGCTGAGCCCTCAACATGCGACCCAGATCCTGTGCCAAGTTCTGGACCTGGCGCTCCAGTTGGGACACCTACTCTGGCTGCTACGGGGTCCTCTGGTCTGCCCTAGGTTGATCACGGGAAGGGTAACTATTCCTTCTCCCATAATACCCTTGGTTGGGATAGTTAGAGTACCCCTCCACCCTTGTCCTTCCTTCTCCCGGATTGGGCTGTCTGGGCCAGGAAAGTGGTGAAAGAAAGAAAGGCTGTTTTGGGGGTTGTTGTTTGGCGGGTACCGGGGAAAGAAACTCAACCCGATATTTGGGGGATTACTGCCCTCCTGGGGAAAGTTAGGAGGGAAGTTTCCTGGGTTGGCAGCTGCCTGGTTGCATTCCCCCCCCCTTGGGCTGGGGGAGTCCACACATAGCCCAGGATGGGTCTGCTGCCCTTGTAACGGGGGCTGATGTAGTCAGGGGAGTTAGGGGTCCCATTTGTGGGGTTACCTCCCTGACTCCCTGTTTGGGATTGGCCCGAGGGCCTTCTGGGTCTTTGGTTAGTAGGATTTCCGCAGGACTGTTTTTAGGCCCCACCATCTCCAGATCTAAAATGGGGGCAACCTTCACCTCTGCCACCTTAGCAGCAGCAGCGGTGTTGGTTGGTTTTGGGCTTTTATTGGCACTTTTATTTTCTACTGGTATCTGCACTTCGTAAATGTGAGTTGCTTGTTCAATGACCCAGTCTAGAGATCTTTTTCTCATGAAAGTCCCTCACCAGCTTGGTCATAATGCATTTAGGGAGTGCATGAAAGAAGGTATTGATGAATTCCCTACTGTCTGTGCGCACCCTCCTGGTGGTCTGCGCAAAGGCACGTTTCAGCTCTTGGACAAATTCTTGCGGGGCTTGGTCTTCCCCACATTGCAGATTGTAGGCCACCTTGTGGGCCTCTTGAGGGTTTCTGTGTATTGAGAAATGCTTTAAGATGGCCGCCCTATAGGTGGACCATCTTGAGTGGTTCTGATCCTCCAGCCCCGCAAAGAAGCTGGAGTATTCAGGGGAAAATGTCCACTTGACATACTAAATGCAGCTTTGGCTGTCCTTCAGGTGGAAAGTATCCATCATTTGCTCATACAATTCGACAGTGGACATGAGGGTGGCAGAGTCCATGGAACTGAAGGGATTAAAGTCCCTGATGCCAGGCGTCCTGAGGTTATGCTCAGGAGTTTCACTTTCCCATTTTACCTCATCTCTTTCAGCCCCTATCCCCTGATGACATGCCAAACTCTGACCCTTTTGCTCCTCTATTAAGGCCTTAATGGCCTCTATGATTTGTTCTTGCATGGCTATCTGTTTGTGGAGACTCTCATTCTTTTCACAGAGAGCCTCGTTGTCTCTCTGTGCTTCCTGCCTGAGTTGGGAATATTGGGCCAGTTTTTGCTGCAGGAGACTCACCTCCTGAGTTTGGTCCTTATTGGTCTGATTGTTCTATGCCAAAGCATCCTCCACGCGCCTGGTGTGTTGTAACAGCTTTTCATAATCCGTTTTGATCTCACCAAACTCCTGAAGGGCCAGATTTCTTTCCTCCAACTTAGTTTTTAAATGGCTGACTTCCTGGCCTAAGGCTACCCTCTCCTGACTTAGAGTGCCCGTCTGCTCAGCCAGGTCGTTCCTCTATTTTTTAAATGCACCAGCTTTCTGGCACTCCTCATCAAACTCTGCTTGGGATTCTAGGTCTTTAATAATTAATTTATTATTTTCCTCCTTTAATTTGTCTATGTGGTCTTGTAGGATAACTACCTGTTCTGCAGAGACTCTGTTAAAAGTTAATTGCTGCTCCAGCTTTTGTTGACTCTGTTGTAGAGAGTCCAACCTTTCCTGACACTCTTTTTGCAGTGTCTGTATCTGGGCATCTTGCTCTGCATTCTTTTGCAGTAAGAGAGCCAGATCTTCTTGGAGTTTGGTGGTATACTGCCTAGCCTCTGTTTCAGATTCTTTGCTATCCCGGAGACTTTGCTCTGCAGAGTCCAGATTGTTCTGGATTTTCTACAGTGCTTCCCCTTGCCTCTTTGTTAAATCTATATAGTCTGTGTGCTTTTCCTGTATGACTCCTATATGGAGGTGCACATAGGCCGCTATTTTGGTAATTTTACACTGCTCCTCTTTTATTTTCGGGGCCATGTACAGCTCGCTAAGTGCTTGATGTAATGGACCCTTGTCCTACCTTGTATCAAGGTTGATTTCAGCGATTTGTTATTTTATTCCCTGCAGCCATACCTGTTCGTCCTGTTCTGGCCATTCACCCCTGACAAACAATTTGTGCAGGAAGTGTTCCCCAGCAATATTAATTTCCACTGGGGTCGCCATTCCGGAAATATTAATTTCCTTCTGACTTATCTCAGGGTTACTTTACTTTTGCAAACAGGCCCAATTTCTTTGCGTATTTCTTTTGAGGGGTGCTTGTACAGTGCAGTGCAGTATGGTAACCAAACAAGGTGTATGTACCCTGCCAGCTAGCACGCTGTGTTAGACTGTCACGAGTGGTATGTCAAATTCAGGATCCCAGACCCGAGTCCCCAAGCTGTAACTGATTTCCAAGGCATAAATTTGTTTTGCAAAATTGATTAGTCGAAATTGCTAAATAACCCAATTTTGATTAGCAATTCAACTTAAATGATTAGCATCTTTTAGATGATTATTTTCAATGGTAAATAACTTAATTGCTGAAAGTCATCAATAAAGATATGACATCTGTTTGAGTGTGTGTGTGCATTTCAAAAGCATCAGTCGGCCTGAAAGAGTAAAGTGATCCCTGTTAGCTGTTGATGCTAGTCTAACAAGGCTTTCCCATCCTAGAAATGTGAGATAAAGAGCTCCCAGGGAGTTAGATTCCCAGTTTCCATTCAATCCTCCCAATAAAATATCTCCAACAAATAAAAATGTGAGAAATACAAAATCACAGTGTTCTGTTTTCACAAATGAAGCTGCAGATTCTGGGGCTCAGGAAAGGTTCATTCAACAGCCATCTCATTACAAAAATTGCATGGCTGTTGGTGTAGCGTGTGCCTTACTGGGATGAAGAGGCTCGGGAGTCAGGTGGCGGTAAGTACATGTAAACAGATGTATGCAGTGATTTTACCGGTTCCGAACCCCCCAAATAAAAAATGTAATCTTTTTTTCAGTAAAAATGTTCATATAAAAATGTTGTTTGTTATTTTTAATTCAGTAAAATCACATTTAACTGTAAACCGAGCCAGCACCTGGGTCACCGGAGATTCCCTGCAGCTACAAGGTACTAGCACACAGCCTAAGTACTCGTCAATGAAGAATAGGAAATGGCACATGCTGAACACAGATTTCCCACCTTCAGACAGCAGCAAAATGATTGTGGGGTCGGCTCTGTAACACATTTGGAATCCTCCTGTGATACCCTGTATATAGTTTATTGACTCAGCTAAGGCCATGACCGTACACAACTGGAAGGATCACATGCCAAAGATGGCATCATGGATACAGTCAACCCTAAGTCAGTTTTCCTGCTCCTGTGCCAGCAAATTACCAGACTGCCAAAGCTGTTACCATGACGAGTGAGACAGACACTCCAGGTGCACCAAAGCAGCATAAATTGGGCTCTCCATGCAATGCATGGCCAGTGCAAGGCATATGGCCCACTTGTGCGGTGCCAGGCCCTGCACTCAGACCTCACTTTTTGGCCATACTCCACCACTCCCCACTTATCTCTGATTAGTATGTGCCACCCTAAGAAACCTAGCAGGCTCTCGTATACACAGGTCTCTGCATATTTGAAAGGAAAGAGCCTTGTCAGGGAGGAATGGGACGTCTCCCTGATTTAACATTAATGTTTGGGTGATGAGAACTGATGTTTTTTTGCATCTGAGAATTCGGTTACCGAAATCGGTGCAATAAACCCTTGCCCCCATTTTTGTGAGCAGTCCAATCATGCAACACTTGCATTCCACTACTATTGTGTCCATTCAGAGTGGGAAGTAAGCCATCATTATTTCTATATTTGTCAGGTGGTATATTTTACCATCTGGAGGTGAGAACATATGCATTCAGTCAGTGGTCGAATTGTAGATTGGGCTAAAATCACAGCTTCACCACCAAGTAAAGTGTCTGACCTTGGGCAAATCATGCAATGCAGTGTACCCTTTTCCGAAAAGCCGCAATAGTTTAGCATTGCTTTCTTTATGCTGAAGTGGCCATTCCTTGTTCCATTCCCAAGGTCTTGTGTAACAATGTGTGGCAGCGTTAGTGAAGCACATCAACTAATTTACTTAACAAGCTATACCTACAGAGTGCGTTTTGTCCGTTTTTACTCCTCTCATGAATGTTCTTTTGATGTGAGGGTGCTGCTGCACTGTCAGTTGCACAGGCTTTAGATTTATGACTGGGGAAGTTAGGGGCCTCAGGCCTCTCTCCATGACTCTGCAAAATACTAGGAGAAGGGAAGTGGAGAGTGACCCCCACCCACACTCCCTAGCCCAGAATAGAGCAACGAAAGACAGCCTATTTTGTTTACAGGTGCAGAATCCTGTTAAAGCCCTTGAATGTTTTTAGTTAATTATAATATATACAAATAAGTGTTTTCCTGTTATTGCACGGGTGATAGCTCAGTAAGCAAATATACTTACCACAGAGCTCTGAGAGTAAAAGTAAATCCCTTGTTTAACATCCTAGTGATAACCACCCTCCCCTTCCACACCGACTGATTTCTCTATGGTCTTCTGATGTTGAATTTGGTGTTGCCATCTGTGGAATCCACATTTGATAGTCAAGGTAGAATTTGGTGCATGCATGGTTTCCTTCTGCCGTTAAAGATCATTTTTTGTTTTAATTCGGCGTGCAAGACATTTTGGTATGGTCATCTTGCACGGTGTATGACAATCCCGGGATGTCAATATGCAAATTGGCACTCCCACACATCTTTGCTGCCGAGGGTCTAAAAAAGGTAGCATTGCAATGGAGAGGGGGTAAAAAGGGGCAAAAACGGTGGAGCTGCTCAGGGGAGGGGTAGAAAGTGTTCCGAAAAAATAATGAAGAGGGGATTGCGATGGAGATAAAAGGGGACACGGTAAACAAAAAAAGAGTGTGTCGAAGAGAGGGGTGCAGGGAGAGATTGTTTAGGCAGGATGGCGGTAAAGGGAAGGGTGATAGTGAGTGACATAATCTGGCACTATTGAAGTGGGAGCGAAGGGAAGCAAGTAACTCATGTATCAATAAAAATGAGGAACTTGAGAGGGTGAAATAGCAGGAACTTTAGAGCATTTTGACAAGTGCAAACGGGGATAATGGGGAGTCAGCATATAAACAGATCAGACGCGTGGTAAACTGTGCAAAACAAGGGGGCTGATCTTTTTTGCCTCCGGAAACTCTCTTCCTGAAGTGCGTGCTAATTCCCCTCCTGGCTGTCAGGATGAAACTGTAAATGGCGATGGACAGCTCCTGAACCCTAAACTGGACTGCAGTGTTTTAAAACGTTTGTGCAATAAAACTCAGCCTCGGGAAGGAGTTAGCAGACAATCTGCCCACAAACCCAAAACTGTGTGTTGAAGGCATAGATGAATTTCAGGTGGTCTGAAGAAGTCAGGCTTCCAAGCCACCGTCCCCTCCCCAGTAATAAAATGAGAGACAGCACTGCTGCCCCCTCGCCAAGCATTCAAACATCAGCAGTGGTGATCCCCCAAATTAAATGTGCCCAGTGACTTTGCCCCATTTTACCAGTGCCACGATGTTAGCAGCAGGTGCACTGACTTCTGCAGCTCCCCGAGCTCTGTACATGAGCTCTACTGGAGGCAGCCCTTGCGTGCACCTGAATTGATACAATGCACCCGGATCTATGTCAGACCAGCCCGTGAAGGTCTGCATCTCCTGCACACTCGGCTGACAATGGGACTGCAGCACCGCACTGGGTCTCACAAACAGACTGCCACCACTCTAGAAATCATGTCACACTTAGTGCGACATCATTAATTAAATGAAACGCAACTCATTGGTATTGTATCGTAAATAGCGATGCAAAACTGCTTATTTTATGCCTTGATTTCAATCTGGCACACACCCAAGTCACGCCCATCATGTAGTGCACAAATGAAACCCTTACTTATTTTATCTATAAATTCAATATTCTGAACGATATACCACTTATATCACACCCTTCTCCTAAGAACCCCACCCCCTTCCCGGTCACAATGAACCAGGAATCAGGCTAGTTTGCAAAGGTAAATATTTATTTATGTATTTAGAATTTAAATCACAATATATTTTAATAGGTAACAACAATCACCAATGGGGTGACAGAACACTAAATAATGTCTTTAATGCACTAGGCGTCAAATAATGAACACAAAAACAAATGTAGCACAGAAAAGAATACTGTTGTGTTGGTTTGGAACAAATAGCACTATGGTTAGAGGTTCCACCTGCAACACCCCTCAACCCACCAAGAGGCAATTTAAATAGATGTGAGGATAGAGCAGGTATTCAGGAATAATACAAATCAAACAGAATATCACTCCCACCTTCCCCCTTTTAAACACAAGAGAAGAACGGAGTTGACTTTTCAACTATCAGCATTGGCTTTGAAATTGTCTGAGCAAAAACACCAAATGTGGTCAAAAATACTTAAATTATGATAAATTTCTATGGGAACCACTTTGAACAAATGCATACAATCACAAGCAATGATTTAGTCAAACGAAAACATTTGGAATCTCAAAGTCAAAGTAGGAAATAATTTAAAGCTAATTCACACGTGTAAAATCTTTCAGAATGTCAAATCGTGCCAAACTTTTCCTTGTGCGATTTTTGCTATAATGAGCCAATTCCACTGTTTCGCACTGGTTTAGCTAAGGATGTCAGGTACAAGTAGGAGTTGAAATTTGCTTCTATCATAAAAACTGAGGGAGTTGTAGAGATTTTAGTAAGAGTCATTTTTGCAAAATAAGCGCGAGAATGGAAAACAGAAATTCGGGTTAAAAATGACAGATAGGTTTTCTTATACTATGTTAAGGACTACAAAAAGGAGAATGCCACACAGGAATCAGTTATTCACGCCCGCTCATAACCATTCATGCGTGATACTCTAGTTTCCATTTGGTTTGGGAATTACTTTTCTTAATCAATCAATAAGAAGTTAGGGTTTAGTAACACAGATGAGAGAAAGGTCAGTGCAAGGATAGTTCTAGCAATACCATGGTTCTAAGTTAAAGAGGGGATGGGTTTGAGATTGAGATCATGCAATGCAGATACATTATGGGTCAGTGATCTGCCTACTAATACTTACAGTCCTTTGTAATTAAATTGGACTGTCAGTTCTGGTCATTGGATCGGGTCTATCAAGGAAAGGACAGCACATCAGGCGCAGGACTGGATCAGCTAGGCCGGTCACCGGATTTGCACATGATATTTTCTCCTTGTTTCTGGGTAGTTCAAATCAGCTGGATAGCGAGTTCACCAGGAAAGCCTTGCGGTAGCAAGCCAGGTAGTTTCAGGATACTGGTTCAGAAGGCCCTCCCACACCACAGTGCTCCACTGGGTGGTGAAAATAAGTTTGAGGACTTAGGCCTTGCTGAAAATCAGCGGTTCTCTACTGCTTGGCAAGGTTCTGGACATCTGCATCTGGAAGGATGTTAAAGCTGGATGTAGAATGCTGGAACATAATGCTTCGCCGGAATCAGGAAAATTAGTGAATCAGTGAGTCCCTATGTGTTGTCAGCTGTCTCTATTTATCCTTTTAAATGACATCACAAAATGGGTGCATGGGCCGGCTTAACTAAGCTTGCCCCTGTGATCTGGGATTGAATCAGGACCTCATCTCCGCCTTGCATCTGAGTGATTGGATCAAGGCCGGATGATGTCACATTTATGGTTTAGCTTAACAGTCCTTAGAAACCTCCCCTCTGCCACTAGTGTCAAAATCGGATTTTATCCTGAGTACATATTTCTACATTGGTCACCTCTACACAAATCACACACAAAGATACCATATTTTATGTAGCATCTGTTCATCAAAATCCTGCAGCTGTGGGATCTTGTTTCACCTTTCTACAGAATGCTGTCCCTTTCGCCATGAACACATTTTCCAAATTGCCTGCAAATTTCCACAAATGTGTGCGTTTAACATAGGGATGTGTGTATACATTTTCACAATTCTAGCATTAAGACAGTTCACATAAAACCACATATATTGCCATTCCTGTCCAGAATATGTCACACAGTTCTACCGCCTCTTGAAACGTGCAGCCAAAAATTAGACTAACAACTCTGACCTTTTTATATTTTTCACCACATTGAATAACAAGTTATGAGTCTCTAAAAATGGTTCATTGTTTCTTCTTAACAGCAAATGGTCCGCCTCTTTGTCTCTACCTGGAGTCCAGGAGTAGCCCCCTCCTTTGGGGAATTCCTTCCAGGAGCAGTTTACGACCCTTTCACACATCTGTTTCCTGGGCTGGAAGATCTGCCATTGTTCATTCTCTTTTTGTAGACAAAAATCTGGCCTAACCCACAATTATCATCTACCAGTGAGTTTCTGCTGAGAGGATTTCCCTCCCCTTGGGAGAAACCTGTTTTTCCACTTCTTGCAGCTCAGCCAGACTAATTTATTCTTCATTTCTTAAAATCCAGCAAAGACCAAACTTGTTGCATCAAATAACATACATACATTACTTTCGTAGCTTTAAACCTGTAGGATCAAAAACAACTGAGATCTATATTCTTTTTTGCAACAATCCTTTTCTGTTTGCTAATCGAGCAGACTTTTAGTTTAGTTACTTTGAAGTTTCACCAGGAGCTCATCAGACAGCTGTCATTCACAGGTAGCCCAGTGTACGGCACACAGATTTTGACAGGAGCTGTCAGTTTACAGACAATCCAGTTTGTCTGAGGAAATGTTCTGCTCTTCACACTTTAAAACTTTGTATATTCTCCATGCTTCATTACATTACATGAATTTTAGCGCCAAGCAAGATTTTGAATGTTAAGAAGTGTTGCGTATAGGCATTTTGGAGTTTTTAGCAACAAAACACGTATCATTTATAGGCACATTTTGGAGTTTAATTTGCAAAGGGCTGCTTCTCTCTCTGCACTCTGTTTGCTGGTCATGGAGCCCACTGGCACATTTTCTGCAGTGTGTGCTTTATCCCACCACATATGCACCATGGGTGGCTGGTTGCGCTATCAGCTTTGTGTGTTTAAACACGCGGTTTTGGAGGTTTTTCTGGCACATACAAGAGTTTTCCCACCATTGTTGATGTTCCTTGCACCATAACTATCAGAGTGATGCCGCATAAGATAGAGGAGTGGGTCAATACATCCCACAGTAGACAATGTCAACTTATGACATGGAACAAGGATGAGCATGTAAGAACAGCAGGAAGCTTGAAGGGAGTCATATAGATATGGACCCCAATCAAATATTTCTTCAAACCTCTATGCGTGGATATAGAGAACAAAGTAAAAGTGGATCCAGAGGATGCAGAAAAGGTGGTTAAAAAGGGAGAAGTGAAAGTGGTCAATGAATCACCCAGAGGGGGGAGTGTAGAGGAGGTACGAAGCATGATTTTCACTCCAACTGGCCATTTTGAAGTAGCAGGACGTTCACGCCGAAATATGTGACGTATGATGAGCAAATAAACCAGCAGAGAACCGCAGTCGTGCTCTGCCCAGTACTTATCAGATTGACAGCACATATTGAAGTACCGACACCTAAGAAAACCTGGACAATGAGGTACCCATTGAGAAAACAATATCAACAAATGAGACAGAATGATGATTGTCAAAATGCAATACCGGAAGAAGCCAAGAAGATGCTAAAAGAAGACGAATGGTGATGTCACAAGAACCCAGACTGACTCACATATAGAAGATATGACGACCTGTGAATGATGAAAAGAGACGAAACACCATGGATAAGTGACACCCTGAGTTTAAAGTGAAATAATTGATGTCAAATGTCAGAAACTTATACCATGAGCGTGATAAAGATATTCAGACAGGTTAAACGTGTACATGTGCACAGTAACCGCAAGAAGCTCAGAAAATCGTGAGGCTTGCTTATGCTTAGTAGTAAGATAGATTGCGGCAAGCGCCACCTATACATATCTACCTCAAAAGGAGCACTTTATACAAGTATACTTCCATTATGCACAAGAGCAGAATCAACCAAAGGTTATTAAAGGTCTCAAGAGAAGAGCTTCGTAGCAAGCAAATCAAGAATTAAAGACAGAAAGAATCTCAGAGGAAGGCAAATCATAACAAGAAGCCAAGGTCGTATTGACTGAAATAGACCCACAGTGGATACAATTATTGAGGAGGAGAACAGAGTATCCTATTCTAAAAGGTAAAGATAAGCCATAGAGGGCAGATGGCTGATAGAATTAAATCAAATGTATGAAATTGAATGAAGAATAAGACGATTTCACGGTGTTGAAATCACGTGACCAAGCAAGCAGAAGGGATGAAACTTTCACACCAAGCATGGACTCATGCAATGCCCAGATGCCTTAACTTTCCCAGACCAAGAAGCAGACCTGGGGCCAAAATACAAAGAAATATTTGACACTTGACCACTGAAGTGAGGATTGATTGTTACAATAATTGGAGCGAGGCTGGGGGTGCGGACGAACTCCGTGCACCAGGCCGGCCATTCTGCACGCTGCTAAGCAAGTATGAGTGAGGTTGATGCCAATCCAATCATAGTGGACCAAGTAATCTAGGGTCCTATAGTTAGTAGAACCAATGGGGCGTCGTACTTTTAGTGACGTCTACAGTAGCCATTTTGAAGGAAGTGCTTAGATGCCCCACCTGACATTGTTTATCCAATCCCCGCACTTTGTTACCATATACAGATGTAGTACCTATATTAAAGTTACCTTCCTAGAACCAATCAAGTTACATGCTAAGTTTCCAGATATTACACGTCAGTGATGACGAGTTTTTGGTATAAATGATGTGGTTTTTTCTGAAATTAAGTGGAGTTGAAGCGAGAAGGAAGTACGAGCGATTACTTATATTCATAAACACCCCGTTTTTTGTACTTTTCATTAAACGGACTCCCTTTGCCAAACTATCGAGTTGTCATTATTGATTTGATGCAAGAGTATTAATCTGCATCCCATCCATCTCAAGGGTGCTGCTACTCATCTTAAGTGCTGTTTGGGAAACCCCCAGTCCTATGGGCCGGCTGGGGTCACTACTGTACACACCCACAGCGGGTTGACCTCAATGTTGACCTAAATGTCCAGTCACAAACTGTGATCGACACAACCAAGCACCACACCACAATACCTAATTCTGAGAAACCTCTATCGAGATTATGACGGCCACCCCAATAAAATTCAAGACACGAATAGCACTACAATTACATTATTTTGGGTAAAGGACAACATTAATGTTTAGAGTCCCTTCTATCGGTGAACGCTGTATCCTGTCGAACATCTTTACCTTGTCTGTCCCACCCTCTTACCTGGCCCTATCTTTCTCTCCTGCCTTTGCCCTGAACATTGTTTACCCTATCGCCCTTCTCTGGTCCCTGCCTTTATCCGGCACTCCCCTCAGTCCCTTTCTATCGTCCTGTGTGCCCTGAAGTGAGTAGGTTCATAGGTTTTGGCACTGTTCAAATCACCAATAAAATACAAATTAAAAGAACAATGTCCACTTCTGGTAGTTTGCTTCAATAAAAAGAATTAGTGTAATTTACCTAGACTATGTGGAGTTTCAACTAATTCTTAAATAATAAACTTATGTCTTCATAAACAAACCCATCTCAAGACACGTTTTCAAGCGATTACCTGGGTGTGGCCCTTCTATTAAAACACTAGTGCCATTACTTTCACTTCTTAGAAGGAATCTGCCAGTGTGACACAGCACCTGCACTTCTTGTATCTTCATTTGAAACACTAGGGGGAGCGATTCCGAGGTGCGTGCAAACTTAAGAAAGTGTTCTTCAATGAAGGAGGAACACTTTCCTTACAAACACCATACTATGATAAAGAAAGAAAGTGGTGCAGGGACATGTGCCTGATTTATGACTTGACAACAGCCCTAGCAACCATAAGGAATGCAGGGCAGCCACATGGAGGGGATTCTCCCCCCAGCAGCACTGGTTTAGCCCGACAATAAAGGAGTTAAAATACAGAACCTTTGAGGTATCGGTAACTCCACTAGACACTTTTGTCCCCTTTACAAATATAGCATTTCTTAGACTGCAGCACCACTTTTATAGTATAATGATCATTTAAGAAAATGTTCTTAAATTAGAAAAGTGTCCGTCTTTTAAGAAATGCTGGCAATGCCACTAGAGCACATGGCTCCCCCACAACAAGTGATTTGAGCAGCTTCTGCTGTTGGGAAGCACGACATCTCCCCTCCAATACTTACAGCCACTTCAGAATGGTGGTGCAAGAAACTGGGGGGAGGAGGGTGTCGTATTTCCACACTTTTTTTATCATGAGCTCAGAATCGGACGCTAGGACTTGCCATTGGCTAAGACAAGAGCCTAGTTAATCTGCACGAACATGGTGGATTCATTCAGATGACACCCTGCCCGCTCCATGCTCTCTGGCAACGTAGTCATGAAGTGGTTGACTGCGCACCTGCGCAAGCTACTGAATGATAAAAGGTGGCACCTGTTTGCTTAACTCGGACCGCCTCCCTGGTGCGGAGAGCACTACACAAGAACTGTGCCTTTGTCATCGACGCACTCGGGACTGAGCTACACACAATCAGCCTTTAGTTCAGGCATTGCACGTGGCCTGAGCAGCCAAGATGACATGAACAGAGAGATGCTGTGTACAGAATCTTCTATTGCATAATCTTGAAAGGGGTCAGGCCGGCGAGGAATAGTTGTGGCTACGTGCCAGAGGGGCTGTTACAAGATTTGAGTGAATGGCACTTTTACAAATGGACAAGCTTTCATGTTGTAAGTGAACAACTTTCCAGAGGGGAAAAGGTAACCCAAAAAAAAAAAACATCTTTCTCCTCTACACCCTTTGCCATGTATTTTTCTATCATTACCTTTTTTGGGAATCGGCATTCTTTCGAGAGACAGGACCAACAAACATTGTGTGAAGCAGGGAAATAGAACCAGGGTAAGGTTAAAAACGTAGGGTAGGTTTAAATCAGTCCACTGGATGTAACCCCACAGCCAGCGGAGACATTCAAGGAAAAGATGGAGGAGGCCGGTCTTGCAGGACTGGGGTACTGTCTGGAACATTACTTGCAGTAACTACAAGTACTAGAAGACAATGCTCCACTTAAGACACCCTTCAGGCCTGCTTCACTGCAGTCCCTGTACTAGAAATCGGACTGTGACGAGGAAGAGCGACAAAGTGGTAATCCTGAACCTCTGACACTGTTTCTCCACGGCCCTGTGGTACATTGCTATGGCATTCCAGTGCCCCCATCACATCGCCACCCCCACACTTCACTTCCAGACTACACACCTGTAAAACGGAAACCCGTCCTGATATGAAAATAGAAAAAGGAGGAGCGATGGATTTGGTCTAAGCCCGGAAGTGCTCAATGACACAGATTCAATTCAATATCAAGATATTCCAGCAGTGCCTCCCAAACTAATGCTCTCCATTTCCCCCGAGCCGTGCACTGGATGTTCCATCCACCTGACGTTCAATGTTGCAGAGTTGGACTCCAGGTGCTCATACAATAATATAACTATTTTTTAAAAATTTAATGTAACGTGGTTTATACGTATTTCTTTTTTTTTCGCTTAAAAAACATCATCGTTTCGAGTTGAACTTTCATTATCTGCGGATCAAAGGGGCGGCTGTGGATGCAGGGCTGGGAGAAACCACTGATGGTTAAGATCTGCTCTCTGACCCTGCACTTTTTAATGATATGTGAAACTGTTTTTGTTTGTTCTCGGTACCTATGTGAGTGTGGGGGTGGGATGGGGGGGTAGGTTTGGGCAAGGTGGGTTGTTGAAGTTTTATGTTGTATGTTGTATTCTAAATAATAAAAAGAGGTAAAAAAATAAATTTAAAAAAATATAATTTCTACGTACTCTTTCATTTCTTTTTCGCTATTCAAATTCCCCATGTGACGCTTAATTTCATTCACACGCACGCACGCGCACACACACACGCGTATATGTTTCTCGTCATCTCTTGTTATTTAGCATATCCCGGATCTCACTTTGCCAATGATATTACCTTTCCAAAAGTTGAGTCAACGCATCTCCCACGAACAGCAGCCACCATGAGAGGACGTGTTTTGTCATGTTTGCCAAAACTGCAATTTTTGGGCTTAGCATTAGCACTATGTCCCCATTCTTCGTCACGGTGCTTATCACATAAGCGGAGCAGTGTTATGAAGGTTGCCCGTTAGTA
This sequence comes from Ambystoma mexicanum, assembly GCF_040938575.1. NCBI lineage: Eukaryota > Metazoa > Chordata > Amphibia > Caudata > Ambystomatidae > Ambystoma > Ambystoma mexicanum. Next base: position 1,129,509,255 of record NC_090935.1, on the reverse strand, counting down.
ATCGAGGAATTAACCTAAATACATGTTCACAGAGTGGGTGGCAAAGCATAGAATTACCTTCTTTAAGAAGTGGCGGAAAGAGAGTACAAAACAACATGGAGTAATTATAGCGTAAGAGGAAACACAGAGACGAACACTATTTAGAGTCGACTTTGCTGCGGCAGCCATGGTAACGGGCTAGCAGTCATCCTCTGCCATCAGCATTGGCCGCCTATCACCACGTCTTCAAAACCCTGGATTTCATACCCGTCACAACTTCACCGGTTTCCCCCTATTCCTTTGACTGGTACAATTGCTTGACCGATTCCTCCCTCAAGACGGTGTATTGTGGCTGTGCCATGAAAGACTGATATTATGGGGACGTCACATACAGGAACCGAAAAGTATTTTACGTGCCATGTTTTATTTTGCAGATGTAAAAGATGTGCTGTGCATGAACTGGGGACACGTCAAAGTCCACACCTCGTGTGATCATACGCGGAAGCAATTCAATGAGTCTGGCTTGCCAGCGACGTTTTCTTAAAATTCCAATTTGTAGTGTTAGAACAACTGGCCAGTAGGTGAAATGTGTTCTGGTGTATACCAGCCAAACACTCGTTTGATATGATTTCTTTTTAACAGGCACTTTGTTAACACACGCGGTGTGTGTACGCGCGCGCGCGCGCGCGCGCGCGTTTATAGGACACGGATATTGTTTCCGCGCGAGCAGAGCAGCATGGCTCTGTTTCCGCCGGAGATGCCTGGGGGACGTTTGAACAGACAGACAAAACACTGTTGTACTTGGAGGAGCTGCTGAAGGGCTCTCAGAAAAGCGAGCAATGAAATAGCAACGAGTATCAATGAAAGCGGTTCTCGAATGACTCTTGTGACAAGCCCGTCACATTCTGATAACAGGTGCCTCACAGGGGGCCCCCGAGACATCAAATCAAATGCGAACTGGCGTGCTACGCTCCGGGTATCTCTACAACATTCCTGCACTAGATGTGCACTATGTACAGGCGCGGTATAACAGAAACTGAGCCAGAAAAATAAGTGCTGCAAAAAGCTGTCAATAGCAAAGATAAAAGTAATAGCATAGTTATATCTGGACAATCTTAGGCTAAATTATATTGTGGTAGTATTTTAAAATTGCACGTGGAAATTTCAAGCCAAAGTGCTGTGCTGTTGGGCAGGTTTAAGGGGGTGGGGGTTGTTGATTACTGCAGGAGAGGGAGTAAGAAAAAGGTCAAAGTGTGTGGTTGCTTCGGGCACTAGGGGACTTTAAGAGTGGGGCAATGTGCTAGGCCTTACTGTTGGGTCCATCTGACCACTTTCTCCTCTGTCTTTAGACTCCCAGGCCTGACAATTAAATAAAGGAAGCTGCGAGATCACTGCACTCACTAATTATAACACCAATGGGAACAGCATCTCGAGAGCGACTCTGGGCAACAGAGGTATAATTGTTGGCTAATTAAAACGATAATTATTGTCCCTGATTTGAACATAAACATGTCATTTTCTTTTTTCTGCATTGCACGTTGTATTTTGGACAACTGCATACATGCATGTTTCCTCCGCCCAATGCCCTCCAACCATGTTGCAGATCTGCATAGACCCGTGTTCGCACTGAGAGGGAATCATACTTGTTTTGTCCAACGTGTTTCAACCAAGAGTTCCCTTATATTGCCTTATGTATTGTTAGGTTTCTGTATTGGGTTTTGGGGGGGCGGGGGGGGGTTTGGACATCAAATTAATTGAACACAGAAAACGAGTTCAGCACTTGAAAGAAAACGATGGGGAAAGCATTTAATATTGGTTTAAAAACCAAAAATGGGGCAGACTATTCTGTAGTCTACAGCCTAAATGCCAGCTTCCCACTTGGCCACTTACTTATTGGACCCTTGACAAATACTGTTACCTCACCGTGCCTTACTTTCTTTTACTGTCAAAATTGGGATCTCCGAGCAGTGATTCAGTTCAGTCTGTGTGCTAGAAAAAGTCTCACCAATAAATGTTTAAATAACTATACTCATGCTACATATGTTGCACGAGGCATACACGTGTGGCATGTTTTGTGCTCTATAAGTGATTCCTACTAGCCGTTATAATATTTTGCCAATTTATTTAGTAAACGCGTCAAGCTAAATTGCCATTTAGCTATCACACACCCATGGAACTTCTACAGCCACATGTCTTTAGTCACAGAAACTGTGTTGTTTCAAATTGCAAATTCACATCTAGCTGTCTACAAGCAAAACCACAATTGTAAAGATACATTAACAGGAACATATTTTATCATATTTAAATAGCTTAATCGGGCAAAGAATACATTAAACTGTTTTATGTCATTGACCCAATATTGGACATGCGACAATGTTCTAACATAAAGTTGTTTGAGTGGATTTTCACTCAAAGTGGGATGTAGGGAAAATGAAAGGAAAAGGAAGACTGACTAAAATGTAAGTGAGTGTCGCAGACAAGCTGCACTGTTCTTTTTAATGTGGTTATTAATATGATTCAGTGGTATGAAAGCAATATTACGACAGAAATTAACGAGAGACGTGTAAGTAGCCAACACATTGTTTGAGGTTTTTATACACTTAATAGAAACACTTATTTAAGAAAACCCAAAAGGAATTATTAGTATTACAATTGTTCTTTTATACTGCGCTTAATACCAATGAGTGGTTTCTAAGCACGGGATAAGGATTCAAACCTGTGTTGTGCTGCATTTTCTTGCTTCCAAGACAAACGTGTTGCCCCTGAGATATCCTTCCTGGTAACTTTATTTGCAACAACAGAAGATTAAGAAAGCCCCTTCAATCCAAAAGCACCAGAGCCCAACTTCACAACTTGGCTAAACAAGGACAATAATGGCAAGGGTTGCAGAAATAATAATATCATATAATATGCTAATGAATGATCAAGATATTCTGTGAGAAGAAAAGAACCACGTGTTTTTGAAAAGGACACAGTTTTTAAATATTGCGTGATGTGTCAAGGGCTTTTCTCTTTTAGGAACTTTTCTATGTAAACTGTGTATTTATTTAACTACTGTTAGACTATTGAACAAAGCCATAATTACACATTGAACTGATTCAAAGTGACACATTACATATGCACACAATTGAAAAGCCAGCCACGTTTTGTGTGGTTTAAAAAAAGCTGTATCTTTATTTCAGTCCTACATTATTTTCACCTTAAACAGATTGGAGTTTCGCCCCAGGGTGGCCCCAACCAAACTCTTCCGAGGGGAGAATGTGAGAAAAATAATCTGAACTTTTAAAGAATTGAAGCAGAATTGTGGGGAGCTTCAAAGCAGATTTGTGCATTAGAAATGTTCCTTTTGAACTTTGCATGGCAATCAACCCAGCCAGATGTTGCGTACAGAGAGCAACAGATTTCTGTTATTTGTCCCACATTCATCTCTGCCAGAAACCACCTATGAGGACCTGGGTAACTGTGCTGGAGCAAAAAGGCCCCCAAGTGGAAAGTGGGATGCAGAGTAAATTTCCATGTCAAAAAATAGCACGTCACTGTGTAATTCGAGGAAAGGGCCTTAGCGCGTTTCCCTCATACCGGTGCATAGTGAATCTGCACGTGCAAAAACAGCAAGTCGGCGTGTGAATGCATGTAATTCGAGGAAAGGGCCTTAGTGCGTAAGCGCGCCAGTGATGTTACGCGCACGGGTGTTGCTTTCAGCACAGGTTAAAGGTGAGCGCGGGCCAGCAGTCCACTGTATGTGCTGTTCGTCGAGACCAACACGTGTGTTTACTTTTCTGGATTCACATGCAAATACTTCACAGCGTATGAAGTTCGTACCACTTCTTTTGGCGGGGTGTATCCTACGCGCACAAGCGCGTGTATTCTTCTTTTTCTTTTCCACGCAAGGCAGGCGGTGAGTGTCGCCTGCTAATTTTCCCACTGTGGTTCCTCCTGTGCATTGTGTACCATTTTCAAGGTCATATTAGCCGCGTGTTCCATTATTTTTTTAAAAAAATGTTTAATTTAATTTTCTTTTTTTTTTGTGGGGGCCTGAGCGTTGCGTGACCCTACATTTTTCCACAGGGGTCACAGACAGCCTTGCAGGAGCACAGGGGTACCTATTCCATCCAGTACCCTGCCCCCTTCAACCCAATTGCCCAGGACAATTGTTGAGTGCTCCTCCCATCGGCTATTTACCATCAGTGCCATGGTTTGGAGGCCACCAAAGGTTAAGGGTGGCAAAGTTGGGTGTCCTCCCAGGGCTGGGCGTGGTCTGGCACATGGGCGCAGAGACCAGGGGGGACAGGGAGTCCAGGGCGGCTACAGAGGGGGAAGAGGCAGCGGTGCCCCACTGGGGCAGGATGCCCAGCCACATGCTCGGGCAGACATGCCACCACCCCCTGTGGCTCCTGGAGATGCAGCTGTTGCATCACAACCTGGTGCCCATATGACCCAACAGCAACTTACATCTGCTGTCGCGGGCCAACCGGTGGTGGTAGCTGCAGGTGCAGCTGTGGGGACCACCACTCGGGCTCTGGGTCGGGCAGCGCATGTTGCGTTGCGTAACGAGGACTCCCAGGGCGATTTCATCTTGTCCGGAGGTGTGGGTCACATGTGTCCAGTGTAGCTGTGACTGGGGCACACATATCTGGGGCAGTTATGACATCTGCTGACCCCATTCCAACACCCACTGCCTTGGTCCAGTCAACTTGGTCCAGTCCACCAGCGCCACTGCCCCCACTGATCAGGGCCACATTGGCCACTCAGGGTCAGTACCACCGCCCAAAAGGAAGAAGCATGCTCCTGCACAAGAGGCTGAGACTCCAGATACGGCTCCGGCCTCCGGCACGTCGAGGAAGAAGCCTTTTGGCAAGCAGGAACTGTACTTCCTTGTGGACTACATGTCGGCACACCAACGCGATATGCTTGTGGGCCCACAGTGCCATACAACGCATCTTCAGCATTGGGTCCACTGCCAGCATGTTGCGGATGGTGTGACATCCATGGGATTCCAGGTGCATACAGCTCAGGACTGCTACAAGCGTTGGAATGACCTCCGAAGCAGTGCAAAACAAAAGCGTGCCTCCAATTATTCTATGTCTCTGGTGACTGGTGGTGGGCCACCACCAGAGGAGGATGAACTCACTCAGCATGAGGAGATTGCTGCAGAGTTCATCCCGGAAGAACAAATCCGTGGAGAGGGAAAGAGGATGGATTATGATGCATCATCCGGTGATTATTGATGCGTGTTACTCAATGACATGTTTGTTTGGCGTGTGTGACCCTCCCAGCTACAACTTGGATCCTTCCTTTCATCAATCTCCCTCTCTACCTGTGGTGTTCACCAGGGGTCTGACCTCTCGGCCTGGCTTTCCAAACTGCACCCGGCAGCTCTCGCCTACTGCATTTTCATTTTCTGCTACAACTTCCAGTGCTATGCTGATGACACTCAACTCATTTCCAGGCTGCCCTTGGCCACCCCTTCTCCCTCCCTTATTTCTGATTGCATCATTGACATTTGAAATTGGTGTACTGCCAACAATCTCTGTCTAAATGCCTGCAAGACTGACATCCTCCTCCCTGGTACACCTTCACCATCCTTTCCCCTCACTCTCTGGCCGGGCCCCCTTGGCCCTCCTACCCCCACCTGCAAGGCCAACAACCTCGGGGTCACCTTTGACTCCACACATTCCTTTTCCGCACACATTTCTGACGTTTCTTGAGATATATTAACTTCTTGCTTAACCTCCTCAGGTGTACTGTGCCTTTCCTCTCGTTCACCTACAAGCTCACAGTCTCTCAAGCTCTGGTTGTCTCAAGGTTGGACTACTGTGACAGGCTCTTTCAAAATTCTACATGCCTCCACACTCCGCCCTCTACCACTAATCCACTAATCCAGTACAGGACTGCGAGACTTGTCCTTGGCCTCAAGCCCTGGGATCCTATCTTTCCAGCTCTGAAATCCCTTCATTGGCTACCAGTGGATGCAAGGATAAAACTTCAGACCCTCTGCATTGTGCACAAGGATTTCGAAGGGATTGTGTCCTCCGGCTTATTCCTTATCTTGATAGATCATCTGCGGCTTGCTGGCCTTCAGTAGAGGGCGCTGCGTGTCGATGTCCCTCGAGCCGATGTCCCTCGACAGCCCCGTATCGGCGCCGACGTCATCATGCATATAAATAGACTCACGCAGCATCCGTTGCTCAGTTCCATTTTTCCGCGCTTCGTGGGCCTCGGAATCGCCTTGCTCAGTAACATTAGTCAGAGGCCCTCATTACGACCCTGGCGGAAAGTGACTGACCTGACCGCCATAGCGTAAATAGCGTTTCCGCCATTGCACGACGGAGCAAAGTGCGGCTAATTCCGACCCATCGGGCACGAGCACTACGCCATGGCGGAAGTGCAAAGTCCGCGATGGCGGAAATGACCCCAAAACGCCCCTCACCGCCGTCGTACGGCGCCCTAGGTGCAATTCCGCCACCCATCTTAGCGGTCACCGTAATGAGCGGCAATCGGAAAGTACGGTGACCGTAAATATACGGAAACGGAAGTAAAAACATGGGCCCGGAACGGGAAACAGCACACCGTACACCTATAAAATCAGAATTCCCACACAACCATAAAAAATACTACCCTGAGACACATCCCAACCCGTCATCCACCCTAGTGAAAGCAATAAAAATGGGAAAAGTAGCGAAAAAAGCATGCGACCGCAAGCGGCAGGTCCACTTCTCCCGTGAGGAACTCACCGTGCTCACAGAGACCCTCCAGGAGAATGCTGCCGTCGTCTTCTCGACGCAAATGACCAGGACGGCACTTGCGAACAAGAAGGCCATATGGGCCCTGGTGGCACAGCGGGTAAGTGTGGTGGGGACCGCACCCCGCAACCCACAGCAATGCAGAAAGCGATGGGACGACCTGCGGATACGCGTACGGAGCATACTATCCGCCAACCGTAACATTGCCACAGCTACCGGGGGAGGATCGGAATCACCCATCAAGTTGACCCCCTGGGAAGAAATCTGTGCCTCCACCATTGGAATGGAGAGTATAGAGGGAGTCGGAGGGATGGAGAAAGGAGTGCAGACATCCGAAGAATCAGGTAGGTGGCCCAAATAAAACAATGCTAAATCCACAATGTCCAATCATGTGAAGAACCATGTGTCCACATAGTGCAACAGTAACACATGTCCAGGAGAACGTCCACATACATTGGCCTGATAGCGCACTTTAAAACTCACATTAAATACATAAATAATTAAAAATCCTAAAAAAACCCTCTACACGTGCAGCAGGCACACCCTAACTGCAGGCTGCAAAACAACTGCATCCTCAATCCACACAAAAATGAAACCACCTCCAGGCCCCGACCCAAATCACCCTCAGGTACCCCCCCAATGCATGTGATACATTGCCATTCCAATTTCCACAGACCCATTAATAACGCTCGCCCTCCTTTACTCCACCACAGGGTCCGATTCAAACGACGAGCTCCAGGACACCCCTACCAGCACACCTGCAAAGAGGGCCAAGACCAACGGCCAAAGACCCTCCACCTCAGCTGCACGCATCAAGACACGGCAGCTGCACAAATCAAGTGGCAGCACACAGGAGGGAACTTCAACAGGCACCCCAGCTGCCAGCATGCCCACAACAGCACCACCACAGGTCCCCCCAATGGATGCCACAGAAGGCACTGCTTCTGGTGACAGCAGCACCATAGGTGACACTGCATTAATGGCAGCATGCTCCGACACAGAAAACGGGGATGTTGAAGTAAGTTCCATCCATGATTTGTCTCAATCCCCCTGTTTGTTTCATCCCATACACCATGAGGATACCACGCAGGGGCACCCACAAGACGACGACTGGCCATCCCCCACAAGCCCTGTGGCAAGGCAACATGAGGTGACCAGCCCCTCTGTGACACCACCGCAAATGGCCATGGCACAGCAGAGGCAACAGTCCCTCGACCAGGTGATCGTGCAACAGCAGCAACTGGCCACGCTCCTCAAGGACCATGCTGATGAATGTGGGGGTACTAAGGCAGCCATAGAAACATCAACTGAGACACTTAGGGCAGAAATGGAGAGAAGCACCGAGAGCCTGAGAGTACAAATGGAGAGAAGCACCGAGAGCCTGAGAGTACAAATGGAGAGAAGCACCGAGAGCCTGAGGGGGGAACTGCATGCGACGTCCAAAGACGTATGTGCTGAACTTGCCGCTGTGCGCCGTGTGCTCACTGAGCTCTCACAAACCCTTAGGGACATGCATGGACGTGAGCAGGCAGAGACATCATCCGTTGCAAGTTCCGTCCAGGGCAGCCCCCAACGTAGATCTGGGAGGAACCTGCGCTCCACAGGCAGGGGTGCCCCTGATACCCGGAGAGGGGGCTTGCAATAGCGTCTGCCCACTGACAATGAGCATCTTTGGACACTGGTGTTCGGGGGGGAGGTAGGAGGGTGGAGGGGGTGTGTTGGGCTCACTTGGGTGGCGGGTCGATGGGGTGTGTAACATAATTTCACATATGCTATAAACATTGCACAATCATCCAATGAGATGTGTGGACATTGATCTTTGTGTACGAGGCCTTTATAGGCGTACAGTCCATATTGTGCATGTTCCAGACACACACAGTGCCACAAGTCCCGTGTCCATGTATCAGCCACCAGGCGTGAGTGCTAGAAGCATGAATCTAAGAGAATCTGCCGAATTTCACGGCCCTCCTGTGCCTCGCAGACTCCTTGAGGTGCTGCCACATCCCCACCCTCATCATGACCATCTTCAGGTGCTAGCAGTTCTGCGTCAGGGGGCATGGGCACATTTCTACGTACGCACATGTTGTGTAGCATGACACATGCCATGACCATCTTTGCAACCTTCTCATGGTGGTACAGGAGTGCCCCGCCAGACCTGCTGAGGCAGCGGAAATGAGTCTTCAGTAGGCCGAATGCCTGTTCTATGACTACACGGGTACGTGAGTGGGCATGGTTGTAGTCCTCCTCATGCTGGTTCTGTGGGTTCCGGAGTGGTGTAAGGAGCCATCTCTTCAGTGGATACCCGGCATCACCTGTATGTGGACAATAAAGGATGTTTGTGGAATGACATTGCTACGTACGCATCCCCCCCCCTTCCTGCCAGGTCATTGCCGCATCACATACCCCACATTATCATGCATGAAATGAGACTCACCGAGTAGCCAGGATCTGTTCCCTGCATGTCGCTCCATGTAGCGTGGTATTGTAGAGTTCCTCAAGACCATAGAATCATGGGTTGATCCAGGAAATCGGGCACAACAATGTGTAATGATCCTGTTGGAGTCACACACCATTTGTACATTGAGGGAATGAAATTGTTTTCGGTTGCGGTACTGGGCCTCCATGGCATGTGGGACGACCAATTCCACATGGGTGCAGTCGATGGCACCAATGCAACCCGGTATGCCGCCAAGTGCATGGAATCCCACTTTTGTGTTCGTAATTTCCTGCTCTGAGCGTGGTAGAGAGATGTAGTCGTCTGCGTGCTTCAGGAGGGCATCAAGCACTTGCAATAGTGTCCGTGACAACACTGGCTGTGAAATGCCATGCAACTGTCCCACTGTGTGCTGGTAGGTGCCTGTGGCCAGGAAGTGGAGTACAGACACCACCTTCAGTAGGGGTGGGATGGCGGTTGGGCTATCTATCATGCTGACAAGGTCAGCCTGTGTCATGTCCACAATGGCGGTTATGGTGTCCCGGTCCAAACGGTAGAGGGTGTGGATCTGCTCATCAGTGAGGGTGAACGGATGAGCTCGGAGGCGTGGGATTGCGGGCTGCCTGCGTGGTGGTAGTGGCTGTGCTGGCGGGCCTTGCTGGCCCTGCCTTGCCCTCCTCCTCCTCCTGCGTCTCCTCTGTGCGGCCGGTTGTTGTAGTAGTTGGTGTTCGTCTTCTTCTTGAAGTTGGAGTACTTGCAGTGCTATCAGGTCCCCCAGGGCCAACATCGCTAGTCCTGCCGGTAGCATTTTGGAGTGGGTGTGGTTGTGGGAGGGGGTTGGGTGTGCAATTTATGTGTTTTCAGGCTGTATAGCCTCCACCTGTGGTGATTCATTCCACCTGTGCAAGCTGCAATCCCCTTTGGGCGAGCACGTCCCGCTCACAACGCTGCAATTTGACGCATGCCATCTTGCTATTACAATCATGTGTTTGATCCCGATGGCAGTGAAATATTGGTTCATATGTTCATTCTGCTATGGTCCCATTGTTTCACATACTATCTTTGCAGTCGCGAACAAACTTGTGAAGGGTCAGTGGAATGTAGTACTCGATTAACGGTGGACCCTCATGCAGCACTGTACCTCGGTTCACCGACGGGCGGGGCGTCCCATTTGTGAGTGAAGCCAGTTTGCATTTTCACACATTGCCGCACTACATGGATGAATTTGTGATTTCAAGCGGTCACAGATGCCTTTTCAACGTGATGTTGCAAATGAGGAATTCGAAGGACGGCGCTTTCGGTCTTCAGCTAGCGGCGAGGAGACGCCCACAGGTCTGACTGCAAATATAACGTTCTATTGTTTTATGTCCTTGGGACAGGGGCCATGGCGAGAATGCAATGATTGATATGAAAAGTATGGGATGCGCAATAGCGTAGTGGACGATAAGGCAGGACGTTCCCAAATACATGTTACTTCACAACACTGGAATTCCGGGCTGGAGCACAGTGGATTCTGCAGACTGCATTACGCACAGACTCAATGGAAATTTCACATGTTATGTGAGTGAATAATCAGGCGTTTTCATACCGGGATGAGGGAATGATGTATGGATGCATGGACAGATGATTTAATAGAGAGTTTGCCATGTACAGGGCTTTTTGGGATCTATCCACCTCCCCTGCGCTATGTGATGCAGAGCTGCCATAGTGGGACCATCGTCTATCTGCCCTTGTTGAACCCTCCCTGTCTCGACGCGCCTTCAAACACTTGTGTCTATGCACGTTACTAATCCCATCGAATGGATTCTGTTTTGACAGACGCATGCACACAAACACTCGTTTGTAATAGTGTTTTCACCTCGATTTTTATAGTTATGATTCGCAAGTGATTTTTGGGTGGGAATAATCCTTTGGAGTGGGCTAGCATGCATATGGCTGTAGATTTAGTGTGATCATTGAAGTGAGTAATACAAATCAAGTTCTGATGGCCATACTATTCTTTTTCATTTCATTTGGGTGACAGGTATCTCCTCCCCTTTTGCCGCTGCCATCTGTATGCCACTCCTGCAGATGGCTTTTACTCCCGACACCTGCTGCTTCGAGTTAATCAGTGGAGCACCATTACGATCTTATGGGACGATCGCCAATGGGCCACATGCCTTTACGCAGTACTAGTGGCTAGGAGCAACATTTCGACCTTTCAGCTGGACTAGTGCCTACCTAATGGGACGGCCCTGCGGTTCTAGGCGCTTCCATGTTGGCTTTTTGAACGTGAATGTAGCCCCTGTGTACCATGAAGGAACAGGGCGTCACACAAGAAGAAGCTGGTCATTTATTGCGGATGCAGCCCACAATAATGAAATATATTTTGGAGTTCATGACCTAATGGCTGTATGGGCTTGGTGATTTTGTGGTGCATTAAATTTCTATTCTGATATTAACCGTGTAGCGTTCTTCTTTGCAAGTAATGTAGCATATCCCTATTTGTGGAGCGATGTATTGTGAGAAGATCTGCATTGGGTTCCGGCTTCTGAGTATAGTTGCGTGGTACTGTACTGGGCGCGTTTGCCTACGAAGCCCAGTGTGGTCAGGGATAGGGGCTACCATTATGACTGTTTTAATGATGTCATGCTCAGGGGCGGGGGATTAGCTTTTGTGTAACAGATGCCGGTCAGCCAGGTGGATTGGTGGAATGATGTGATTATCAGAATATGGCTGGTCACAGGTGCCTGTGTTTGCGTGCGTTTCTTGGAGGGAGACTGAGGTCATGTCCATTGGAATAGCTTCTGTATTCGTGCCATCTGTGCCCTGCAGCTCCCATTGGCCCCTCTTGAGATGAGCCTGGCTGCTCAGTCACTCTGCCAACTTGTGTGGTACATGCTTATGCTGATGGTTGGTTTGTTTACTGGCAGGAGTACAGGGCTGGTGCAGTCTCCCTCAGGATACTGCTTTGAATGTTGCCTTACACTGGTGTCAGTCGATGGGGGGGGCCTGTTTTTGTTTGTCTCATATTTCAGTTCATGTTGCTGGACTTGAACCTTCACATGCCTGTGCTGCATCAGTGCGGCAATGGTGCCATGGCAAATATGGATGGCCACTCACAAGGCACTTGGAGCCCCTAGATTCATTTGTTCGTTGGCATGCATGGGTGACTTGTACATTTCACTGGTTGCATTGTGTGACTTCATTGCACCTACGAGGAGTTGTGCAATGTGGCCAGGGAGTGGTGTACAGGCACTCAGTAGGGCCGTTTACGGTTGATTCGCGATGCCGTACTTCTCACCATGGCGGAATGGTACTTTCCGCCATGCTTGATGGCGTTAGGTACATGTCCGCTAGGGTCAGAATTCGCGTACCGTTGCGCCATGGTGGTAATTACGGTTTGGCATGGCGCGCGTGCGCGTACTTGGTGCAGTTAGCGTTGGCGTTCACTACGGTGTCGCTAATGGCATCGTACTTTACGGTGACGGGTCATAATCGCACCGAGAGCTATTCGATGGCGGTATTGCATTTCCGCCATCGTTTTTCGATTTCCGCCAGGGTCGTAATGAGGGCCAGAGAATATATTCTTCATTATTCCTCGAAAATACCAACTCTTACTCAATGGCTTCCTCATCCGAACCGACGACTCCACGGTCCGGCTTCAAAAAATGTCGAGACTGTGGAAAGGAAATGTCGTTGACCGATCCTCACAGGATCTGTTTGTGGTGCCTGGGATCGGAGCACCAATGTTCGGAGTGCGAGAACTGCATGTCCATGACGGCGAAAGCCTTGAAAGAGCGTAAGGGGAAGCTTGAGAGAGGTAAGACAGTTAAAACTCCTTCGAAAGTTTCCTCGGCAGAGTCGAGACATTTGTCTCCTCGCCGACACAGGAAACATTCTCGGTCTAGGTCTCGAAGCAGTTCCCACCACTCTTCGAGATCCAAGCATTCAAGGAAGAGATGTCAAAGCTCCCCTTCCTCGTCTTCTTCTTCTGTTTCTCCAGAAAGAGTCACCTGCCCCACAAAACATAGCTCTCAGGCTGAGTGGGAGGAATTCCATAAAAGGATGCTTAGCGTCTTCAAGAAAGCGGCCTCGACCCCCTCGAAGACAGCTGAGGGTGATACCCTGGGTGAAAGACCCGAAAAATCTAAACGCTGCAAGTCGTTGCACCCGGCAAAAGAAACTACTCGAGAGCGTCACGAACCCTCGAGCAAAGGCACTGTGCCATCGACGCCATCGTCGAAGGTCCCTTTGACGCATAAATCTGCGTCATCGACGCCATTATCGAAGGGCTCATCGAGACATAGGTCGATCGAATTGACGCCATCTTTGACGCTGATGTCGACGCCGAAAAAGAGCAAACCCACGGCCGTCACTACCTCACAGCTAGTGGTCATACCCAGAGCCTCTAACATGACTTCGAGGTCATCGACAATCTCGAGTAGGATCCCGATCCTCTCGAGTTCTTCGAGGCCACTTCCAATCTTCTCGACGCCTTTTTCGGTGTTTTCAAAGCCTTTAACGTCCGCGTCGATGACGTCGACGTTTTCCCAATCAATTATGACAAATTTAGCCCCTTCTGCTCTGGAAATGGGTTTTAAGCCATTTCCAAGGTCTGATCATTTCAGACCTTTGTCTTCAATTTATGAGGAAGTGGAGGATTCGGACAAGAAAGACCAGAACCAGAGGAATTTACCTCTGAGGAAAATAGGTTGAAGGACCTTCGAGAATCCTTACATGAGGCAAGTGGGTTAGATACTTCCCCAGAAATAGAATTTGCAAACCAGACCCAGGCGAACATGCTGAGACCCCTTACAGAATTTTAATGGCAAGAATTATAGAATTCATGGGTTGGTCTACATCTTCACCTGCATTCCAACAGGATGACCTTACAGACATTTTAGTTAAAGGCCCACAGGAGGATCCTGTGGTTCCATTACACGCTGCATTACAAAGAAAAATATTGGCTAACTGGGAAACTCCTGAGGTTATCCCGGCGGTTAACAAAAAGTTATCAGCCAAATATAGGGTATCTACTACTGACTGAATTTTTGTCTAAACATCCAACTGCAGAGAGTCTGGTTGTTCAAGCAGCAACTACATCAGGCAGTAGATCGGCATACTCTACTGTTCCACAGGACAGGGATGACAAAAGATACGACTCCATGGCTAAGAAAGTCTTTTCTGCATGTAGCATGGCGTTGAAATCTATTAACGCTACTTGTACGCTCGCAAGGTTCAGCCACACACTTTGGGAGTGTGCTTCATCAGCGGCTGACTGCCTCCCAGAGGGAGAAGAAAGGGAAGCGTTTCTAAACATCATTAAGGATGGTAAAGAAGCAATGTGCAAATCCCTTCAAAATGGCATTGATTCTGCTGACTGCATCAGTAGGGCCATTGCGGCAAGTACTACAACCCGCAGATTTGCGTGGTTGCGAAAGTCTGGGTTTTCTCCAGATGTACAAACCAGACTTTTAAATATGCCCTTTGACGGCTCTTCTTTGTTTGGTAAGAAGGCGGATGACAGCCTAGAAAAGTTACAGACATCCAAAGCAGCAGTAAAATCCGTGGGTGCTGCAATCCATCAAATGCCATATCGCCCCTCAGGAACCTCTTGGAGAGGTAAGTCCTTTCGCTTTTATTCCGCATTCGGAAAAGGCAGAGGACAGTCGGTTCAAAGAGGTCAAAAAAGATTCACCCGAGGTGGACAGGGTAAAAATACAAAAGCTGCAGCAGCAGCAGCAGGTACCTCTTTACCCTCGGCACCTGCATCAGCCGCCTCTAAATCACTCTGAGCACTCTCCTCACAAGACACCAGTAGGGGGCAGGCTAACTCAATATCTGACGGAATGGCAGGCTATTACGTCAGATGCTTGGGCATTGGAGACAGTTACCCAAGGTTACTGCCTGCCTTTTCTACGCATTCCTCAGAGTCATGCACCGGGGAACAGCTCTCGGAAAGTTCCAGATCCGCTCCTCTTGCAGGAAATTGTAGACCTGCTGGAGAAAGGTGCCATAGAACCGGTACCTGTGGCGGAGAGGAACAAGGGCTGGTACTCCCCCTACTTCCTAATACCGAAGAAGGACGGAGGACTGAGACCTATCTTGGATTTACGAGAATTGAACAAGTTCCTCAGGAAGGACAAGTTCAAGATGGTAACTTTCTCAGATCCTTCAGGCCCTCCAGCTCCAGGACTGACTGGTATCTCTGGACCTTCAAGATGCTTATTTCCATGTGCCAATCCATCTCAAACACAGGAAATACCTGAGGTTCGCAATTGGCGGCTCTCATTATCAATTTCGAGTTCTGCCATTTTGGCTGACCTCCGCCCGAGGGTCTTCACCAAGCTAATGTCGGTAGTGGCTGCAAGTTTACGGAGGAAAGGGATTCTCATCTACCCATACCTGGACGATTGGCTGATCAGAGCTGTATCTCCGGAACAAGCTCAGATCTAGCTAGATTATGTCTGCCACTTCCTTCACAAACTGGGCTTCTCCCTCAATTTAAAGAAGTCACATATGATACCATCACAGAGATTCCAGTTCATTGGAGTGGTCCTGGACACTTCCCTGGGAAAAGCCTCGCCACCAGAGGTGAGAGCTCAAGATATTCTGCAGATGGTCACCAAGTTTCAAAATGCCCAACGTCTCCCAGCCTTCGACTTTTTGAGGTTGCTAGGCCTCATGGCATCCTGCATCTTCCTAGTGCCAGAGGCTCGCCTGAGAATGAGATCTCTTCAGTGGGCACTAAGAACTCAGTGGTCGCAATTCTCAGGGAGATTGACAGACCTCCTTCAGGTTCCGAACAAGGTGGCTCGAGACCTTCAGTGGTGGGCCTGCCATGAGAACATCTTGAAAGGAGAACTGTTTTGGCAACCATGGCCGGAGATAACAGTAGTCACAGATGCCTCACTCATGGGGTGGGGAGCCCATACCAACAACTTGACCATCAGCGGTCGTTGGTCTCCATCGGGGTCCAGACTACATATCAACCTGTTAGAGCTGAGAGCAATCAGACTAGCGCTGAAGGCTTTTCTGCCATCTGTACAGGGGAAAAATGTCCTGATAATGACGGACAACACAGTGGCCATGCATTACCTCAACAAAAGAGGAGGCGTAGGATCACTGCCTCTGTGCAGAGAGGCGATGCAGCTCTGGGTTTGGGCAATCCAAGAAGGAATCTCTCTATCGGCAGTTCACTTAGCCGGAGAGAAAAACTTGACAGCGGACGCTCTGAGCAGGCAGAGTACAGTCTCCCATGAGTGGGAACTGGCTCAGGAAGTCCTTCAACAGATCTTCACCCTTTGGGGAACCCCTCAAGTGGATCTGTTCGGCACCAGCATCAACAGGAAGTGCGATCAGTTTTGTTCAAGGGAATTTCCCCCAAGAGGAGCTCTAGGGGACGCGTTCGTAGTGGACTGGGAGTTTCCACTTCTGTACGCGTTTCCTCCAGTCCCTGTCATTCCTCAAATGATCAGGAAGTTGAGAAGGTTCTGGAAAGCCATGATCCTAATAGCCCCGGACTGGGCCAGGATAACGTGGTACTCGGACATTCTGGACATGTCCATCTGCCCTCCAATTCGTCTTCCACTCAAGGAGAATCTTCTCTCGCAGAAGGGAGGTCAGGTTCTCCATCCAGACATCAGAACCCTCAACCTTCACACTTGACATCTGAAAGGTTGAGATACAAGGATTGGGACCTCCCAGATGACGTCATGGAGGTGTTGCTTTCGGCAAGAAGGCCAGCAACAAAGACTTTATACCGCTGCCGTTGGAACACATTTTGCAGCTGGTGTAGAGAAAAGAATATTGACCCCTTTTCATGCGGTACACCAACGGTGTTACCTTTTCTACTCTATTTGGCAAATTCGGGCCTTCAGGTTGGCACTATCAAGGGCTATCTCGCAGCGCTATCGATCTTCAAGCGCGCTGCAGAGGAACCATCGTATTTCAAGTTACCCTTAGTAATACAATTTCTTAAGGGATTAACCAATGTCTATCCTCCAAGACCATTCCAAGTTCCCTTATGGGACTTAAATATAGTCTTAAATTTCCTGATGGGTACTCCTTTTGAACCACTCCACTCTTGTTTACTAAGGTTTCTCACCCTTAAAATTGTCTTATTAGTGGCATTGACATCTGCTAGGAGGGTGAGCGAATTACAGGCTCTATCTTGTAAACCCCCTCATACAATTTTTCATAAAGACAAAGTTGTCCTACAAGTGAAGCCTAATTTTCTCCCAAAGGTGGTTTATGAATTCCAAATCACTCAGAAGATTACCTTGCCTTCATTTTATCCCCCTCCCCATCCGGGGAAAGAGGAAGAAAGGCTGCATAGGCTGGACCCAAGGCAGGCTTTGAGCTTTTACATCAGCAGACTTGCTAAGATTAGGCAAGCAGACCAACTGTTCGTAGGTTTCTCAGGGCACAAATTGGGATTACCGATAACAAAACAGACCATTTCCAGATGGATTATTTTAGCCATTCTGGAATGTTACAAACTGCCAGGGAAAGAGCCTCCTCAAAATCTTAGGGCTCATTCAACCAGGGGTATCGCAGCCTATTCGGCCCTCCAAAGAGGGGTACCGATTCGAGACATATGTGTGGCTACCACATGGTCGTCTGCACATACCTTCACAAGATTTTACAACCAGGATTCCTCCTCTAGCCAAGAGACTAGATTTGGCAAAGCTGTGTTGCACTCTGTTCACTCTTGAAGGGAAACATGGCAATTTTACTCCCACCTCCAGTTACACACCACTGCTATGGGAGTCTATCAAGATAAGGAATACGTCGGAGGACACAATCCCTTCGAAGAACAAGTTACTTCTTACCTGGTAATGTTCTTTCGATGGGATGTTCCTGCGACGTATTCCTTATTGCCCCTCCCATCCATCCCCTCAGTAAAACTTCCCTTGTGGTTACAGCTTACGCTCCTTCTGGGTCACTAACCAATTCATGTAAAACAACTGTTAAAGTCAAAACGGAACTGAGCAACGGACGCTGCGCGAGTCTATTTATACACATGATGACGTCGGCGCCGATACAGAGGCTGTCGAGGGACATCGGCTCGAGGGACATCGACGCGCAGCGCCCTCTACTGAAAAAGAATTTCTGAGGCCAGCAAGCTGCAGATGATCTATCAAGATAAGGAATACGTCGGAGGAACATCCCACCGAAAGAACGTTACCAGTTAAGAAGTAACTTGTTCTTCTGGGGCCTGGGTCCAAAATACCTTCAACTGTCCCTCTGCCAATATCTCCTCTCTCAAGTCCTTTGCTCCTCTACCTCACACTCCCTCCGGGTCAGTTGTTTATCAAAGAAACAAGCTGGGGGCAGATCTGTGTCTACAACTTGGACCTCCCTTTCGAACAGCCTACCTGCCATGTTGAAACTTCAGGAGAAACATCTCTGCTTCCGGAAGCACCTCAAGACCTTCCTATATTTGCCCCTCTTCTCCCTAGCTGAACAGTTTCCTCTCTTGACACTGTGCACCAGGACACCCTCTGTCCTTCGGGCCCAGGTACCTGCTCACCATGCCTCCCTGCTGCACTGCCTCCAGGCCTCCCATTGCAATGGGTCCTGTACGTGTACCCATACAGTCCCCCACTCTTCTTCTGCACTCATCAGATTTGACCTATCCAAATGATCTTGCACTTGCCACTTGCTGGCTGCACTACCACCCTTTGAATGCCTATTCTATCATTGGACTTCATTTTCATTCTTTGGTCTCCTCTGTTTGGCACATTCCACTTCTCCTCCTTCCAGGGTCTTCAACCCTTTATCCCTTCTCCCTGCACTTGCGTGTTCTCAATGTCACCGTGCCCAGTATGATTGTTGTTTTCATTTCCTTTTCTCCCTTGTTCCCCTCCCTTTGCTTGTTTGCACTCTGAGCCACTTGTGTACGAGGGCAATCTTGATGAGATGTCATATCATGTCATATACATCCGTTGTCCTTGGTGCAGTGTGTCTCACTCTGACTGTGGTGATGGCAGTAGCTCCCTGTGCACATGTGTGCACATTCATGTTCCATGTGCATTCCATGTATGCCCCTAGGAGGATACTCTGACCACTATGTTGAGCCGGATCTGCATCATGACGTGTCGTCACCGGTAAGTGATCCTGTTTTGGATGATCTTCTGTCCATGCCACCTGCAGTAGGGGGCCAGGCGGGTTGGAATGTCCGCTTGTGGTGGTTACGGGTGCACGGTCACACTCAACACCAGTTGGCCATGTTCCTGGGGCATCAGGTCGACGGAGGGATGCAGTCCTGCAGCCACAGGAGGCCCCAACCCAGCAAGGACCACGGCTCCTTGGGCCCAGCAGGTGTCGTGTCCGGCAATGCGTTGGCCGTGCACTACTGAGGTTAACTGAGTGGGAGCATGCCATTATTGCCATAGCACAGCAACAGGGGGAAGCAGTTGAGATGATGGCTCAAGGTATGGAAAGTGTGGCCCGTTCCATCCTCCCCCCTGAAAGGTACTCCGTATGTCATGTGAGGCCATGCAGGCTGAACTCCGTCTTACACGTGAGTCCTTGCAGGAGGAAGCATGTGTGACATGTGAGGTAATGCATGCAGACCTAGGTGTCATTGCCATGCAGGACCTGGCTTACCAGAACCGCATGCTTGCTGCTGCTGAGGGGCAAGCATGCGGATAGACGTGGTGAGACAACTGTGCTGCGTCCACCTTCTGAATTCCATCCAGAGGGTGAAAACGACAACCTATCTCCCACATAGGTCGGGCTGTGCAGGCGCTGAGCCCAGTGAGTTTTAAAAAAATATCTCAACATGTACACATGTGGGTGTTGAGGTGCACCCTGTACCTCCCCCTCCTGGGTGCCCTCCCACCCCCCGGGTCGTATGTGGACTTTTCTGATTTTTATTTTGATTTTTCTTTCCTGCAGTCATTCTTTTTTTGCCTATTGTGCATTCATGTGACAGTGTGGTGCTTTGTGGCATTTGAATGAATCCACTGTCTGTTCCAGCAGGGCTCATTCAGGTTTGTTTTGTGTATGTGTTTTGCTTGGGGTCCTGACACACATGCTACTCCTGCTTCCCCTTTCCATGGGCTCGCAAGGATGGCTCGGTGTGACAGCATCTCACACAGGTGCATTGGGCTTCCGTCATATCTGTGGCCAGCCTGCAGTCCTAGTTATGTGTACACCCCTAGTGGGTATTCTGGATGGCTTCTCCAATGCATGTCTGCACTTCATTTTGGTGAGTCTTCTGTTCACTGTGCATTTCATCATGTTGCTTATGATTTTTTTATGAATTGACTGTCTATGTTCATGCACTTCCTGCTGTAGGTGGTACCATACACCCTTTGGCTGTGTAACACACACTGATGGTGGGAGGGGTCCGTGTGCTGACAATGTTGCATTGGGAAACTTGGCCTACAGTGATTTTGATATGCCACATGAACGCTGTACGCTGAGTTATCCTTGTCACCACGCGTTTCAACTACCCCCATTTCCTTGCTTCCCCTCCTTTGGGCATCTTGCAGCCCTGCCTGGTGTTTTGTTGTGCCATTGGAAATATGGCCGCATTGCTTTTGACTTGACTGTCATGTTTGTGGCCTGGATCTGCTCCTCCCTCCCATTGGTTGCACTTGGCCCTTGTGACAATCCGGCCAACCAGGAGGCTGGAGCCTGCCACCACTACCAAAGGCCCACGATGGAGGCCCGTCTACCCCTGTCCACCACCCTTCTGGGTCCCTTGATTGTCCCCCTGTCTCCCCTGCCTGTCTCCACCTGCCCCCTGCCAGTCTCCCTGTCTCCCTTGCCCCAGCCAGTCTCCACCTGCCCCCCTGCCAGTCACCCTCTGTCTCCCCCTTCACCATCACACCCCCTGCCCTTCTGCACCGTCTTCATTCCCTATGCCCCCTGTGTGTGCTTTCTTTCCCCCTGTCTCCCTTCCTGCCTTTACACCTTGGCCCCCTCCTCCCTTCTCTCCTCCCTCTAACTCTCCACCACCATTTCCCCTCCTCGTCCTCCGTCTGTCTTTATCCGGCACTACCCCAATTGCCATCAGGCATGGTAATACGTAGCCGCTTGTTCTTTGCAGACACTTCCCCTTCTGCCTCCGTCCATCCACCCCCCACCTTCACCTTTTTGAGTTTTATTTTGGCACTTACTTTTATCATCAGTCCCTCCACCACTGATTACAGGTCGTCTGTTCCCCCTTTACCTTCTGTGTTTCCTCTTCCCCTCCCCAGCACTATCTTGATTCTTCATCGACCTTCCATAGTTTGTCACTTGTTTTGTTACTCTCCTCACCTCTTCCCTACTCTTCCCTCACCCCCCTCCTTATGTGACTCCTGCACTGCAACTATTGCCGTCAGGCATAGCAATGATGATGCTAGTTTTGTTTTCCCACATTCCCTCCCTAGACTCTCCCTTATTGTTCCAAGCACTTATACTATGTACTTTGATTTCATAGTTAATTTTCACATTCTGGACTGTTTGAAGGACGTGTAGGAATGTACCGGTATTCTCCCTTGTTCCCTCCCTCCTTGAGGTGCTTTGATGCACTTTGTGTGTAGGCCCTATAAGAAATTTCAATGAATCAGTGATTGCTCACTGTCTGCCATTGTCGATGTGGGGTACTCTGTACATGATATGTTCTGCTGGTCAATGGCTGACCCTATGTTGGGTTTTATTTTGAGGTGTCAGGTGATTGGTCTGGTTTAACACACAGCCGGGTCCTTGAGTGCAATGTTCACATGTGCTGTGTACAGGACACTGAGGCTCACTTCATTTCACATGCATGTATTCGATGCATGTCCCTACTGACACAAACACTTAGGCAACACCCCCCACATGAACTATGGTGACACCATGCACACACATGGACCCAGATTGCCTTCGCAGGCATGCTGTGTCCC
Organism: Ambystoma mexicanum; assembly: GCF_040938575.1. Taxonomy (NCBI): domain Eukaryota; kingdom Metazoa; phylum Chordata; class Amphibia; order Caudata; family Ambystomatidae; genus Ambystoma; species Ambystoma mexicanum. Next base: position 1,129,487,233 of record NC_090935.1, on the reverse strand, counting down.
TACAATCCATGTTCACTTCCGATTCATTGATCGTGTACATGCATGACAGGGTACTATTTGGTTGATTGTACTTATTTTTCATGATGCTCAAGGGGTTTCCCCAACGCAATTCACACTCACTGTGCTGTTCGGTGAGCGGTGTGTTGCAGGGGACACTAACGCAGCACACAGTGTTTGTAATGCCAATTTGCTATTGTCCAATGTGCATGGCAACAGGTATTCTGACTTTCGTTGCTTGCACCACTTATGGCATGCATTTGTGCCACCATTTTCAGGGTGTGAGGTTTTGGTCAGTCATTTCTTCATATTCCATGTCAGGTGTAATTGTCTGGTGCCTATTTACATTTCTCATGTGGCACTTCATGACTATTGTGTCATGTGTTGTGCATATAGTTTGATGTTTTGCCGTTGCATACCATGGTATGGTGTGGCAGACGGGGGTCATGGGGGTTGGGAGGGTTTGGGTGGCATACCAGTACTTTCATGCCCTGTTTTGCAGGGGGAGGAGGGGATATGCACCTTGCATTTGTTCCTTTTGTTCACATGGGATTGGTTGTGTTTAAGTAGCTAGGGATGCACACAATGTGGCACTTCAGTGGACACATTCTCAGGGTGCTAAGGTTGTGACAGTTAACTTTCCCTTTCTCATCATTGATTTTCACCTGGTATGTGCCAGGCCTGTGTGCACTCCGCAGGGGTTGGAGTTTAGGGGAAAAATGTGGCCACAAGCTGGGTACTGGCTGCCTCGCAACATGCCCTTTCCCCTCCCATGTGCAGCAGCCGTGCGTGTGGTTGTGGATGTGGGGGCACCACCACGACCACCAGTATGCCCCACCGTGTTGCAACATTGTGCAGGACACATGCTGCCACAATGATCCTGCACACTACTGGGGGTGCATATAATAGCTGTCCGCCAGAGCGGTCAAGGGAGCGAAAGCGTGACTTGAGCACCCCGAATGTGTGCTCTACTATGGCCCTGGTTGCAATATGGGCTGCGTTGTATCTTACCTGGGGTGGTGTAGTGGTGTTCCGTATTGGCGTCATCATGTAGGTGCTCAGAGTGTAGGCACTGTCCCCTGGTAAGGTGATAATGGTTGTCATTAGTTGGGCTTGTGTATTTGTCTGTGTGTGACATGCATGCATGTGCACAGGCATTTGTACTCACCTATGAGCCATGTGTCGCCATGCTTCCCAGCTTCCAGGGCCCGTCTCATGGCCGACATTCTGTATATGAAACTGTCATGGGTGGACCCTGGATAGTTTGCATAGACAGAGGTGATGATTCCCTTGGCATTGCATACAACCTGCACGTTGATGGAATTCCAGTGCTTGCGGTTGCGGTAGATGTTTTCAGTGGCCCTAGGTGGACGTAGCGCCACATGGGTGCAATCTATGGCACCGAGCACTTTGGGGAAGTGTGCCACCCTGTAGAAGTCCAGGGCCACGGCCTGCCTTTCTGCGGGTGTCCTGGGCATGTATATGTGTCTGCGGACTGAGGGATGCGCAGTGATGATTGCCAACACCAGGTGTAGGCAGCGTGACTGTGTGGGCTGTGAGACGCCCCCCACTATGGCAGTTGTCCGCTGAAATGACCCAGTGGCCAAAAAATGCAGTACATTGAGCACCTTCTCCAAGGGGCTCAATGCTTGGGAGCACAGGATGGGTGATGTGAGTTCATCCTCCCAATCAGTGACCAACTCTAGTATGATATGAGGTGGAAACCTATACCTGCCATAGACCTGGGGCCTCATTACAACCCTGGCGTTAAGGGGTTAACGGCGCCGTAAAAGGCTGTGGCGCCGTTAAACCCTTAACGCCAGATTCCCACTTTAACGCCTGCTTTTTGCAGGCGTTAAAGTCCAAGGCGCTAAGCAACCTTGGTGCTAACTACGGCACCGTAATTTACGGTGCCGTAATTAGCGCCTTCCCCATCCCCCTTGAGCCCTATGGGGCAAAAATGTGAATGGGGAATGGGCAATGGTGAATGGGGATTTACCGCCCCGCCAACCTTGGAATGGGGCGGTAAATCCGCCATCCACCATGGCGGAATCCGGCATGGACCATGGTGCTAATAGCACCATGGTCCTACGCCAGGGTTGTAATGAGGCCCCTGGTTATCAGGCAAATCCTAAAAAGGCTGGTCCTGGGCAAAAAAATGCGGGGCCTGGCTATTCTCCTCCTCCTGCGGTGTCCCGCGATCACTGCTGCGAGGAATGGGATATTCATTGTAGCTGTATATGCTTGTTTGTTGTTTGCGTGCACTTTTATGCTGCGCGGGGGCGCTTCTGCCTGCTTTCATGTGGCGAACGTATTTGTGCGTGTGCGTGTGTTCTGATATGCGCAGGTTTTCCCTATTCGATTCCATGAATACGTGTTGTTCACTAGCATGTGGGCGCTGCATGTGTTTCCCAGCGGTACTTCCCACGTTACGCCTACATTTTCACGCGTTGTTCCCCATTCCCCGTGTTCCGCCCCCTTTTTTGGTGTGTGCGCGAGAAGTTGTGCGCTTTCCCCATTCCTGTCGTGCATGCATTTGGAAAGTCGCAGTGACGTGTAAGGTAAGCGCGGATTTGGCGCACATCCCGGGAAGAACACGCACAGGGCCTTCCATGAATCGCACGCGTGCGCTAGCTTTTTCATGCTTGCGCCAGCTTGCGCCACAAATTTCGGCGCACATTTATTCCACGAATTACCCCCTAAAACTTTATGAATAAATATGCTATAGATTCATGTCAATAATTGTTATTTTATGTAATATTATAATTGTTCTTTTATAACGCGCTTAATACAAGAGAGTGATTTCTAAGCATGGAATCGGTTTTCAAACCTGTTTTGCACTGCATTGTCTTCCTTCCAAAAGGTGTTTCTTCAACTAGAGTGGTGCTGAGTTGGGAATATCTGGGAAAGAGGAGCCTTGTCCATGATGGGGAGTGAAACAGATAGTAGCAGATTTCAACCGCGCCAAGAGGGACCAGAGGACTAGAACACTAACTGGAGCTGGTTCTATGAGTTAAAAGAATGATTAGAAAGTGAGTGTAATAATCCCCCTAAAAGAACTAGATTTTCCTGTTAGCTATTCTATCCTAAACTCCAGGAATGGGTGGCTTAACGGCACCTCTAAGGGGTACTGGTTTCCACTATAAAGCAGGAGCATTGTATTGCGAATTTCAAAAGTGCTTTTAATTTACCTATATTTAAGTGTACCTATATTAAGGTGAGATTTTACTCCAAGAAAACCGATTTCATTTCTGTGTTGTGCTCAGTGTAACACTGACCGCATTACTGTGCAGATAAAGTGCAGTTTTTGTAATTAAGTCCTATTAAAATTGTACCCAATGTGTTTTTATGAGCCTCGTTGTCAACCTATAGTATGAACCAATCCGGAAGCTATGTACCCTGACAAAGAAATTTGGCCTGTGCAAGCCATAGATATGTTAATAAGATATAAATATATGTTTGTATTATTGTGTCATAGTTTATTATGAAACTTTTCATACATATCAAAGTACAAAAACATACAACACAAAAACATTTGTTTTAAAAATTACACAATATCTTCACAAAACATAATGTTAGGCGATGATAGCAGTTACTATTTACAGAATTTATATAGGGTTCACTTGTTTGAATTTAATAAACTAATGTCTAAATCTTTCACAGTCCACAAAATGCATGACAAAACTATTATTTAAATAGATTAACAACATTTAAAAATGTGATCAATGGAATAGTTAATGAAGTTTCGTTTCCTGTTAAAACTCGATACCAAAAATGGTCTGCGGTTAAGCAATCAGGTGAATGAAAAAACATCTGAAAAATATTATATCTTAATATATTTAGGCCCGAGCACCCAGTGAACACATGATGTAAACTTTCTTTTTCATTTCTTACTTTGCAATGTTGGCAATTTCCACTTTCATTGCGTTGAAGACCTCTTAGAGTACGTTTTTCACCTGTTGGCAGTAAAGTAAATCTAAAATGCATACACTGTGAGCCCCAATATGAATTGGGTGGCTAAGTATTTTGGGATAGCATCAAAGGCTCTAATATCCACAGAACAATTGGTATACAACTTGTATTTTAGGACCGATTGTCGTGTTTCACACTAATTTGCTTGAACATTTTTTTCTTTACCTCAGTTGGATTTAAGGCAAGTGTATCAGTACTCGAATATATGTTATTCAGGATGGTTTCACAATCTTTTAGCAGGATTTGGAGAGGGCCACGTCTATTTTTTAACATTTCCAACTTCTGATGTGAATATAACAAGTCTTTGTTAGGCAATAAAATGTGCCTGTTAATTGTATTTTCGTCCAGTGATACCAGCCTTCTAACGAGATCAGTCCTCATTCATGTCTAATCACTGCTGCTGACACACAATTTGGAAGTAATAGGGCACCTCTGCAAATTAAGCTTTCGATTTTACTTACATCAATTGTTTTTGTTTGATGATAAATATCAAGACCATATAAAAGTGCTGGTACAACTTAACTTTTATAAAAATGTCTCATCAGTAATAAGGAAAATCTACCGTACTTGGAATTAATAATCTTAAACTGAATGACATAGGGGTTTCCTTTTGCCACAATGTCAGCCATATGGCCGTGTTCAAAGGCTGTGTTCTAAGGCCGCTCTAGCTCTCTGCAGCTCAACATCCACTACAGGACCTCCTTTGTCCACCAAAAATGGGGACAGCAACAATGTGTACCTTGCACCCATGAAGATGGCTGCCATAGAAAACCCCCAACCTCCATTTGCCTGCCGAGAGCCTTTCCCTGCCTGATGATTGGCCCTCATTTGCCGAAATGCCCAGAACACACCGGTGCCGGGAGGTGACGCCAGCCACATTCAAAGGCCCTGATCTAAGGCCGCTTCAGCTCTCTGCTGCTCCGTTGCTGACAATATCCACTACGGGACCCCCTTTGTCCACCAAGAATGGGGACAGCAACAATGAATCTGAGCACCTTGCACCCATCAAGATGGGCACCAGGGAAAACCGCAACCTCCATTTGCCTGCCCAGAGCCTTTACCATCCAGATGATAGGTCCTCACTTGCCGAAATGCCCAGAACACACCTGAGGCAGGAGGCGACGCCGGCTGCATTCAAAGGCCGTGATCTAAGGCCGCTTCAGCTCTCTGCAGCTCTCCGCTGCTTCCCGCTGCACGATGCCAAGCAACAAGACAGCAACTTGCGGGCAGACCCATGCACCAAAGATAAGCCTGAAGTAAATATCATTACACTTGACTCGTCCTCTATGGTTCCCCCTCATGACCACCGACCACCACACGCTCTGAAATGTCTCCCTTTGATCCCTGCAATCGCGCACCAACCTGACAAACAGCAGACCTCGCATATGCTGTCGATCATTCCTAACTGACATCTCGGTTCATCTCCAACGTGCTCGCATAGCCTTGCCCTGCCAGCTCTACCAACCTCCACTAACGAGATCATCCACACGACATTGCAACAAAAATGCCAGATCAACATATATTAGGCCGCAAGTACTCCACTACATAAAGTTACCCCATCATTAAGCCTAGCCTATCAATGTTTGCCTCATCCTGCGTCCATGGTAGAAAACATTCACCATGTACACGGCACATGCCTGAATCACACCCCCAACACCCACTATCAGGTTTCCGCCAATCAGCCACTCAAAAATGGCTGCCCCAACATTGCTGCATAACTCACCAATAACAGAGTTTGTGTCGGGTAACCTGCAGGATATACCGACCCACCACAAATGCCTACCACTACGGCCTATGATAACCTCCCCCGCCTGGCCTCATCCAGCCATGAAAGAGCCCCTACTCAGGCACCACCTTCAAGCTATGCATAGCCCAGCCAGTTTCCTGAATCCCAAATGCACTCTCTCCATGTCAATGGTACTGCCTTACCCACTCACCATACCCCCAACAACATTTCTGCCTCCTTGCTCATTTAACCCTGCTGCTCCCCCAAGCAGAGCCCCAGCTAAACCCTTGCTGAAGTCACCAGCTACCAACATGCCGAACATGTCCCCCATATGGTGTCTGCCCCATGCACCGGCAACACCAGGCGTTCTCGTCTGATGGCACAAACCTCTGCATACTCCCAGACCAACCATAGCAACAACCTCAAAACTCAAATGTCTGCAGAACTGCTGCAAAACACACTCAAACTACGTCCTGTAACCATAACCACATGACACCATGCCCATTGCACTCTTAACCTGTCCCATGGCACTCTCAGAAACGTACAACCCACCATAACACTCACTCACGACCACCCCACTGGATTCCCACAGCCCTTCTACACTGAAGCCGGCCCTCACAACTGAACATGACTCTACCAAGCCTACCACTAGGCCTGCCTCTCTGACCTCCGGCCCTGCGTTTCCTCAATCCCACATCCATGTCACACTAATGCGCACCATTGCATACCAAAGGAAAGTGACCCACCTGCCCTCCTCGCAAGCAATTCGAACTTCACCAACGCCCTCCAGCACTGACTGCCCCACCCGACTCACATCACAAAACCAATCTCTCACTAGTTCATGCCAAGCACATCAGTACTGCTCCCCCTACTGTACCCTAAATCGGAGCCAGACTTCATTAAGGGAGCACTAACTAATGCTAGATCTGTGACTGCACATGCACTGGACATTGCCGACCTAATTACTGCCAACAACTTCGAATTGTTAGCCATTTCGGAAACGTGGTTCCACGCAGCCTCAGGCCCAGCCCTCCCCCTTGCTCTTTCCCGAAAGTACGCCATCTTCCGCAAAAATAGATCAGATGAAAGAGGGGTGTGGTAGCTATTATAGCCAAGGACTTCCTAACCATCAGAGACACCAATACCCACAATTTATAATCTGGATATTTATTATCAGTCAAATGTACCCTCTTGCATGCAGCCACAGCAACCATTCACTTGATCTACTGAACCCTTGGGCCCCTACTTTCATTTGAAGATGACATATCCTTTATCCTCTCTGCAAACTCCAAACCCAACTCTAAAAGTATTATCCTCTGAGACCTAAACCTAGGTCTCTACGACACAACCGACTCTAATGCCCTCTCCCTGGCTAACACCCTGGACGCCTCTGGATTCATACAGGGTATCACACATACTACACACAATAAAGGCCGAATCCTAGACTGGCTTGCTAACCTAAACTGCAGCATCACAATCCTCTCTAATGTATCTTGCCCCTGGTCTGATCACAACATCATCACCTTTCAAATACTCGTGCAGGCACAGCATACCAACCTCTCCCACTGCCTGCCATACAAACCAGAAACTCCAGGACCATTACCCATGCAAGCATTCTACCCTTCCTAAAACCTTTTCTAGAGCAAGTCACACACTTTAGTGACCCTACCAACTTGTTTGATCGATACAATAAAACCTTGACCACTGCCATCAACACAGTCGCCCCACTGATCACTCGGAAAGCCAAACCCTGTGACAATGTCTAAAAAAGTGTGAGTAGGCAAAAGGCCCGATGTTTGCGCTCTACACGTATTAGATTTAGAGATTGTGGAGTTGAGCTGTGCTGCTGTGGTCAGTACTGCGCATGCCTACTCCTGCACAGTAATGTAGAAACAAGGATAAAGGCAATGACCCGCAAAGCGCACTTCTCCTGATTTATGATATGAAATAGTAATGTTCCATTCAACAATTCTATATAAGAGAGAGTCAAAAGTACATGTGTTAGTGTGATTTATTCACACACTATTTCAGACCAGCCGACACGTGTTTCGAAGAAAGCATCGGTTCTCAAGGCTATCATCCGCTAATTGTTGTAGATAGAATCAAAACATAAACATCTTCTGAAAATCTTTGGAATGATGTTTATGTTTTAATTCTATCTACAAAAACAAAGAGGTGATGGCTGGAAGGTTTAGACTGAATCTTAACCAATGGCATTGCTCGGGGCAACCCTCCAGACCATCGTTCTTCGCCTGCCAAGCCATTACAGAAGGGGAAAGACCACATGCAAATCAGGCTTGGCCCCACCCCAAAAGGGGAAGTCCAGCCCGAACTGCTAGGTCACATCCCTTCTGCACAAGACCACAAGCATCCCAACCATGTTTCACCCTTGTTGGGGCTCATCAGTGAGGAGTATCTTGGGTCTCTAGGCCCAGCAGGCACGGGACCCACGTCTGAGCATACCCGTCCCACTCGGGGTGACAAAGCAAAAACAAAGAGGTGATGGCTGGAAGGTTTAGACTGAATCTTAACCACTGGCATTGCTCGGGGCAACCCTCAAGACCATCGTCCTTCGCCTGCCAAGCCATTACAGAAGGGGAAAGACCATATGTAAATCAGGCTTGGCCCCACCCCAAAAGGGGAAGTCCAGCCCGAACTTCTAGGTCACATCGCTTCTGCACGAGACCACAAGCATCCCCAATCCCCACACATGTTTCACCCTTGTTGGGGCTCATCAGTGAGGTGTAGCTTGGCTCTCCATGCCCAGCAGGCACGGGACCCACGTCTGGGCATACGCGTCCCACCCGGGGTGACAAGGCAAAAACAAAGAGGTGATGGCTGGAAGGTTTAGACTGAATCTTAGCCACTGGCATTGCTCGGGGCAACCCTCCAGACCATCGTTCTTCGCCTGCCAAGCCATTATAGAAGGGGAAAGACCATATGCAAATCAGGCTTGGCCCCACCCCAAAAGGGGAAGTCCAGCCCGAACTGCTAGGTCACATCTCTTCTATCTACAACAATTAGCGGATGATAGCCTTGAGAACGACGCTTTCATCGAAACACTTGTCGGCTGGGCTGAAATAGTGTGTGAATAAATCACACTAACACATGGACTTTTGACTCTCATATATAATTGTTGAATGGAACATTACTATTTCATATCATAAATCAGGAGAAGCGCGCTTTGCGGGTCATTGCCCTTATCCCTGTGACAATGTCAACACATGATTCATGCCAGACCTGAAAACTCTATGTACTGCGAAATGCAAAGCTGAAACATCATGGAGAAACAACCCTAGTCAACCAAACAAAACCCAATTCATATCCACAACCAAAGCTTACAAGATCAGCAGCCTTCAAAGCAAAAAGTTCCACATACAGCGCCAGAATTGCAAAAGCTAACTCGAGCATGAGAAATCTCTTCAGCATACTCCATGAACTTGAATCTCCAGCCCCACCTAAGACCAACTGCACCAAAGACACAGCCTGGGGCACAGCCATCCCACTTGCCTTATTGGGTAAGATTTTCAGGCTTCAAGGAAAAAATCCAGCAAAAGAAAAATACATTGTCTGCTCCCAAAACCCCCCCTGACCAGGAATCCAAAGTCACCAAATCCAACATCCCTCTATTTCAGTTCAAACCTGTATCAGAAAGTGATGTCAGAACAATAATAAAGGGACTCAAGCCATCCAGATGTCACAGAGACATCTGTCCTGCCCCAGTCATTAAAGACTGCGTATAAGCTCTAGCGCCATTAATTTCCTCCCTCATCAATGTCTCTAGCGCCATTAATTTCCTCCCTCATCAATGTCTCCTTCTCCACAGGCATTGTTCCAGCTAACTTAAGATGCCAGGGTGCTACGGCTCTTGAAAAAACTCACTTCAGACCACGACATACATACAAACTACTGCCCAATACCACGGTACCATTCCTTCTGAAAATATTGGACAGAGCAGCATATCTGCAGATCCAACAACACCTAGAATCCAACAACCTTTTAGGCCTGTGACAATCTGGCTTCAGACCACACCACAGGATGGAAACAGCCCTACTGGACCTAAAAAATCAGCTGGATGAATCTAAAGACAGGGGCAAACTTGGCCTCCTCCTATTGCTTGATCTCCCAGCTGCCTTTGAGTTACTGGATCATAAAATACTTTGCCAGCACCTTCTCACTTCTGACCAATTCTATACCAAAGCCACCTCTTGGATCGCCTCCTTTTTATCACACAGAACAATGAGAGTTTCCTCTGCCACTGCCTCAGCCCCCCTGACTCCCGTCACATGTGGCATCCCACAAGGCTCCTACGTGTCACAGACACTGTACAATATCTTCACAAAGCCACTTTTCGACCTACTCACCACCCAGGGAATCTCATATACCAACTACACTGATGACACGCTGCTACTCCTACCCATGACCTGCGACTACGCCACTGACTCTGTCTCATTGAAACAAGTGTACCAAACCATCCAAGCTTGGATGGCATCACACAGGCTGTTCCTCAATGATGACAAAACGGAGCTGCTCATAGTCAGTTCACCAACTATACTAAATAGACTTGACCCATCTTACTAATCCTTTGATATTGACGGCATCACCATCCAAGTAGCCAGCAGTGTCAAAACCCTCAGAGTTTACCTAGACTCTACCCTATCACTATCCAGGCAAGTCAACGCCATCGCCTCGTCAGCAGCTTACATCACTAAACTTATCTGCGCTTGTCATCCGTTCCTCTCTTCAGAAAGTTTCCCCACCATTGCAAGGGCTCTGATAGGGTCTAGGTTGGATTACTGCAATGCCCTCTTTGCAGGCACCTAATCTGGGAACATAAACAAGTTTACAAGTCATACAAAATGTGTCTTACGAGCTGCCTTGAACATTGCAAAAAAAGAGAACATTTCGCCTGCTAGAAGAAATGCTCATTGGCTTCCCATCAAAGAGTGCATCTGATTCAAAACTCTTGCTATAACCCACAAATGTATGTCAAACTCTGCTCCAAGATACCTCACTTCCAAATTCTCCAAAGCCTCAAACTCCAGACTTACTCGCTCAACCTACACGAATCAACTGCGCACCCCCAGATTGTACCTCCAAAGAGCTGGAAGAGTAAGCTTTCCGGTCATCGCAGCCAAGAGGTAGAATGATCTCCCACCATTGTTGAGACTTGAACACTCCTACTGGTCATTCTGCAAGCAGCTCCAAGCTATGCTTTTCTCCCAAGATACATAGTGACATCCCTCCTCATGCAGCTCTGACCAGTCTCCTGAAACATGTATTTTATATCACTCAAGATTGTCAATGATTGATTTTACATGTGAAACTGACTTATTATTTGTATAAATGCGCCTAGATGCGCCCGGGCCTAGTGTGCTATATAAATGCTAAAATAAATAAATAAATAGTATGTGTGTTCTTCCACCATGGTGAGGCGAAATTCACCTATTTTCTCTGTATATCCTAAACGTTGGGACTTTGAAAGGGTAAATCTCATGACCTTGGTTTTTTGGGAGTTTTTGTACAGATCGTTTTCAACGGTCAAACGTTTGAAGGCCTTAATTAGCCTTTGTAGGCCTACTTGCGTGTGATCCCAAAGGATAACCTCATTGGCATAAATTAAACAACATATTTTTGTGACCCCAAGTTCTGGGGAAAATAATGGGACCCTTTACAGGGAGTCATCCATATCTGACAGATATAAGTTAGGTCGGGTGCCAGCACGCATCCCTGTCTCAAGCCCTTAAAGGTTGGGATGTCACTAGTGATGGCACCCAGTGTAGCCAATCTTGCACATATTTTGGAATCTCCATAGATTGCTCCCAGTACTGCTAGCAATCCATCAGCTATTTGCCATTTGTGCAGTTTATGCCAAAATCTCATCAGATTAACAGTGTTGAATGCCATTGACATGTCTACACTTGCTATGCATAATGGTATAGCGTTTTGCCCCAAACTGTTTGAATAAAGGTATCCATTGCAAGTCCAGAGTGCTCCCTACTCTTTTTCTGAACCCAGTCTGACAATTGGATAACCTGTTATTATTACAGACCCAATCTTCCAAGTTTCTCAGGATAAGTGTATCGAAAATGTTGCTGTCTGCATCCAACCTTGCAATGTGCCTGTAATTAATTGGGCATTCTTTACCTCCCTTTATATAAATAGGTATGATGTTTGTTAATTTCCAAGTTTCAGGAATGTATTTCTTTTCCAAAACATTTGTAAAATTAATGTATAGAATGGCCCACCATACTTCTGATGCCCATTTAAAGACAATATTACTGAGGCCATTTGGTGCAGGAGCCTTAGCTGATGAGAGTTTGTTTTTTTGTTGACTGTATAGATGTGTTCTATCTCAAATTGTATTTCCTAGCTTGCAGTTCTCTCAACGGTTTCAATGTGTGTGGCAGGTAACTCATATAATCAAGGATGATGTTTTTCCCAAATGTTTGCGAGTATGGGATTTGACTGGATTTGTTCTTGTCCTGCCTCCATAGATCTCATCAGTAACCAAAAGTTAGATGCTTGTTTCTTTAAAATCATACCAAGTATGCATTCTCTGTCTTTCGGCAACAGATTATGTTTATGCTGTTTCTGCCAATTCCTATGTGTTTGCTTTAGCTGCCATACCTTTTCTTATCTAGTATTTTGGTCCCAATTTTCCCTATTAATTAGTCTAATGCTTTTCCTAAGCTTCTTTTTCCATTGATGTATTTCATTATCAAACTTATGTCTTCCATTATGCTCTATGTGTTGAAATGTCTCTATTAATTTATATTGGAAAGATGGGAAAACGTCCAAAGGTTTGAATTGTAAACTCATAATTTGTTGTATAGTAAAAGCTCAAAATATTCTTATTAAAATCTTCGACAATGCGTTCTCTCCATGCAATCGTATTTCTCTTGTCATTTAGTTCTAAGTGTGTTAGCTTCTGTGCTACTTGTCAATTTTGAGTGTTTAGTTTTAACGACTAACATATTATGATCACTGAGATCCGACTGTTGGATAGTAAGTTCCATGCAAGTTAAGAAAATTCTATTTGTAACAAATATATAGTCTAAACATTAGGAGGATATGTTGTTTTTCCAGGTATCTTTCCTATGGATGTCACCCTGGATATTGCCATCTAGCATTTGCAGAACCCTGTCAAGTACATTTTTTTCCCCGATATATCTCTGGTAATAAATCTTTGGTTTTTATTTGTTCCCACATTTACTGCTTGCTCACCCGTACAATTTGGACATATTGAATTTAGATCTCTGGCTAGTATGATATACAACCTGCCATCAGTATTAACACTTTCCATTATCTCATTCAAAAGTTAAAAAAATAGATAATGAGATACTGGGAATGAGACAGGTGATTAGTAGATTGCAAACACTATTTTAATTTGTGACATAGCCTGTTGTCTGTTACCAGAATGACGGGGTTGGACTATATACCAGGGGGTATTAGATTGGGGTACCGGCCTAGTGAATAGAACACTATTGCAATTAAAATCTCTACAGGATGGAACTGGAGTGTGTAGGCTGGCCTACCACCAAAAGTGTAATTAGATTTCTAAGACATATGTTTGTTAGTGGTGGATTTCCTTTGTACTCCATGGCAGAAGAGGGTGAACAGTTTGCAAGGTGTTTGAGTCAGTCAAGGTAGCACCATCATATTACCTTATTATAGCATCTCCAGGAAAATTGTAATTTTGAATGGATTAATAGGGCCTCATCACACGGATGGCGGTAAGGGATTAACGATACCGGTAAGGGATTACCGGTATCGCTAAATACCCTTGCCAATTATGACCTGGATAACCGCTATTAGCGGTACCGCTAAGAATGGTGCCGCTAATAGCGGCTAGTCCGCAGGCGCGCAACCCCTCATGTCGGAAATAGCAGCATGTCGCTAATAGCACAAAATCACAAGCCATGCAGACATGCTAATAGCGGCATGGAATTGCCCCAAAAAGCCCATACAGGCATGACGGAAATACCGGCATCGCGAACCAACCGTTAAGAGACATGAGCAATGTTCCCACCTGCCACAGGTGGCCACAATCAGCACAGGTGGAGGCAATGGAGACTGGGGCAGCACAAAAGGAGCACACCACACCCCTTTCCACATCCCTTCCCACACCGAGATGGTTCCAATACTAGCAGCATTAAATGGGCTGGAGGACATGATTGCATTGCAGCACCAACAACAACAGGCAGCACAGAGGAGACGCAGGAGGAGGAGGAGGGCGAGACAGGCCTAGCAAGCCCCACCAGTGCACCTAGTGATACCACAGAGGCATCCACCAATCCCCAGGATTCGAGCTAGTCCATTCAACCTAACCTCTGAGCAGATACACACGCTGTACTGTCTGGACCGGGATACCATCACCAGCATCGTGGACATGATACACAACGACATTGTGAGCCTCATAGACATCCGTACTGCCATCCCCCCTCTACTGAAGGTGGTAACTGTGCTCCACTTCCTGGCCACAGGCACCTACCAGCATACAGGAGGGCAGATGCATGGAATATCACAATCAGTATTCTCACGCACGCTGAACCAGGTGCTCGATGCCCTCCTGAAGCACACAAGTGAACACATATCTCTGCCACGGACTGCCCAGGAGATCTCCAACACCAAAGTTGGCTTCTATTCACTGGCAGGCATCCCAAGTTGCATCGGGGCCATCAACTGTACCCATGTGGAATTGGTGGTCCCACATCACAATGAAGCAGTCTACTGAAACAGAAAGCAATTCCACTCCATCAATGTCCAAATGGTATGTGACTCAAACAAGATAATCACACATTCTTGTGCCCGATATCCCGGATCAACCCATGATTCAATGGTCCTGCGGAACTCAACGATACCACGCTACATGGAGCGACATGCCGGACAACGTTCGTGGCTACTTGGTGAGTAGCAGGGCAAGCACATGGCAGTCTGATGTGGGGTGTGATTGGGGGGCGGAGAGATGCATACTCCAACTGGGTGTGATTGGGGGGGGGAGAGATGCATACTCCAACTGGGTGTGATTGGGGGGGAAGAGATGCATACTCCAACTGGGTGTGATTGGGGGGGAAGAGATGCATACTCCAACTGGGTGTGGACTGTCGTCCGTAGAACAAATGGACATACAGATGTACACCAATGTCCACCAAGGCAGGCCACAATGGACCGGAAACAAAACCACATGCAATTTCAAAGCAGCACAACATTGAAATCAAACCAATATGCCAAACATGACACATCTATCCACATGCACATTGCACATCATACCATACCCAATATGACACAAATCAGCAACATGGCGCCGATATGCCAAATCAAAATGTGCGCTGAACAACATCACTACAGCTATGCGCCCTTGAGTGCATGCAAAGGGATCACCTATCGCCATTGTACTGAACCACACCCGTACACCACTACTGAAGTGCCGCTTCACAGCATGGCGACATCGATTTCAGAATGGCAGTACACTAGCAATGTGGTACAAACGTTGCCTGGGCCCAGGAACACCTAAGACCTGTCCTCACCCAGGACATGGCAATAACTGCCGGAGGCATGCATGGTACATGTCCACTTGCAAGGACTAGCTCACCTTCTCACATTGCAGTTACACAGATCGTCTCCATGCATGCTGGGATTCGTGGATGCCAATCACAATGCAAAGTTGATTCGTGTGATGTGTACAGGTTGCATTTGATGTGAACAGTAACACGTCCCCATTGTTGCACCCATGCAGGTGATGCTGGCTATCCCCTGGAGAGGTGGCTCCTTAACCCTGTACTGAACCCACAGAACAGGCACAAAGAGGAATACAATCGTGCACATACCCATACCCACGTGGTAATTGAGCAGACATTTGGCCTTTTGAAGACACGTTTCCGGTGCCTCAGCAGGTCAGGTGGGGCACTCCTGTACGGCCATGAGAAGGTGGCCAAGATCACCATGGCATGTGTCATGCTGCACAATATGTGTATCAGACGGAATGTGCCAATGCCCCATGACATTGATATGCAACCACCTGATGAGGATGATGAAAGGGATGAGGAGGGAGGAGATGGGCTGCAGGTCATGCAGGAGACGATGCCCAGGAGGGTCGGGATGTGCGTCAGCATCTGATCAACCAAATATTCTGAATCACATGGTCCTACTCTATTGAATGGATGTGGGTATTTGTCCACTGGGTTCTGTGGTGAAGCGCACTGGGCCCTGTCCCCCAATAAAGCTCACATACTGAATGATAAGGTCCAAGCCTGTGTTTTAACTTGTCACCAGTGTGTTTAATACATTAAGAAATAAAGAAGTGCATGGACCCAACAACGCAAACACCCCTTCCCCCCCACGACACTCCCAAAACACCCTATCCCCCTGCCCCACGACACTCCCAAAACACCCTATCTCCCTCCCCCACAACACTCCCAAAACACCCTATCCCCCTCCCCCCACAAAACTCCCAAAACACCCTGTCCCCCCTCCCCCCACAACACTCCCAAAACACCCTATCCCCCCCACAACTCTCCCAAAACATCCTATCCCCCCTCCCCCCACGACAACCCCATGTATGGCTGGTACAACGTTGCTGTCTTGCTGTACATGTGCCAGCTACATCGGGCTGGCACTACTTCCCATCCCCACCACCACCATTAGGGGGTTGGGAGGGTGTGCGCCGCATGGATCGCAAGGAGCGGCGCCGGGGCTCGTCTGACTTGAGCTGACAGAGGAGGAGGTGCATGGTTGTTCTTGTGGCGGTGGGGGGTACTGTCTGTCCATAGCGTCCGCTATGCGGGTGAGGACCTGCCTCAGTAGTGCCATCTCCTCACAGAGCCTGTTGGTGCAGGCTTCCATGCCCTGTCTCATCTCCCTTGCATTCTCCCTGACCTCCTCCCTCAGACGGGCTGCCTCATCAACATGCTGGCCAACCAGCGCTGTTATCTCCTCCTGCTGCTGTCTGATGGTGGCCATGTCATGGCCACTGTGTCCTGCTCGTGGGGTGGGTGCCGCACCTTGATCTATGGGTAGGGCATCAGGTGAGGACACCGGTGGGCTCCAACACCCTGCCACGATTTCATCGCCAGACTGGGCATGGCTGCTGGATTGTGATGTTGGCTGTGGGCTTGCTTCTTTGGATTGGTGGGGGCTGGGGGTGTGCTCTTGCATGGCCAAGTCACAGGTGTCCTCCACATCGGACAGCGGTGCGGTGGCTGCTGCCTCACCAATTGAACTGTTGGCAGCAGACAGTGGCCCCTCCGTGGGTGGTTCCTGCGTTGGGGGGATCACTGGAGTGGGTGCAGCAATTGTTTCAGCCGGAGCTTCACGTCTTGGTGACATGGGTGGCTTGCTGTGTTTGCCCCTCTGCAGGAGCACACTCCTCCCTGTGCCCCTTGATGTGCAGGCGGTGTTCCCTGGCTCCTGTTTCTTGGCAGGGGGAGCCTGTGTCGCAGTGTCCTGCTCATCGCTGTCAGTCTGTGAGCCTGTGGGGGACAAAGAGGGGGATGGCATTGGTGATGGGTCAACGTGCTTCATGCAAATGTTGTTCATCATGCTGTTCTATGCATTGGGACTTCATTAGTGGGCATTCAGGTCATGGGACTGTCGGGTGGGTCATTCATGCATGGGTCTGGGTGGCACGTGTCTGTGGTGATGCGTGCGTGTGTGTTGGGGTGAAACACTCACATGGGCAGGGTTGTGTGCATGTCTGTTTGTGGCCGCATCCATGAGCTGATTTAGGGATCACATTTGGGGGGTACCTCACCTTTCACAGTGCATTGTTTTATGTGGACACTCACCTCTATCTGATGTTGTGGGCGCACCATGCTCCATGTCGCCGACTCCCTCTAGGGATTCAACACCTATGGTGCTCGCGCAGGTCTCCTCCCACTCCCTCAGTTTGATAGGTGAATCTCCACCACCTCGTGTGGCCATGGCCAGCTTCCGATTGGCAGCCAGTATGCTGCAGACACGGAGGCGGAGATCGTCCCACCGCTTCCTGCAATGTTTCACAGTGCCGGTGGTGGTGCCCACCGCACTGACTTTCTGGGCCACCTCTGCCCAGATGGCCTTTTTTTTGTTTAGGGTCTCACGCCGCATGTCATTCGCGAAGACCACATCCGCGTTGGCGGCATGCGTGTCCGTGAGCATGATGAGCTCCTCATTGGTAAATTTCTCCTTCCGCTGCCGATCCGCTCCTTTTTTAATTGCCTTGGGCATTGTCAGGGGATCTTGGATGGTTTTGTATGGCACTGGTGTGGATGCAGGTCCTGGGGGCAAAGGATGGCAATGGATTGTGTTTTTAAAGATGGCCGACGTGCTCTTTCCCGTTCCTGTGTGATGACGCCATTTCCAGTTCCACAATTTTACGGAGAACCACTAACATACCTCTCAACCTTTTTTGATACCAATGCGGGTGAAAACCCAGAAAGGCCATAAACATAAAAGTAGGACTGCCGTAAAAACATGAAACGGCAGTCCTACTTCTATGTCGCTGACCTTTTACGGGAGGGGGGTGGGGAGGAATGCTCCCAGGCACAATCCTCTCATTGGAGGAGAGCGCCAGGGAGGGGAAGGGGGAGGAAATGGGGGCGTGAAAAGCATGACACTTGCTTTTCACGCCTCCATTTGCGCAGGAAGAGTCGCGCCGGGACCCGATTTCGGGATCTCGAAATCGGGTCCCGGCAAAAATATGAATCGTAGCTCCCACCTTTGCCAAGGTGGGTGAAACAGATGAGCTGGCGGGTGGGCGGGTGTGTAGATGCTTTGGCGGGTGACACCCGCCAAAAGCGGGTGAGTTGAGAGCTATGCCACTAATAGCGGTCACCGCTAATTCCATGTTGCAGGAGGTCGAAAGTGCTATCATCGCTTTCATCGGTGCCGCTAACGGTCTTAACGGGGTCTTTAGCGGCATGGCGGTAGGGTCATTACCGGCATGGCGCTATGCTCGTGTCCGGGTACTCGTAATGGCACGCAATTAGCGGCCTCTTGTCTAGGCGGACACGTTAATAGCGCCATGCCGTTAAGGGCGGTATCTTACCGCCTACCGTGTAATGAGGCCCATAGTCTTGCAAAATAGTGTATGGCTATGCAGGAAGTATTTTAGATTATACTATAATCACATCATATCACCATGTATTTGCAATGAAATGTATTTATGGTATGTATAATTACTGTTAGGTGGTTCCTTATTACAGAACCATATCCCCAATCTAGTACCCCCACTTCAGCAATCCCACTGCCTAATGTGGGATAAGAGACAGGTTGTGTGGTAATTTGAATAATTTTAAATTAACAAATCAAAAGTGGTCCTCTAAATTACAATGCAGATAAAGTCACCCAGGATACTACAAATGAATACAGGCAGCATATCTATGGAAAGGAAAACAGAACCTACTGAAAACAAATGGTTTCATTCAAATTCATACAAACATCTATACATAGAAAACACATATGAATGACCTTACCAGACAACAGATTCAAATACTTCATGATGTGGACACAAAATCTGCCATTGTTTGATTTAGCATTAATGAAATGATCAATTTACATTATATAATGATGTGATGTGTGCTAACCCCACTCTCTCCCTAAAATCAAAGGTCAGAATTTAGTTTCAAACAACTTTTGTTCCTTTGTTATCTCTGAAACAATGAACACATATTGGCATCAAAGTAATATGTTGATCTAATATAATTCACCAACTATTGCACTGGTGTAAATCTAGAATGTTGCAAACTATCTGTGACAAACCATCGGTTTCTAGATTGGGCATAAATATTATTTGATATCTGTTGTGCAGTTCGATTGGTTGAAAATAGTTGTAAAAGCATGAGATTTTCTGCATTTCTGTTTCTTTTCAAATGGGGGTTGTAACCCACTCCCTGTTTTCCAGGTATCAGGTTCATCATGACAGCACCCCATTTGCATGTGCTTATTAAGGAGTAGATTTCAATAATTTTATTGACAATAGCACACACCAATAAAATGACTTGCCATTCCACATTTTAATCTGAGATGTCTAACTAATTTGCAGGAGAAAAGTCCTAAGTGGTGATGCTACATAAATTCTCCATTTTAATTATAGAATAAAAAAAATCACATACACCTTGCCCTTTATTCCCCAGTTCAGTAAAATATCTTTTAAGCATGGCTCCCAAAAGACTTTTATACAATACTTAATATTTACTTTTTGTTTGTATTTCAAAATTCCAGTACAAGTAGTGACACTGACGGGCCTCACACCTCTATCTCTGCCACAAAAACTCTTCCTTTCAATCTGTGCACAAGCTCCCAAAATCCCTCTTGGGTAATCTGCTCTGCTTTGAGAAGAGCCTCTGCATTCAGTGCAATGTGGGTTTTAAGTTGATGTCCTAATCTGTTATATCCAGTTGCTATCCAATTAGTTTCTTTCCTGTCGGCCGGGTCGTTTTGGTTCTCAGTTTTCAGAAACATCTGCCTTCTTCCTGTGTGTTTGAGCTTAATACCCAGCAAACTCTACCCATGCAGCATTTGACAGGGCATTTTTGATTACACAGAGCCTGTGATAGGTTCTGTCCACTTTCTCACACACTACAGGGACCTCCTCCTCGATTCATTTGGCCCATTGAATGTTGATGTGCCATGAGTGGTTGTATCAGCTGCAAACTAGCGCATTCCCTTAGAGTAAAATCAATATTGAACTAGAACATTTGGTTTTCAATAATTGTTGACATGGAAATGTGATGTTGGCAAAAATAGCATATTCAGTTTTGAATGAATATTCTGAATCTGGACAATTCTTTAATGTTTCTGCCACTAAATGCATGATGGAGGTATTACAATATGTGAATAATGTATAAATCAGACCTTGTATAAATGTAATTTATAAAATATGTCATTTTTATGCATATGAATCATGTTTCTGCTAATTCCAGTTCTATATCTGGTTTTACAGTGGGACACATGGTTAGGAAACTATAACTAGTAACATATTTCTTATTGCCTCTTTGGCCTGCACCTTTTCAAATTCAATTGTACCATACAATTTTGCTGAATTTCATATGTGTGGTTTGCATCTTTATCATGAGAAACCATATGTCTGAATGTGTTATTAAATTTACCAAAAGCACAAGTTGGTAAGCTATTCTTCATGACTCAGTTGATGTGGAACTCCCCCCTACCTGTGGACAGGCCTGGGATGGGGTATCCCTGCCGGTGCATGGTGATGGGATTAGGCACAGGCCCCTCCGTGACGACCTGTGCTGCCTCCTGCCCCTACCTCTGGACTGCACCACTTGCACCAGTGGAATCACCCCCACCAGGCCCCATGTGTG
This sequence comes from Ambystoma mexicanum, assembly GCF_040938575.1. Taxonomy (NCBI): domain Eukaryota; kingdom Metazoa; phylum Chordata; class Amphibia; order Caudata; family Ambystomatidae; genus Ambystoma; species Ambystoma mexicanum. Next base: position 1,129,466,236 of record NC_090935.1, on the reverse strand, counting down.
GTTCTAATGCGGCCTCCTCCTCCTCCTCACCCACCACCGACCTGGATGCCTCTGCACCGTCTTCCGCTCTGGACAGCCCCTGTGGGGGCTCACCTGCCCCTACCACTGCAGAGGAGGCCACTTCCAACCTCTGTCTTTTGGCCATCCCCTCGGCAGCACCAGCCATGGACGCGGCACCAGTCCCCTCGCTCCCGGAAGATGACATGTCCTGGGAGGGTGACTGGGCCATGCGTCTCCACCTGGTGGAGGCATCCCTGCCACTCTGCTCCACAGCGCCGTCTCCGCCCTCTTCCTCAGTCACCGCTGTAGATAGGGAGAGATTGAACACAAGCATCAGGGTACTGAACAATATTCTGCTAGACACAAAGCAATTGCACATGAGTGGCACTGTCAAACGTCACTTCCATCATCACCCTCCACAACACATGGGTCAGTGCAAGCAACACACATGCACAAACAAGCATGGCACGGGCAACAGACATTTGCATCCATGTCCAAGGCACTGTTGGAACATCCGATGGGGGGCTGAACATCACATGCATCATGGGACATGCTGATCACATGCACACACACCACTGCACAGTCATGCATCTGGCCATGTCTACCTCCTGTCACAGTGGATTCATGGACAACTAGACCACGTCAGTCAATTCACGCATACTGATGGTCATGTGTCATGCATCCATGCTGTTTCCCAGTCACACACACACTACTCAGACACACACACATGTACACCATGCATGACCATGACGGTGACATCAGCATCCATGTCTCACACCCCAAACAACCCAAACATGGCCCAAGTCCAGACACAGGCATGTGATGTGTGCATCGTCACATGCTGGTGCACATCATGCATTGCAACACAGTCCCCATTGACATGGAACAGGCTTGCGTGGACTCACATGCAGCACTGTCATGGCCCTGCACACAGACATACATACATGGGGCATGCTACACATGAGACCAAGGTGCACACTCCTGCCACGCTGTCACGACCCTCGCCCAAAACCCCCTCTGGCAAACCCATTGGCCAGGTGGAGTCAGGACTCAGACCTCTAGAACCTGGCATCCTTTTCCAAAACCCTCTTGGGGCCACTCCTGGCGCCTATGGCGCCAGGCTCATACACCATGAAAAACATGTGCTTGGGAAATACTTAATGTGTTATCAGCCAATATGGAGGCTTCCACATAGCTTGGTTCCAAAGAACCAAGCTATGTGGTCTAGTGTTTTGGGTGTGGCAGCCTAGGAACTACTTTCCTACCTGGAATATTTTGATGGGGCTATTTAAACCACACCCGAGCAAGACAACACGCTTTGCGGTACTTTGCAGCTTGCAACGTGATGCTCACTGTGTCCAGCTATTCCCTCGAACCTCGGAGAAGCAGAACCTGCATGGAGACAAAAGGAACAACATTAGCAGCAGCATCTTACCTGCAGTCTTCATCTTTAGCCACTCGCAGCTACTGAGAACAGCTTCCTCGAATCTGCACGCCTCCCGGACAGAACGACCTGAAAGAGGAAGATAGAGGCAATATTAAAGAAAGCAGTAGAGACATTTGCAAGTTACGAACTGCTCAAAAGGCTTACCTGGCTGGTCGCCTCTCGGCTGGCACTACTCCAGACATTCCACTCGCGCTGAAGAACACCGTGACCTACAAGGAAGGAAAACACAGGTTAGCAAAGGCAAGATTTCACAGCGCTGCACATAGCGCTTACTTACCGCATCATAGTGCTCTTAATATGCCATCATTTACCAGCGGGGCTCAACCAAGCCAGTTCACCGCGCTGAAGCTCTGCATACCTAAGGGAGAAAAAAGCGACATTTTTAAACAAAGAAAGGCATGCAGGATAGCAACAAAACTAAAGAACAGCAATAAGACCTACCTGAACAATATCAAACGGGCCGGCGTCAGTGAAGTAACTGGACCACACATGCCCATGAAAGACAACGCGCCCCTGCAAAGAAGGCAGGACGGAGAGCATGCCTAACTCTACCACAAGGTGAGGAGAGGGTCCCAGAGGGGCTGAAATCATACGGGGTGGTCAGCCTTGAACATAGTCCTCCTGTATTTTCAGCCAGAACCTTCCCCGCAGACCACATCTGGGCAAAGCTGAGAAGCAAACCAGCGAGTAACCCGGCTGGGTGGCGTCCCTGTGGATACCAGGTGAGCATAACACACACCTCAACATGCAGTACGCTGGGCAAGAACACATGGACACTCGACTCCAGACGGGTCGGCAACTCGAGGACCTGGTGGTGAAGCGCTGGGTGTGTGCACTCCAGGACCCGCATCTGGATGTTGGTCAACTAGTCCCGGCCCCCCACTTCGCCACAAGCTGCAACGAGGCACTGGGCCTTGTTATGGGTCAGGGACCTGAAGTTCTCCCAGCGCTTCAGGACATGCTTGTAGTCGCGGAATGCCACCCCCTCCATGTTGATGGCATCCACGATTTCCGACCAGATCCTCCTCCCTTCTTCCTTGTCGAGGCGCGATGTCGAGAAGAGGGCATCATAATGCCCCAGGACTTGCTCCACCAGGATGCCAACTTCTTTTGCAGTGAAGCTGACAGCCCTCTGCCTCTCTGCAAGGGGGTTGCCATTGGCCCTGGATGGTGTTTGGTCCGACATGGCAACCCCCGAGGCAGGTGTGGGTGGGCAACTGGGTCCTGGGGCTGGGCTGTGGAGCGATGATACACCTGTCAAGAGTCTTCTGGGTGAGTGGAGGTGGTCTCAGGAACAGAATCCCAGGCAATGGCTTCTGTGCAGGCTCCAAATAGCAGGGCACATTGGCAGCAGGCAGGCTGGCAGCAGCAGATAGCTTGTAGGAGGCTGCTCGGGGATCTGGGGAGCAGGTAAATGGCATTCTGGGCAGGAGTGTGGTCTTCCGTCTGTTTTCGCATGGCCAGCTTGATGCAGAGTGACTCCACACGTGAAAAAACAGCATGTTAGTGTGGAATTCGAGGAAAGGCCCTTAGCGCACAAACTCGTAAGTGACGTGACACGCGTAGGCATTGCTTTTGGCATGGGTTAAAGGTCAGCATAGGATGCCATTTTGCTGTATGTGCTTTTTGTGGAGAGCGAGCGTGTGATTACTCTTCTTCTTGTGGGTTCACATGCGATTACTTCACAACGGTTGCAGTACGTACTACTTGTTTACTGCGCTAGTGCTTACTTCTTGTTTTGGCAGGGTGCGTGTTTTTTTCTTAATTTTTCCAGGCAGATGGTGAGTAGCGCACGTATTATTCCCACTGTGGTTGCCCCCGTGTGTCATGTACAACATTCACATGGTCATAGTAGCCTGCGTGTTCCACGCGTATGCAGTTTTTGTGTTTCTGGGTGCCACAGCGTACTGCGGGATGTTAATTCCACGCAAGTGGGCTACTGAGGGGTCGCGTGCACATTTTTCTTTGGAGTGTCTGAGCGTTGCGTGACCTGTCATTTTACCCAGGGGTCACAGACAGCCTTGCAGGAGCACAGGGGTACCTATTCCATCTAGTACCCTGACCCCTTCACCCGAATTGCCCAGGACAATTGTTTTCTGCACCTCCCATTCGCACAAGTACATCAGTGCCATGGTTGCGAGGCCACCAAGTGGTAACAGAGGCAAAGCTGGGCGACCTCTCAGAGGCGTCCACGTTAGGGGACGTGGCCAGGATGACCAGGGTGGCCAAGGTGGCAGTAGTGGACGACGTGGGCAGGGTTGCCCATGAGAGCAGTGTGGCCAGGACCATTCAGGGACAGCTATGCCTCCCCCAGTGGGTCAGGGAGATGCAGCTGACACCACCCCAGCTCAGGCCCTGCTAGCCCGGCCCGGATTGGTCATGGATCCGGCACGGGATGACTCACAGGCAGACTTCCGTGACACGAAGTCCAAGCCACATGTGGCGGTGAAATTTACTGTCACCAGGCCACATGGATTTGGGGCAGCAATGTCCCTCACTTCTGAGCCCTGAGGGTGCACTTGAGATGGCCTAGATTAGATGGGCAGAACAGTAGATGGAGCAGCTAACACACAACATCTCGGCTGAGCTCCAGGCAACCCATGAGGAGATCTGTGCATCATGTGAGGGCTTGCAGGCAGAAGTCTGTGCAACACGTGAGGCCTTTGAAGGCGGAACTCCGTGCTACATGTGAGGTGCTGCATGGGGACCTCCGGACCATCATCTTGCAGAACCAAACCTTTCAGACCTGCATGCTTGCTGCCATGGAGGAGCATGCCAGGGATATGCGTGGTCAGCCTCCCGTACCATGCACACCTTCTCATATTGCACCAGAGGGTGACGACAGCGACGGCAGTTTTCCCATTATCGGCTAGCCATGCAGGCCATGAGCCCATGGAGCGTTTTATTTTTCAACATCCACGCATTTCGGTGTTGAGGTGCACCCTGCACCTAATCCCTCCTGGGTAGATCCCCCTACCGCCCCTGGTCAACCATGGTCATTTTTTATTTTTTATTTTTATTTTTTATTTTTCCCATTTATTGTCTATTGTGCATTCATGTAACATTGTGTTGCTTTGTGTGTTCCAGCTGGGCCCATTCCGGCTCGTTTTGTGTTTGTTTTTGAGGCTTGTTTTTGAGAGTCCAGACACATATGCCACTCCTGCGTCCCCTTTCCGTGGGCTTGCAAGGAGGGCACCGTGTGACAGTAACTTACACAGAGGCATTGGGCTTCCATCAGTTGTGTGGCCAGTCTGAAGTCCAAACTGTGTATACACCCATATTGAGGATTCATGATGGTTTCTCCACTGCATGGTTGACATGTATATTGGTTTTAATATTGCTCACTGTGCATATTTACATGATGCTTCTTCATGTATTACCTTGCCTGTCTCCATTGTAGATGCACTTCATGCTGTATGCAGTACCCTGCCACATTTAGCTACCAACAACACACTGAAGATGAGAGGGGTCCATGTGGTGGCTTTGTCAGATTGTGACACTTGGGCTATTGTGATTGGTCACTGTCTGACGTTGGCACTGTTGGGTCCTGTAGTCATGATTTGGTATGCTGGTAAATATATGTTCATGTGCACAGTTTCATTTTGATGTGTGAGAGGGAATTGTCTGTGGCGTGTTTCCATTTGTGACGGTGCACTTTGTGACAGTTGTTTCATGTGTTGTGAATTTATTTGGTTTCTTTCACATTGCATACCATGGCATGGTGTGTCGGGTGGGTGACATGGGGTTTGGGAGGGTTTAGGTGACATACCCGTTTTTGGATGTGCTGTTTTGCAAGGGGGTAGTGGGTTATGCAGCATGAATGTGTGCCTTTTGGTCACATGGCATTGGATTTGTTTAAGTAGCTAGGGATGCACACAATGTAGCACTTCCAGTGACACATTCTCAGGGTGGTAAGGTTGTGACAGTTGACTGTCTCTTTCTCACAGGATGGGTACGGGCTGCCTCGCCACGTGCCCTTTCCTCTCCCATGCACAGTGGCTGTGCGTGTGGTTGGGGATGTAGGGGCACCACCATGTCCACCGGTACGCCCCGCCGGGTTACAACTTTGTGCAGGACACATGCTGCCACAATGATCCTGCACACTACTGGAGGTGCATATAGTAGCTGGCCACCAGAGCGGTCAAGGTAGCGGAAACGTGACTTGAGCACTCCGAATGTGCGCTGCACTATGGCCCGGGTTGCAATATGGGCTGCGTTGTAGCTTACCTGGGGTGGTGTGGTGGGGTTCCATATTGGTGTCATCATGTAGGTGCTCAGAGGGTAGGCACTGTTCCCTGGGGAGGTGATCATGGTTGTGATTAGTTGGGTTTCTCCATTTCTCTGTGTGTGACATGCATGCATGTGCACAGGAATTTGTACTCACCAATGAGCCATGTGTCGCCATGCCTCCCAGCTGCCAGGACCCGGTTTAGGGGTGGCATTCTGAATATGTAACTATCATGGGTGGACCCTGGATAGTTTGCGTAGACAGAGGTGATTATTCCCTTGGCATCGCATACCACCTGCACGTTGAAGGAATGCCAGTGTCTGCGGTTGCGATAGATGTGCTCAGTGGCCCTAGGTGGACATAGAGCCACATGGGTGCAATCAATGGCACCAAGCACTTTGGAGAAGTGTGCCACCCCGTAAAAGTCCTGGACCACAGCCTGCCTTTCTGCGGGTGTTCTGGGCATGTATATGTGCCTGCAGTCATGATTGCCAACACCTGGTGTAGGCAGCATGACTGCGTGGGCTGTGAGACGCCCCCAACTATGGCAGTTGTCCGCTGAAATAACACAGTGGCCATAAAATGCAGTATATTGAGCACCTTTTCCAACGGGCTCAGTGCTTGGGAGCACAGGGTGGGATGATGTGAGGTCATCCTCCCACTCAGCGACCAGGTCTAGGATGATATGGGGTGGAAACCTGTACCTGCCATAGACCTGGTCATCAGGCATCCCAAAAAGGCTGGTCCTGGGTAAAAAAAATGCGGGGCATGGCTATCCTCCTCCTGCGGTGTCCCACGACCACTGCTGCGAGGAACGATACATTCATCGTAGCTGTATGAGCTTGTTTGTTGTTTGTGTTCACATTTATGCGGAGCGGGGGCGCTTACGCCAGCTTTAGCCTGGTGTACGTGTTTCCGGCTTAGCGCGTCTTTTGGGGCACGTGGGTTTGCCCTGTTCGATTCCATGAATACGTTGTAGCACGCGTGGGGATGTTGCGAGGATTTCATAGCAGTACTTCCCCGTAACGCCCACATTTTCGCGTGTTGTTGCCCATTCCACATGATCCGCCCCCTTTTTAGGTGTGTGCGCTGAGCGGTGTGCGCCTTCACTGGGCGTCTTGCGCACAGCCTTCAGGATGTTGCAATGACGTGTGCGCCACACGCGGATTCGGCGCAGGTCCCAGGTAAGCCACATGCAGCGTCTTCCATGAATCGGGAAACGGGCACTTGCACGGGTTTCGCACGCGCGTGCTCCTATTTTCACGCATGCGCCCCCATTTTCGGCGCACATTAATTCCATGAATTACCCTCATAGTATTTTTTGTGTGAAAATGACTGGTGAATTTTGAGTTTACGTTGTTTTATTCATCATTAATTACTTGCTTGTTCAAGGCAAGATATAACTCTGCTTTTGTATCATTTAATAGAAAGCATTGCATTTAATCAGATAGCTCATATTTTATATATATATATATATATATACCAAGCGCTCAGTTGAGCGTGAAATGCGTTGTGTGCGGGTCGTGCTTACGGGCGTCCTGCCTCTGTTGTTGCTGCGGCCTTTCCGGTCGTGTTTTTTATCTGTATCTTTTTTGTATTTATCATGAAATTTATGACCACTCCTTTGCTGTGAGCTGCGCTATTTTTATCTACATTGGTTCTCTATTTGGCGGTTCCCCTTCTCCTCTTTGTTTTTTCGATATACAATATATATATATATATATTCTACCACTGGATAACACCTTTTGAATAACTGCAATAAAAAAAGAGCCTTTACTCATTGGCACATTAGTGGTTAACCATATGAGTCAATATAGGTAATTAGAATGTCTGTGGATGCTTTAAAAATTGGAGAGACTTCATGTGAAACATAGCAAGAGCAAGATCTATTAAGCAAGATGCATGAACCTGGTGTAAACAATGTTGTTGTTGGACAGTGGGGATGTATAACATGTATGTATGGAGAGACATGGTGTGTACAAGTATTTTGAACCAACCAGATTTAGGAAGATACAGAGTTCAGGCATGGAAGTAGATGATGACAGGTGGTGCCACATGAAGAGTATGGTGGGTCTTTTCAGGATGTACGTTTGGTGAGCAGTCCAGAAGATGGATGCTTTGAAAAAAGTTGAGAAGAATGTGGAATAAGTGATATGTTGGTTTCATATGAAAGAAAAAGAAAATTATAAAAAAGTACAAGGTGGTTATGGGTATGCTACATAGAAGGGGCATGGATGGGCAAATGAAGACATTGAAAGAGTTATGGTTGGAAAGCGTTTCTCCCTGGCAATGGATAAAGTCTAAGGAATTGTCAAAGTTTTGCATCCTGTAACCCTGCCATCAAAGTTTAGGATGGTTCTTGTCAGCAAATGTACACATCTTTTTTTTTACACCTTTTCTAAATGTTTACTTCATTTTGAAACTGCAAGTTTACAACTCCCTGTGTTCAGGCAAAATCGCCACTGCAGCATGAATAATGAAAGATATTAACTTGGATGACAAGGAGAAGACTATTTTAACTCTCCCCTGGCATTTTATGATTTCACCAGAATTCCCCAAGGAATCTCTGGTGCTGCCGCAACATTCCAGTGATTTATGGAGAAGATGGTAGATTATATGAATCTCCCAGGTGTACCTGTGTACCATTACGACCACCTCAAAGACCAATGCATGAAGATGAGCCTGGAGAAGTGCCAGTTCTGCAGGATTAGTGCCAAATACATCTGACACATCGTTTCTGTAGATAGGATCACAATGGGCCCATTGAAGGTATAGGCTCTTGTTAATAGACACGGCAGATGTAGTCTTCTGGAACTGCATGGTGTGGATGATTTGTCATAGCACCTCGGTTTGTTGCCACAGGGCAGACACTGTGAGTGTAGATTGGGCCCCCAGTATACTTGGATAATCTCCATCTGCCCACCATCTGTCCCTCCAAGTTGCACACCTCCAATTGTGTGCTCCTGTAAATACATGGAACCAGAGTCCCTTTTCAAAGGCCTGGTTTTATGAGCATAAGTGGCATAGATCTCGCTGCCCATAGGACATGTATCCTCACCAATTTCAGGATGTGTGGCTCAATCCCCTTCTTTTGGTATGCCAACTGAAAGATTGACTGCATGGTTAAGGAACTCCAGCAACCGCTTGCTTGGTTGTAAATGGTTGATGTAGAAAGTCACCATTAACTCTGAGCCGGATTCATTCAATGGCATTAAATATACTTTTAATAGCGGATTATTTTGAGAGAGGACCATTTGGACAGATATGGAGAAACCTGGGAGAGCTTTCTGAAGCTTTCTGAAGAATTACGTTTTCTATAAGGGATATCACAATTCTCTTATCTAAGTAGCCCCCCCACTTTCATTTCAGTCTATTCGAGGTATGCAACCTTTGCCTCCGCAGATGCTTGGGGCTACAACTCCCATGATCCCTCACTAGTGAGTATGCCGGCTAGGGTTTGTGGGAGTTTTCCAAAACATCTTGAGAGTCAAAGGTTGCAGACCTCAGGTCTATGTCATGTGTTGTACCTGTGTAAGTGCGCGGTTTATAGTCATAAAGTCGAATGTAATAATGTTGAAAGTCAAAATGTCTAAAAAAGAAAGTCGAAAAAAAAAAAGTCAAATGTCTTTTTTTAGTTGCTTTTTGTTCGAAATGGGGGGTTCCCCCTCAGCCCCCCTTTTTTGTAATTTTTTTTTGTTTTACCTCTTTTTTTTTACCCTGGTACCCAAAAAAACCATAAATAAAAAATAATAAATTCAGCATTTTTTTTTTGACATTATGTTTTAGACATTTTTGTAATTCAACATTATTTTTTCGACATTATGACTGCACACCTAAGTGCGCTAAGGGTCCCATTGAGACATCCACTGTAGCCAGTGGGTATTGTTCTGGTTATTGTATCGTTTTAGAAAGGTACGTGCGTTTTATAGGGCCTTATTTTAAATGCGGCACAGTGGGAAATGGAGACATAAATACAAATACAAGGCATAATGCATTTACACCTCTATTTCCCGCCCTGCCCATCTTCATAATGACACAAGGAGGGGGAGGGGCATGGAGCAGATATAGTATCTCTACTGTGCTCATCTCTTCCATTGTGTTACCATTTAGTTTTACGCCTGCATAACATTTTCATGCAGTCATAAAATGAATGGATTCCTATGTAATCTGCCCTGCTTTTGCATCTGGTTAAAACCAGGTGGATACCTGTGGAATCCATTAGAAAACGATGCCTGCAAAGCGTATTTGCAGGCAGCCTTTACTTTGTCACACGTTTTTACTCCTTCCTTAAAGGCATGGTCTAGTAAAAAATGTTATTGTCCCTATGGGTCGGCCATGTTTTTTTAAGCCTAAGTGGCTCGATTTTAGAAAACTTTCCTATGGACCTTACCCGAGTTTTCGTCCATTAAACGCACGCGAAAACAAGCACCAGGGCGCCGCCATTTTCTGATAATCCTATCATTTCCCCCATCACCCTGGCTGACCTGCTTTTGCTGCACTAAATCAATTCCCCCGCCCCTGAGCCTGACATTATCAAAACATTCATATTCCCCGCCTCTCTCCGCGACGTTACTGTGCTGCGTAGGCAAACGCGCCCAGTCGTCTTCTACGCGACTCCACACAGAACCCGGAAACCAACACAGACCATCTCACAACACAGCGCGCCACAATTCGGAATATGAAACTGTACTTTAAAATCAAAAAGCAACACGGTACATTTGGTAAAGTACATTTATTTTACATTAAATGTTTAGAGAATATTCAGCAATTGCCATATGAACTCCGAAAGCCATTTATTTTCTTTTATCTGTATCCGCCATGGTACACAGGGTGTTGCTTTTCGTTGAAAGAAGCACTTTGGAAGCACGGTGAACCGCAAGGCTGTTCCATCAACTAGGCACTAGTCCATCGTAAAGGTTGATATGTTGCTTCTAGCCACTAGTACAGCGTAAGGGAATGTGGGCCCTTGGCGATCGTCCCATAAAATTGTCAGTGTGCTCCAGTTGTTCACACAAAGCTGCAGGTGTCTACTGTAAAAGCCATCTGCTGGTGTCTCAAACCGATGGCAGTAGCAGAAGGGGAGCAAATACCTGTTATGAAAACAAAAAAATTATAATTAGTCTCGCCAGCCGATCTTCATTAATATTACTTATTTTATTTATTACAGCCGATCAGAAACTATTTGCTTGCAAGGATAGTTCAATGGAGTATGTTCGGCTCTAAAATCAATGCGAAAAGTAACAAAATAAATCGAGGCCAACACACAATGATAAACGACAGTCTACATGCGTGAGGAATGATATGATATATGACATGGCATTTGTAACGCGCCTATACTCAAGTGTTTCTAGGCGCGACGAGGCAGGTGGGGAACAAGGGCAGACAGACAACGATCCTACTAGGCCAGGTGTCTTTCTGATCGCGCATGGGGAAGGGGGCAGCAGGGGGGAAAAGTGCTGTACATGGTTAGTTGAATACAAATTAAATAATAGGGCCAGCTGGTGGCAAGTGCAAGGTAAATGCCGGGAGAAGGGGCTGAAGGATACAGAGACAGTCCCGTAGTGCAGGTAGGCAGTGCAGGGAAAAGTGGCTGGGCCAAGGACCCACATCGGTGAGACCAGTGGACCTGCATGCCCATGTGCCCACTACGAACACGTTTTCCTTGCTTTTCCTAGCTCTTCATTCATTCATTTATTCATGCATCCATTCATTAAATGTTCATTCCGGTATAAAAGCGTGTAAAGATTTACTTACATTATATTTGAAATTTCCATTGTGTCTCTTCGTAATGCAGTCTGTAAAACGGACCGTGCTCTTGACAACGATTTTTCGTATACTGAACTAAAATGAAACTCGGTCTAGTTTCTGAATTTTCTGCCTTATCGTCTCTTACGTTATTGCGCACCCCCTTCAAATGTAGTTCTTTCGGCATGGTCCCTGTCTCAAGGTCAAAAAACAATAGACCCTTATACTTCCAGTGCGACTTGTGGGCCTCATCTGGGCACGAGCTGAAAATCAAAGCCGCTGTCCTTCGCATTCTTTATTTGCAACATCACGTAGTCATCTAGGCATCTGTGAGAACTTGAAGTTTAGAATCCGTGTATGTAGTGCGCCTCAATGTGAAATGCGAACTGGCTTCTCTCCCAAATGCCACGGCCCGCTTTGCTGGCGCGTTCTAAGTGCCCCAATTTTGTCCCCGTTGTCTGCGAGCTTTGCAGCCCAAATTGAGACATTTAATTTTTGGCGGAAGGTCAGGGAAAGTATAAAGTACCACAGGAGTTGAGTTAAAAGTGAGATTTATTGTTTGTTGGTTTATTATTTGCAATACGCAAGCCTCCCCTCCGTTAACAGTGCGCAGCATTTACATTTACATGAGATGAGACATGAGAAAAATATATACATACACATATATGAGGTGAATAGAGGTGAATAGAGAGGATTCAAAGATGACACCCAGCTTGTTCGCCACCCATGATGGTGAAGGTAGGGGTTAGGTTTACAGGTACACTGTACAATAACATTTATTTACAAAAAGACAACCGTATTGCAATTATTTAAACCGGGATTTGTACTTCACAATCAGCTGTGCTTCGGGTGGGCATGGCACAGTCACAATGTTCGGTGGCAATGGATCACTGCTCTGCACAGAAACGTCCAAAATTCCATATCTGTGCTTCTCTAACACAGCAACAATAAGGCCTTTCACAAAGTCGAACTGCATTTCATCATAGACTGGTTTGATCACCCATTGCTTACTTCGTTTTGAAAACACCTTAGTGTAGCGAGGCATCCTTACTTTACCCCTAGTCCTAGATTGTTCACGTCCGACATTGCTGTTATGGGCCAAGACCGCTAGTAGAGTGTGATGTTTCATGCCCCGAAAGCTAAAATGCAAGCGCTTTGGCCTGTACTTTAGGCACATATTGTGGAACACCTCCAAATCTCCTGTGTGACAGAATTCTGTCAGTCCTCTCAAATCTCTTGATAGAGTTTTGTCGAAAACAATCTTCTCAATGGCTTTGTGTGTCGGTGAAGATGGAATCAACCACTTCTTCTTCCGTGCCTCCTCTGGGGACAAAGGGCCATGTTCACATTGGTGGAAATGTTGATTTGCTGTCCAGCGGTGAACGTTGGTACAGTGGTGCATCAGTGACCGCCATTTTTCAAGTAGTATTTCCACTGACCCTTCACAAGTTTTTGAGCTCCACCAAAGATGGTTGGTGATAGAATGTGACCACTGCAAAATACTTTCAAAACCTTTTTGTTTCCCTGCAGCCGAGATTTTCTTATTGATTGATTTAGCAAGATGCCATACGTCAAATTGATGTTTAATATGTGGGAACTGCTCTCTCATTGTCTTGGCAATTGAAACGTGTCTATCCGTGGCTATGAGGTCCATGTGCATTCCCCTTGATTGTATATATTCCACTGATTTTATAAATCCTAGTTTCTCCATGGCCACTGACGATGTACATTGTGTTACCTGCACGACCACCGAACTCACAATGTTCTTACTATCCATGTCCTGAAAGTGGTAGGTGCAGTACTTGGCAGAAAATCCAGGGCTGTCGCACTGTCCATCGCCGGCTAGCCTGAATCGTTTGCCTTCGAATGTACTTGCTAGAGAAAATTGTTCAATTTTCCAAGCATCACTAATGGCCGGAAACAGATAATCACGTTGGTATATGTAGTACAGCGCTTTAGAAATTAAACGGAGTCCCACAAACTGAAAGAAAGCCTCTAACTTTCTAAAACTGGAGCCACTAAAAAGTGATGCAGCTGCACACAGTAGATTGCCTGCTGGCAGTTTCCCCAGCATCGGTTGTGCAGACCATGAGAACCTATGATTTAATCTACAGGCGGCATTTATTTTGACGTTACTGCCTTTTATTTGACGAGTCACATTAATCAATGGCTTCCCACATACTTTCCTTCTAGTCGAATGCACACATTTCAGCATACTTATAATTTCCATCAAACAACTGTCGAATACAATGTATTCGCTCTCTTTCATTAGACTGTCATCCTGCGCCAACGTTGTTTCGGCCTGTGACGTTGTGGAGATTTCAACACATTGGAAAGTAATATCGCTGATATCAAGTTCTGATGCGTCTATGGATGCTGCGGCTGGTTCATTCTCTGTCATTTCGACATCTATTACTTCAACATTGATGGGAGAACACAACAATGTCGACATGTTTTTTGGTGGCAAATTTTTGGCGGGTGTAGATTGTGTGAATTGATCTGCAACTACTTCAGAGCTATCATCAATACATTCAATAACATCTTCTTGTGGTGGTGCGGTCGCATTGTAGCTATGGTCCAATGTAACTTTGCTGTAGTCTCCAAACACAGTTAATTCATGTTCTGGCCATTGGACATGAGCATCTCGAGCCTGAACACGCCTCGCCTCAATTAATAGTTCCTCCATAGTGTACACGGTCTGGCAAGCCACATCTCTCATTCGCTTCACTGTTTGTGTATGTATAGTTCTGACACCTACGGGTAACTGGAGGAGAGATTGGAAAAGGGATGTTCAGTTTAAACACAAGATAAAGTGTAGTCCAATTGACTGGAAAAAAACATAAAATAGTCCCCAGCACAAACATTTTTTTAAAGTTATGAACTGTTTGTAACTAACCTTTTTTTGTTTTTTTTTCTTTGCAACTTTTTTGACTCGACCTTCAACATCTGCACGCTGTAGCTCCGATTCGTTTCCGCATGTCCTCCCTTCCTCTTGCGCTGCAACGACTATATTTTCTGTATCCGCATAGACAGCACGGAATGAGGCTCCATCGTCTCCCTGAAACATAGTACTTTCATTACTATGTATCAAAATATTGTTAGCATAAAACACACGTGAGGACGAACACACAGGTACATCTCAATAGCCAAACACGATTTAAACATTGTGTGCAACAATCAAACGACAAGTATTCGACCAGTGATGATCTATTTCGATGGAACTGTCAGTATCCATACCTCTGGCTCTGCATGGACTGCCATGAATGGTTGTATTGGAGAGGAGGCATCCGCATCTCCCTGAAACACAGTACTTGCATTAGTATGCTTTTCAATATTGGAAACACAACACACACTTGGGGTCGACGGCACAGGTACATATAAAGAGATAACCACAAATGATGCATTGTCCAAAAGAATCAAGGAAAATCTAAATATAATCACATTTCATCGACTTATTTCTCCGATTCCTTTACATCTGCATCATCTAAATGAGATGTTGTGATTGTGGTGGAAGCTCCGTCGTCTCCCTGAAACACAGTAATTGGATAAGTATGGTTTTCAATATTGGAAACATAACACACACTTGGGGTCGAACGCACAGGTACATATAAAGAGATAACCGCAAATGATGCATTGTCCAAAAGAATCAAGGAAAATCTAAATATGATCACATTTCATCGACTTATTTCTCTGATTTATTTACATCTGCATTATCTAAATCGGATGTTGTGATTGTAGTGGAAGCTTCATCGTCTCCCTGAAACACAGCACTTGCGTTAATAGGGAAGAAAGTATAGCAAATGGAATCACGTTATATGATCACGCATTATGGAGCTGTCATTATCCATACCTCGTGCTGCTGAAGAATATCTATGGATGTTGCAAATGTAGTGCGCACTTCCGAAAGCTATTGCGCCGATTCGTATACGCATGGTCCCGCTTCCACTTCCCCTGGAATTACTTGAATGTCAGGCTCTGCATCAAGTGCAGGGGTTGACGCTCCATCAACTGCCTGAAACATAGTACTTGCATTAGTGATGATTACAATAGTGAAAACATAACACACACTTGGGGTCGACAGCACAGGTACATATCAACGGCTAACCACGAATGAAACATTGTGTAGAACAATCAAACGACAAGAATTCCAGCTCTGATGATGACGCTCGATGGAGCTGTCAGTGTCCATACCTCCTGCTGGTGAAGAACATCTAGAAATGTTGTAGATGTGGCGGACGCTTCAGCATCTCCCTGAAAGACAGTACTTGCATTAGTATGGATAACACTAATTATAACTGAAAACAAACACCAGTGGACGATAACTAAGGTGTATATCAATTGGAAAGCACTAACCAAACATTCGGTAAAATAATTACACGATAAAATAAAACTATTACTTGACATGCATAAAACAAGTCTGTAGCGGATTAGCCTAGTAAGATTACCTGATACTCGCTAGAAGTGGTTGATAACTGCGACCACGTCAAGGATGTAGAATGTTCTTGCTTCAGATTCAAGGGATAGTCAAGAAGTTGTAAAGGTAAATTAATGATTGATAATGAAATGCCAATATTAAAAATAGCCATGTAAGGCGACAGAATACTTGAAAAATTCTCAATACAGCACAGTTCCCTGTTCCCATATATATACATTGCGTTTGTGGGTTATGAAATCGAAAAAGAATATATTGATAAATGTCATTATTCAAAAAACGATACACTCATATCAATATCGAAATTATTACAAGGGATAGAACACCTACAATATCAATTAATCCGTTCGGATACCTACACACTACCGCAAGGCCTAAAGCTAAATCCGGACACTTGACTCACCGGTGGCGGAATGTGGACGAATAGATTGGGAATAGTGTTTTCGAGCAATTTCCTTGTCGTTCGCCGTTTATTCTTCTTTGTTACCCAAGATGTTGTGTACATGTCCAAGGAAAAGTGCCGGCTGCAGATGTGGTATCGATCACCCCTCTTGCCCTGTAAGACTTGTTGGACTCTACTTTCCAGCTCATCCAGTGGATATCCGTAATGTCTGACCCATTCTCCTATTCGATCAACAGTTTTCAGGAATACATGCATTTTAGTGCGTTCAGATTTCGCATGGGTCTTCGAAGGGCAACCGCTAATCGAACAGGCAGGCATTGTTGATAAATCTGAAAAGTAAATATCGACATTATTATACAATCTTCAAGAATAAAGATTTGATACAAAAGTAAATGAATCATACAATGATCAATGCAAGGTTTGTTTTGGTCGCAGGAACTATACCAGTTCATTATGTGCGGCTTAGTATTTGCATAAGTTGCAGAAATGTATAAATGATGTGACTAAAAACTGAACATGTGACTCATCCCTTGGATGTTCTGTATTGCACGAGAAGGAAACATGCTTACATTATAGACTGGACCCCCGAATGATGCAATTCGATGACAATAGACACAGATGAAAATAAATAGATCTATTGATAGCATAGCAATGGAAACTCAAGTCAATAGCAATAAGACCAATGAACCTAGCACTATTGTGTACTCAACTCGCAAATAGATAGAAATTTAAAAATCTGCGAAATATGACTAGGATACATGGCCTTACCTTGACCAACAAACACTTGGATTCAGCAAGCAGAGCAGTATGTTGCAGGAGAATAGGTGGGTGGCCACAGGTAGCACACTGATGGGTTTGCTCTAAGCAGTCACAGAAGTTCACGGATAGCACAACGACGAGCAGATTAGCGTAGATCTCAGTGGTTGCCAGGTAACACGTTCAGGAGTTGACTTGCAAAGCACAAAGATGTTCTCATGAGACATATCAAGTGGTTCATAAAGTATTAGAAACAGGGGTGTGTTTGTGAATGAATGACGTATGTATGTCGTGGTCTTAGGGGGGCGGCCTGCTTCAAGGGGAGGCCTGGCTGGAGACACGGGGTCTGAGGAGGCCATGTGACCAATGGCCCCTTGGCGTGGGATACCTTTTGAAGTGTACATGTACTTTGGCACCTTGGCCTTTCGTGCCCCTGACAGCCCCCCATGCCAGCGCTCATCCACTGGCGCGAACCGCCTTTGATAGAGGGGGGTGGGATGGATGGGCCTGGGGCGTGCAGATAAGGCACAGGAAGACTGCTGAATGGAGACACACTTATGTGGATTGCAGGAGGGCGGCCTGCTTCAAGGGGAGGCCTGGCTGGAGACACAGGGTCTGAGGAGGCCATGTGACCGATGGCCCCTTGGCGTGGGATACCTTTTGAAGTGTACATGTAGTTTGGCACCTTGGCCTTTCGCGCCCCTGACAGCCCCCCATGCCAGCGCTCATCCACTGGCGCGAACCGCCTTTATATCAATATATAGTATATCGTCTTTATATCAATGATAGTATATTATTGCTTATCAATAACAAATGCCACATACCGGAGATTCTTGTGAGCACAGACCCACACTTCAACTGGTGTATTATAGTGGTCAAGACCCTAAGGCCTGTATAATCCAATGGTAATTGTTGGTATAGATATATGTGTGACTTTTATAGAGACATAACCCACTGAAAGACTTTGAACAAGCGTTATTTAGTGCATGCATTATCGAGAATATGTTATGTTAGCTTAGATAGATAGTGACCACCCTGCTTCACAGCGACCAGACCTTCACCCATTCGGAGCACTGATGTCTGACGTCCATCCTTGAATGGAGACACACTTGATTCATTTAAAAAATTGAAACAACCGTTGTTAAAATATATGTGGTGTTTTATTTTGTATCTTATTTTCATGACACAAAAATACAAGACTTTAAAGATTATACAGGTCAGGTTGCAGCACAGCGAGAGAAAATCCCCTGTACTGACCGCTGTCACTCGGGAACGTTTCTCTAATGGCACGAACGGCACAGGCGGGTATCATCTTCGAACGCGGTGTCCAAGCCTCCCGTGGAGCCACCATGTAAAGGAACGATAGGCCACCAGCCTGTACCACCTGTGAAAAGGAATGAAACAAACTGTTTTTAAATGACCAAGATAAGTTTAATAAACGTTTGTTGTCAATGACAATTCTTGTAACTAATGGCATTCTGCACGGACAAATGCTATCTAGACAATGCACACTATTGAACGACTCACATGCGTTACAATGATATTTAGATGTAATTTTGGATATAGTAGAAGAACATGAAATAGGAGTGGCATGACAAGCAGAGTATACTTACTCGTTACTCAGATTACGAGGACGAACAGTTGCGCGAAGTTCGTGCATAAACACCATCATTATTCTCAACACGGCCCGTGTGAGGCAGGCTGCCCTGAAGTCTGGCAGCTCGGTGATGCATTGCGGTCGTGGCTCGCCTTCCGAAACGTAGGTCAGGCATCCCGAGTTTTCTCAGCAGCAGCAGTTCTCGTCCTCAGTTGGCATTAGCTTGCACCGATTGCATGTGCACCAGGTGAAGACGCCTTCCATTCGACTAGGCCCAGGCTCTTCATCTGTTGATTCGTCCTGCCAACTGCTGTCCGAATCCCCATCGTTTTCGCGTGCTTCCCTTTCCAGTAGTTCCTCCTCGGTATACTCGGGCTCGTACATGTAGGGCATTATTGTAGCCATTGTGTGTTAAACAAACTAAAATAATTTATAGCGGTGGTACTGGTATCTGTTCACACGGGCTACAAGCGGCAAAGGTAGCTGGCCAGAGCACTGAAACGAGTCACAGAATACTCAAAGTAACACAGAGAGAGGAATGGAATCGAAAATCTGCTGCTGTGTGTTGTGAAACGGTCTGTTTAAACTTATTGAGGAAAGAGGCGTCCTGCCATTTCCATGGCGACACGTCATTAGCTGAAGCGCAGCGAATGTTGACACAAGACGTGCTTTGGCGTTGGGAAATGGGCGGTACGAGTCTGCTGATGACAGGCTCAGGGGCGGGGGATTTGATTTAGTGCCGCAAAAGCAGGTCAGCCGGGGCGATGGGGGAAATGATAGGATTATCAGAAAATGGCGGCTCCCTGGTGCTTGTTTTCGCGTGCGTTTAATGGACGAAAACTCGGGTAAGGTCCATAGGAAAGTTTTCTAAAATCGAGCCACTTAGGCTTAAAAAAACATGGCCGACCCGTAGGGACAATAAAAATTTTTACTAGACCATGCCTTTAATCAATCCGCATTGTGGACCTAGAATAAGGATGCAGGGGACCCGCAGTACATACGTGCTAATGTTGACAGTCTCCTGCATGGAGATTATTTATAAAATTACCCAGATAGCGATTACTTCTTTCCAACAAATAATGTATAGTAGTATTGCCACAGAATTGTATATCGAAATAAACCTAAAAACATGGAATAATCAAAATAAACATGCTCCTCTCTATCCCTCCTAATCAGAAAAAGTGAACCTGGGAATTTTGGGGCTGAAACAGAAATGTCAGTTCTGCAAAGGAAGGTACATGTTTAATTCCCTGCCCAAATTCTATTGATATTAAAAGGGACAACGAAATTATACAAATTCATTTACACCACTAACTCAGACACATTTTAATCACCAACCTATGCCAGTTAAAGTAAATTGGCTACATTATTTTCTCTTTTACTTATCACCAGTTAGCTGATCATTTTATTTTTGTCAGTGCTTAACGTATGAACCATAAAATAGATCTTGCTATCATTATAAGCAGGTATGGGGATGCAGCCTTGCAAGATCGCGGCATCCGCTGTGATCTCACCAGACTGCAATGCGAATGCGCGCAGGTCCGCGAGAAGCGCAGGGAAAGAGAGTGACCAGAGGACAAAGTGGACGCTCCCCAGCACTCCACGTGAGCACAGGCCTGCACCTGTGAAGACATTATGCAGGACTAGAGACAGTTCCATACCCAGGCAGCACAGGTCACAGCAGTCAAGTAACTGCTGTGCCTGACACTAGAGACCTAAGTGACACCTGTTATTGCCATGTTCCCACTTGATGTAATGTTTTATTAAACCCCTCAATCAACACCTTGCGGTGTGTCTTATGTAAGCCACACCAGCAAGTTTTACGGGCAGATGGTGGCAACCACACACTATTCTCTGTTCTCCAGGACGTGGGGAGGACTCAAAGTGGTTTAAAGATAAACAGTTAAGCCTAAACACTCAATACTACTACTAATTAACTTTTTGAATGCCTTCATGACCTATATCCTGTTTTTCACTTCATAAGTCATAAGCTAAGAAACGCAACCAAAATCTTTGTTTTGGCCACAGCACTCTGGCTTGCATGTGAGACTGAAACACATTGAAATGGTTCTTCGTAATATGCCTAAACACCACCCCAATCTCTGCTCAGCCCAAGTCTTGCCCCACTTCCATACCATGCATATCTAGAATCAGTTTTGTCATGCTTGCCAACAGAACCCATTGTATTAAATCAGCCACTGGTTTCAGGATTCGCTGCTTGCAAGCCATACGTCCTTATTTTTGTACATCATAAAAAATATACTACTTATTTATTTTCC
Organism: Ambystoma mexicanum; assembly: GCF_040938575.1. Lineage (NCBI taxonomy): Eukaryota > Metazoa > Chordata > Amphibia > Caudata > Ambystomatidae > Ambystoma > Ambystoma mexicanum. The sequence continues at coordinate 1,129,445,349 of NC_090935.1, read as the reverse complement.
TTGTTTATGTACTTTGCAGAGTGCCTTAATTTTGCCTGGTGGTGCCTCCTGTATGTCTTCAGGGTCTGGGATTCTATCGCATGACACTGAGGCTCCTATTCTGCATTTCTCTCTTCATTTAATTTTTCAAAGCAGCAAGAAAAATATTTGTGAAAGAGAAACTACTGCTTCCATAATCCTTACCTTTACTCCTCCCTATGCCCACTGTCCACCAATAGTGTTTCAATAGGGTCATATCTTCCGAAGATAGCCACCAAAAGTAATCTTTTATTGTTGCATCCGACTCCCCTCCAAGCGATGTAAATGCACTTTGGGTTATAACAGCATCATGGCTTTGGTCAGGTAATGCATATATTTAAGAATTAAGAGTAATTGAGCAGTAGTGCTAGCAAAAAAAACAGCCGCGTACCTATTTGGTTCTTTGGGGCCAGTGTTTTTCTCCTGTGAGGCTCTGGCACTGATCTGTTTGGAGTAGAATGCTGCGTCACAACAGGAAAAATTGAGCTTCTTTCTGCTGTCCCGAGCTGCTTGCCAGGTCTGTGCTGCTCTGCAAGGTCCTTTTCTCTAAAGGCGCTTGCCAGGTCTGTGCTGCTCTGCAAGGTCCTTTTCTCTAAAGGACACACCAATTACACATGGCAGATGGCATTTAACATAGATTCCATTGGAACCAATCTGCTTTTAACCGGTGTAAATAGCAGGCGGCTTCCACAAGAATCCAACGCATTTGAGCCAGCATTAAAATATCATGCTGGTGCAAATGCATTTGTTTTATTTTCCAGCTGAGGGTAGGGGGCAAGTGAAAACGCTTGTTTGGTTCAGTGCCCCAGTTTAGCCAGCAAAAAGCATGAAAATGCCCATGAGTGGTATCTGAAGCATAAAACAATAACAAACGTGTTTATGCAAGAAAATGAAGCCAATTGTCTTTACCCCTACACACACTGAAACTGAAACTGTTTACCTTACTTTGTGTGATCATGTTTTAACCTATATCTTGTGTCTCCCACTCAACCCACTTTCCTAGGTGTAAAGAGACATTTGCTATGTATGGTTAACTCAAATAGGGCTGGCTCACTGTATTTCCTGAAATTGTGCAAGGTGTTTGAGATATGGCAGGGAGGGGAGACCTACGTTATTTCTATAATGTTGTGGCTGCTAGTATTGGCTTTGAATGAAGGAAACCATGGGCGGAAATTCCTTTCCTTACATCACTGTTTAATCCCACAGATCCATTTCAACAATTATGCAAGGCACAGAAACTCATTCAGTGGGTTTTGCTGAGATTAGTCTCAGAAAATGTTGAGCAACAGAGATGCTCTTCGCAAATCTCAGATCTATATTTTACCTAAAGTTGTTCACGGGTCCAGGGTGGTCCAAGTGCATTCTGGGAGATATAGATATCCTTTAGTTTGCTTTTCTTTCTCTCTTTCTCCTGGAGAGTGCAAGGGCTGCTGGCCGCTGTAATTCCTGGTTCTAGTACAGGTTTCTCAAGCTTTTATGATCCTGATAGCTCATTGGAATGTTCTGAAATAGAAGAAAAGAGACCAGGCCAGGACAGGGAATAATAGGTGTTGAGACACAGACAGTGGTACCAATAGCCCTGTATATATTTATGCTAACTGGGGGAACAAGGCAATAGGGTCCTTCTCAAATTCCCCTCCCCAAATCTCTTGAAAGGATCACATTCATGACCCTGGGCCTCATTCCGAGGTGTGCGCAAAGGGATTACCGGCACCTGTAAGGAGACCGGTGCCGGTAATCCCTTTGCTTGTTTGTTTGTTTGTTTGTTTGTTTGTTTATTTATTTATATGGTGCACCGGACCAGAAGGTATGAGGGCGCAAGCATTACAAGAATATTCTCAACTTAGTTACAATACTGTACATTATTTACATTATTATACATAGTGGGTAGATGCAGTTACAGTGAGTAGAAACAGTTACAAGGATACAGAGTAACATTGCGACATAGTTACAAGTTGAACAAATGTGTAGTGGTTGCAGGGTGTCATTATTGGCTGTCAATATTGGTCTTTGTTCTTAAGCCACTGGAGGTAGTTACGCCTTAATTGGTGGTAGGTTTGAGGTGCTCTGACGGAGGGTGGTAGTGAGTTCCAATGTTGGGCTGCTTTTAACTGGAAGCTGTTGCCGCCCATTTTCATGCGCTTGAATCTGAGAACAGCTAGCAGGTTAGCATTGCTATTTCTGGTGAGTCTGTTGGGCATGTATCTGGTTATTCTGTCTGAGAGATAACGGGGAGCTGCGTTGTTAAGGCATTTGTGGGTGAGGGAGGCTACTTTGAGCAGAATTTTGTCCGAGGTAGTGAGCCAGTTGTGGGTTCTCCTAGTATTCGAGATGTGTTCTCTTTTAGGGAAGTTAAGCACTGCTCTGAGGGCATTGTTCTGTAGGATCTGGATTTTATTGGTAATCTGTTTGTTGGCGCCTACCTAGAGGGAGTTACAATAGTCCAGTTTAGATAGTATGAGAGCTCTGGCTAGAGTAATGCAACTTTGGGTGGAGAGGAAGGGTTTGGCAGAGCGTATATGCTTGCATGTGTAGGCTGTAGTGGATGCCATGGAGCTGACCTGTATATGGAAGGGGAGGGTGGAATCGAGATAGATGCCAAGGGTTTTCACTTCCTTAGCTACCTTTATAGGGTTGCCGTCAATGGTGAAGCTGGAGTAGTTGAGGTCCAGTTTGTTTAGGTTTGTGGCTGATCCCAGGATGATGAGTTCAGTCTTGTCATCATTCAGGCATAGACTATGGGAGGCCATCCATGCCTGGATGATGAGGTACACCTTGTTCACCAGGGCCAAATCCGTGTTGTAGTCTCCCGTCAACGGGATGAGGATTTGGGTATCATCAGCATAGTTAGAGTAGGTGATACCCAAACCGTCGAGATCATCAAACAGGGGCTTAGTGAACACGTTGTACAGTGTGGGGGAAACACATGACCCCTGTGGGACCCCGCATGTGATGGGAATGGGGTCAGCGGAGGCCGTGGTGGAGAAGACGCGCATGGATCTGTTGCTTAGGAATGATGTGATCCAGCTTATAGCTTCTTGGGAAAAGTGGGCCGCCGAGTCTAAGTGGCTACATAGGATTTTATGATCAACAAGATCAAAGGCTGCCGAGAGGTCTAAGAGGAGCAATAAGGCAGTTTTCCCATTATCTCTCAGAGTGTCAATTTGGGCCTTGAGGTCGATGAGTGCGGTTTCTATGCCGTGTTGGGGTCTAAAACCTGATTGCCGGACTCCTAGGATGTGGTTTTGTTCAAGGAATTTTTGAATTTGAAGGTAGGCTGTCTTGTCGAGGATTTTTAGTAGGAAAGGGACGGTGGTGATGGGTCTGTAGTTAGTGAGTACGGCTGGGTCGAGTGTGGGTTTTTTTAGTAGGGGGAGGACCCAGGATTCTTTGAGGTTGTTGGGGATGGTGCCAGAAGAGAAGGAGGCGTTGATGAGTTTGGTGATAAATGGAGATAGGTCTCTGGCCGCGTCTTTGATGATTTGAGGTGGGCATAGGTCGTCTTGGCAGTTAGAAGGCTTGAGGCCGAGTATGATTTTTTCCACTTCTAGCGTGGCGACTTTGGAGAAGCTGAAGCGAGTGGGGGGGTTGGGCGGAGGGTGTTGGGGGATGGTGTGAGTGGGGGTGTTGTTAGGTTTGGCCTTGGATAGGGTCTCTTTCTTGTTGTTAATTTTGATTTGGAGGCCTGCAACCTTATTGGAAAGGGCATTTTGGATGCTGGTGCACCATTGTTTGTCTTTCTTGCAGGAGTCTGGGACCGGGATGGGAGTCTCCAGCTCTTTAAGGATGGTGAACAATTCTTTAGTGCTGGATTTGGCATGCAGTATTCTCAGATTGTAGGATTCTTGTTTGGCGAGGAGGATTTCTTTTTTGTAGGTAGAGACTATTTTGTTGAGGATCAGCTTGTTGCTGTCAGTGGGATTTTGTCTCCAAATTTGTTCCTTTTTTCGTTTCTCTAGTCTGAGGGCTTTTAGGTGGGCCGTGAACCAAGTATTCAGGTGTTTTATTGGCTTGGGTTTTCTCAGCTTTAGTGGTGCGATGGCGTCTAGGGCTAGGCGCATGCTTTTGTTGTACCTTTCAACCAGATGGTGGGGGTTGGAGTTAGCCGGGAGTGGTTCAGTGTAGGTAGAATGAGAGGGATGAGTTTTTCCGCAGTTATGTTTTTCTTGCTTCTAGTTGGGATGGCTGAGGCTAGGGAGATGTTGGCGATAGGGCTGGCCGCTTTGAGTGTAAAGGAGAGGAGGTGGTGGTCAGACCAAGATTGCAGGGTGATGGCAGTGATGGAGATCGCGCAGTTGTGGTCTGCTATCCAGTCAAGCGTTCTCCCTTTGTTATGAGTGGGGGTGGACACTCTTTGGGTGAAGCCTAGTTCTGATAGTGAGTAATTAATGGCTGACGCTTGGGTGTCTTTAGGGTCATTGTAGCCAAGGTTAACGTCTCCTAAGAGGAGGCATTGAGAGGTATTTTTTAGGTTGTTAGAGAGGATGGAGTTAAGGTCTTCCTCAAAGGAGCCTAGAGGTCCTGGGGGTCTGTATAGTAGGTGGATGGTGATGGTTTGGGAGTTGGTGGTGGGGAGTTTGGCTGTGAGCAATTCACAGGATGAGTAGTGATCAGTATTGTCAGATTTAAGGTTGAGGTGGGTTTTGGCGATTATAGCGAGGCCGCCGCCTCTAGAATCAATTCTGTCTGTTCGGAGGATGGAGAAATTCTCAGGGATGGCTAGCGCAAGGGATGGGCCAGCTGCTGCATGAAGCCAGGTCTCTGAGATGGCTAAGAAGTCTAGTTCTTCCATTGGGATGAGGTCTGCTATGTCTGTCGCGTGGGCTACTATAGATCTTGCGTTGATTAAAGCCCCTCTTATGGGAGTATTGGTATGTTTACTTGTGGTAGGTGTAGAGGTTGATGGTCGAGACTTGTGTTTGGTAGTAGTATTAGTTTGGGTAGGCTTAGGTAAATTTGTACTTTTGTTGGACGGGATGGTCAGGATGTAAGGCTGGGGCCAAGTCGGTGGTTTGGTATGGGTGGAATCCCTAGCTCTGGGCTCGTATATTTTGGCGAGCCTGGCGCGTAGTTTGGAGTTTCTAGCAGAGATGTTGCACGGTGTAGAGAGGTGCATGGTGAGTGGCGGAGTGGTAACCATGCTGGTCAGGCCTGTTAAGGGGGGGCTGAGGAGACTAGTTGCGTGGATAAGGTGGATGATGACTCTCAGCAGTGCTGAGTATATACCTGGTAGGTACATGTTAGTGGGAGGAGGTGCGAGCAGTGGGCATGTGTTTGATATCAGCTGGTTCCTGAGTTGTTAAGGTTAGCCTTACCTAGGATCAGAATCAGGTAGGCAGCTAAGGCACGTTAGGTTGCAGTGACTGAATGGGCCAGGGATACACCTAGATTCAAAGTCAAGTGGACAGCTAAGACACCATGGAGTGCATAGACCAAAGGGGGCAAGGATTCACCTAGATTCAAGAGTCACGTAGACAACTAAAACACAATGAAATGCATTGACTAAGGGGCGTGTGGGGTACTCTGTATCTAAGTGAGGGGCTAATTAGTCTAATTTTCTAGGTGGGCAGGTGAAGTAGCAGGACATGGAAGCTAAGTCTGTAGGTACGTCTGGATTAGAGAGTCGAATACAGCCAGGATTGCAATGCAGCTATCAGGGGCAGGCTAGATGCTACTATCAAGATACATTATAGTGGCAGGCAAAATACAGTTTTCAAGGGCAGGCTGAATAACGCTTTAAATACAGCTTGCAGGGGCAAGTTAAATGCAACTTTCAAAGGCAGGCTAAGTATAGCTTTTAAAATACAGCTTGCAGGGGCAGGCTAAATTCAACTTTCAAAGGCAGGCTAAATATAGCTTTTAAAATACAGCTTGCAGGGGCAAGTTAAATGCAACTTTCAAAGGCAGGCTAAATACAGCTTAAAAATACAGCTTGCAGGGGCAGGCTAAATGCAACTTTCAAGGCAGGCTGAGTATAGCTTATAAAATACAGCTTGCAGGGGCAGGCTAAATGCAACTTTCAAGGCAGGCTAAATATAGCTTTTAAAATACAGCTTGCATGGGCAAGTTAAATGCAACTTTCAAGGCGGCTAAATAGAGATTTAAAATACAGCTTGCAAGGGCAAGTTAAATGCAACTTTCAAGGCAAGAGCTTGTAGAATGGTGCCTCAGGCTACGAGGCAACGTCTGGCGTAGCAGTTAGATGCACATTTAAGCAGGATTGCCGTTGGGCGCATGCAGGTTACGAGTTTGTGCAGAGTGTAGGCATAGGTTGCAAGGTACAGGTTAATTATTAGAGTGAATGCAGGACTCAGTGCAGTCGGTATGTTCAGAGTGATCAGTGAGTTTAAAGAAGCGTCAGTGGTGACTGTGGGGCACAGAGGCGAGCTGCGCTTGTAGGTTGCAGGTGAGTTACCTTTGGGACGATCGTGTAGGAAGGGCCAGGGGGTCTGGCAGACGGCTGATCGGCAAGAACAGGCACAGAACAGGCGACAGCCTTATTCTCGTGGGCCTTCGTCGTTGTGGGCCGGCTACGCCAATCAGGCGAGGGCGGATGCTGTTGGGGGCCTGGTTAGGTTCTGGAGGCACCCAGGTGGGGCGGGCGGCCATCTTGAAATGGATAGGTACCTCGTGTACCTTAATGGCAGATATGGTGGTGATGAACAACATTTAAGTTGTTTTGCCCATCAGAGGAACTTATTATCCAAATGCATCAGGGTTTACAAAACGGATGCTGCGTGGGCTTCAAGTCGGCGGTCAAGGGACAAGCGCAATGCTTACCGCACTGGTCCTTATTTCGCTCGGAGATCAGCTGGCCTTCATGGGGTCGCCTTCTGCTCCTGCAGAGGCGATTCCGGGCCGGCGGAGCTCCTGCTCCTGGGCTGGGTGCTGTGGAGTGGACGCTTTGCGCCCTATTCCAAGGTCCCTTTGCGGGTCCCGTCCTTAACGCCTGGTCTGACCAGGCGTTAAGGACGAGACCCGCAAAGGGACTTCAGAGCTAATAACGGTACCATAATTTACGGTACCATTATTAACGCCTTCCCCATTCCCATTGAGCCCTATGGGGGCTCAAATGGGAATGGGGAATGGATTTTTCAATGGGGACTTACCGGTCCCACTAAGGTCGGACTACACCGGTAAGTCACCATTGAACCACGTCGGAGTCATTACGGGTATTGGAGGCAACCATGGCGCTAATAGCGCCATGGCTACCTCCAATCTCGGAATGACCCCCCCTGTCACATGAGGTAAAAAATGTCCGCTGTCTCCATGGAATGCACAAGGGTCAGTGCTGCAGAAGTGGCAGATGTGCAACATTTCAAAGTCAAGTATGACGGCACACCTTGAAGCTTTTGCCATTCAGTGGCCAGATTACAGAAACGTTGCACCGGTGCAAGTGCAAATTTGCACGGTATTAGCACTAGGACAAAGTTTGCCCTATTTACAATAATTATGGGACATATTTGACCGTGGCACGTGCAGATGGACGTCTTATAAGCACCAGAGCAAAAATTGCCCTAGTGCAAAAAACATGCATTTCAATCCATAAATTCGCCCTTGAGCACACATGTTTGCACTACAGCACATTTCGCCCTGGTGCTTATAAAATGTCCAAATGCATGTGCCACGGTGCAAAAGTTTTCAATACCAATCCATATTAGCACTAGGGCAAACTTTGCTCTGGTGCACAAATGTGTTCAAAATTGATCTTTTTTGCACCAGGGCAATTTTTGCCCTGGTGTTTATAATATGCTAAAATGCATTTGTCACTGTGAAAAGGTTTTCTAATGTGTCACAGTGATTTTAAAAATAGGGCAAATGTTGCCTTAGTGCTAATACTGTGCAATCTTGCACTTGCACTGGTGCAAAGTTTCTGTAATCTTGCTCCAGATGTGCTTTTTCAATAGTGTGATGGATGACTGTGCTTCTAATCCACCATTTGCTTCCTGCAATACACAAAAGAAAAAGAAGACTTAATGGAAACTGATAAAATAAACACTCCAGGTCAGAACTCATTTACCGAAAAGGGTCAGTGCCCTTGGTATAAACAAAGTCATTTGAACTGAAGGAGAATGGGCACATTAAGAACACCATCTCTATTGGGGATACAGGATCTCAAATAGGCCATTGTGTCACTGCCCATCCAAGTGGATGTTGTCCTTTTCACGCAATCCGACTGCTATATTTAGGAACAAGCACTGGAGTCAGTAGATTCAAGAGTCCCAAACAATCCACACGTTTTGAGAGATGTCAGCAACCTAAATACATAAAAAAAACACTATATATTATGTGTATACTCCTTTTACAATGACACCGTACCACCAAAACTACAAAACGGAAGTAACTACACACTATACACAGTCACTCAGAGGCAGACATGCTGCCAGGACATTCAAAGTCTCTTTAACAGAAAGTAATATATTACAAACACTATACTTGCAAATTAAAAAATGATGTGCAGTTTGTGTACACACACACACACTGGACAGAACTTGACTACTGTGGCGATTCGTGGGATCACATAACTTCTCCCCAAGGGGGAGTCCTTCCCTTTGAGGTTAGGGAAGTGAGGCCACTACCCAATAATTCCCCTAGTGGTGATAAAAGGCAGGAGCACCTCACAGGGAGAGACTCCCCTATGGAGACAAGGACTCTCATTCCATGATGCAACTCCCTAACCCTTGTTCCATAAAAACTATGAAGCTCTTAAGATCTGTTGAGATTTTATTATTATTATTATTATTATTATTATTATGGTATTTATTTAGCGCGGACCTAGCTTCGAGAAGTAACAGAGCGTTTTACAGATATATATAACAATACAGATGCATAACGGAATGCTTTTCTGAGGTAACAACAGAACAGATATAGAGCAGGGGTGGGATACAGAGGGTCACAGAGGAGGGGTACAGCTTTACCGTGTGGTGTGGAAGAGAGGGGCAGGCTGCATCTAGCAAGTCAGGTGGTGCGAGGGGAGATGTGATGGCCTTGGTATTGAGGTGAAGTGATTCCTTGAAGAGGTGGGTCTTGAGTTATTTTCTGAATTGTAGGAGTGTGGGGGCGAGTCTGATCCTGATGGGGAGGAGGTTCCATAGCCTTTGGGCGTAGGCAGAGAAAGCTTGTTTTCTGGGCCTTTCCTTTTTGCAGCGGCAGATTTCAAGTCTGCATTTCTCCTGTCTTCTGGTGGTGTGCTGTCTGCCGGAGTTGCTGAGTCTCTCCACAAGGTAGCTGGGTGACTTGAGGGCAACTGCCTTATAGATGATGCAGCAAGACTTGGTGGTTTGTGCGTGTAGTGGGAGCCAGTGAAGGTCTATGAGGGCAGGGGTGATGTGGTTGTATCTGCGTAAACCCTTGAAGAAGCGTGCAGCCGCATGTAGGACAGGGGCAAAAGAGAGGACGACGGGAGGCCTTCGGGTCGTGCATTGCACCCATCCAGGTGGGATAGGAGTCATAGGACCAGTGCTTGAACGGTGGATCTAAAGCTGTCCAGAAGGAGGATGGGCTTGACTTTTCACAGGAGGCAGAGCTGATACCAAGCTGTCTGAGTTTTCTTAGCTATGTGTGTCTTGAAGGAGAGGTGTTTGTCAATGTGAAACCAGAGGGACTTGGCGCAGGAGGTGACCTCAGAGTTAATGGTTGATAGCCAGATCTGTATGTCTGGGTGTTCGGTGTTGTTGGTGAGGAGTAGGAATTTGGTCTTGGAGGGGTTGAGCTTCAAGTATGCAATGGACATCCAAGACTGGATCAGCAAGAGGCAGGTTGTGAGCCTATGGTTGTTGTTGATGGAGTCGATCTTGAGTTATAGCTGTGTGTTGGCGACGTATTGGTGAATGTGGATTTTGTGTGAGGCTAGGAGGGCTTCCAGCGGCTCCATGTATAGCATGAAGATCACTGCGGAGAGGATGGAACCCTGCAGGACTCCACAGGTGATGGGTAGCATTGGCAATCTGGAGGAGTCCATCTGAACAAACTGTTGGCGGTTGGCAAGGTAGGACTTGAACATGCTTAGGCCAATGATGCTGATCCCCAAGCACTGATGTAGGGTGTCCGTAACCGCCTGGTGGTCTACTGTGTCGAAAGTGGCCGAGAGGTCAAGTAGAACCAGGAGGCAGAGGTGGCCATCATCAAGGATGTTGAGGATGTCGTCGACCACCTGCATGGTTGCTGTCTTCGTGCTGCATCTGGGTCTGAACCCAAGATTCAGGCTGACAGTACTACTGTGTGCTATTGTGAAACTCCTTCTTTTGTTCTTGTACGATTAGATACCATCAATATGAACCTTCAGTAAATATGATTTGTATTATGAAGGTACTGAGAAGAAGAAGAACATTCATGGAATCATGCAGAAAACTCATGTATAGTATACTGGGACGAGATGGCCCCTAGTAGTCAAGAGGAGTATCTAGAGGTCACTACTTGGCTGTGTGGTGATGGCAGAGTGGTGATGACACAAGGCTCTAGGTTGGAATGTGATAGCCTGCTTGAGTATCTACATTCCAGGCTGTCAGTTGTAAGAGGAAAATGAGAGTGAACATAGCCTGAGTGGTGGTGCCGGTTACCATATGTAACATCTGCCTACTTGAATGTAACCTATCGAATAAAGCGGACTTACCTGAACAGCATTGGCATTTCTTGACCGTTCATTCACTGCAACACTGGCAATGAGGACTTGAAGAGGTTGCTCCTGCTGCAATGGGGAGCAAAGGCTGGTAACCGCCCACCCACCGAAGATCACCACACAGGGCTCTTTAGTTGTCCGTGCCATGTTTCCAGCTGACAGTTGGAGAGGGCACCAGTCTGCAATCACTGCCCTGCAGCGAGAAACCAGCGCAAGGCAGAGCAACAGCTGTTTTCAGGTGCCCAGCGTTTGTATGGCTAGTGCTGCCAGAGGCGCTGGGACAGAGTCAGTGCCACCCAGCACCCCTGACTGGGGCCCGCAAGGAATTGTGACTGCTGCCTTCAATGTTTGTCGAGTGGCTGCTCCTGACGCCCAACGCACGCCACAGGACCCTATTGAGTTCTATGTATTCTTTACACCCATTAGTTCTGAACTGCTCTGGTCCTATGGTGTGTGGCCTTTGGTCTCTGTGCACTCACTACTTAAATTTGCACTGTATAGCCTCATTCTATATTGAGGTGGTGTAGATGGTTCACCAGCACTACAACAAGGGTGGCACGTATCTGAATGAAATAGGTGCAATGTATGAGAGCTGACTTATAATAGTCAGTTGCCCATATTTTTAATTTTTCAATTTTTTTGCAATATACACAGACAGTGTATTTTTAATTTTGTGTTTCCTTAGGGGTCACCATCATTTTTTCATCTAACGCTGGTCCTGAGGAAGGCGTTATATATACCAACCAACGCCAAAACATAGAATACACCTTCTTGAGAAGCATCGCTCCTAGTGGGTGCACGTTGGCTGTGTTTAAATCTATGCAGCCACTATACGTAGACCCCGAGTAGACTTATGGTTTATCAAGTTTCATTTTAAAAGTTTTTCTTCTTCTTTTTGTGTTTGAATTTATTCACAATATCTGTTAACATATGTAACCATTGGGTTAGATTGTTTGGACATGCAGACGTAGACCTGTTATGAATAAGTCAATAGCAGGGTACTTGAATCAAGAAGATTGATGCATGTCAAAATACTTTATGTGAATATTTCAAATTATCTTCAAATGTTTTTTGTTGGTGTTGTTTATCATATTTTCAATATGTTGAGTCTAGGCTGAATTATGAGCTTGGGAAGATTGTTTCTTCACTCAAATTATTTTTTTGTATCTTTTTGAACAAGTTGTTTTATAAATTGTGATACAGATTTAGTTTATAATATTAAATTGTATGTGTTTTATTTATATGTGACTTTATACAGCATTTTTGATTTGTCGGTACAAGTGACCAACAAAGATTGATGTTCTAGGCAATCAAGTTTAGAACTGGTATCACATACCTCTCCAAGGTAGGTGATCGGAGGGTTTTACCCTCATAGAGAGACAGGTTACAGTTGATTGGTTGGACTAGTACACCTTGAACGTCATTCCTGTGGAGACACACTTTTGTATTTTGATGTTCTGGCGAGGACTGCCTTCTGCGTGCCTGCACAGCGTGAACAGGGCTCAGAACCGCGACAGAATGCTCTGGTTCCACTCCTATCATTGCGGGAAGTGCTGCAGCCAGGCCGCAACTGCAACAGGGTGAGCAGCGGTGCCATGTAAAGTTATAATTGAGATTGTGAGCTCTGCACTTCATCACTGCCGGGAGATACTGATGACGTTGGCATAACAATAACCAATGGCTGAGCATGTTGGCCTGCGGTGCATCATGTTCTCATCAGGAACTTTAATTCTACGCAGTGATCGTGTTGTCCATTTCTGTGCTCATTTGTCGGAGGACCTACAAGTTTCCCTGCTGAGAGGTGGGAAGGCCGCAGCAAGCCTCCCATTGCTAGCCGGATGGTGCTTAAAGGACGTTAAGTCCCAATAAGGATTGGGACATCAAGGTACTGTATAGGAAATATTTCCTGCACGCCACAAGTTCAATTGGGACTTGACTCGCTGCACCAACGTGCAGTGGAGCTGTCATGGCCAAGAGCTGGGCAGCAAAACAGTATTACTTAAAAAAGAAATGCTCTTTACATTTTGGAAAGTGACAAGTGGTGTTCTCTTTTAAAACATCTGATGAATTTTATGTTATGAAATATCATGACGATTGTTTTCCATATGAGTGGCAGAATATGAGGTGAATGTAACGACCAGTTTCACTTTTTCTCATTTTTACTACATCAGGGTATGTGTTATGGGTGCAGCGGTGTTGCTCCAGGTGTACCAAAACTAGGCGCTACTTTATTTTTACTGTCTACTGTTGTATGCCCATTTAGGCGTTTCTCCCACTATCCAGGTGTCCCAAATCTAAGTGCTACTGTATTTTACTGTCTACTGTTCTATGCCAATCATGCCTCTCTCCCTTTATCCAGGTGTCCCAAACCTATGTGTCCCTCTAAGTGACCCAGATCTAGGTGCTGCTGCATTTACAGTCCACTGCTGTATGCCCATTTAGGCCTCAATCCCTCTATCCAGGTGGCCCAAATCCAGGTGCTACTGTACTTGACTGTGTAATTTGGTACCCCCTTTTAGATGCACCCCTTCCTCCCACTGTATCCAGGTGCCCCAAAACCTGCTCCTAATACCCTGAGCAGTCGGCCGAGCCCAGGTAAACCCCCCCAACCCACCTGCCCCTCATGTTTCTAGTCCCTCTCCCTCTGCTCAGACTTTCATTCCAGGGAGACCACAAAAAGCGAGAGCAGCCAATAACACTGGACCAAGAAAAGGAACACTGCAGTCGAACCCCAGCCAAGCCTATGGTACATATAACTTACACCACATCTGTGAACACAGGTCACAGAAACGTCCACCCATCCATGCACCACAGGATACAGCTATGGCTATGCTATTCCGGTCTGGCAGCACACATAGCCGTCCACATTGAAACCCCTGATGTACCTCAACACCGCTGCCACTAGTATACATCGACGACCAACGAAAACAAATTCAGTTTAGTTGGGCACACATTGAATCGCCAGTACTAGAACTCTATCCTAAACCACCAACAGCGCCACCCATGTGGCTGACCTCCGGGCCGGTAACTGGAGCCTAGCTAGCCCACATACTTCCTAACCCAGCAAAAATGCACACAATCATCTTTAATTCAAACTCTTGGAACCTCCTACACATGGACTGCGGTTACTGAGGGTGTTCCAACCTTAAAGTGCATTTAGGCCATACAAATGGGGAAAGGGCGCTATATAAATGACAAATAAAATACACTTTAACTAGTGTGCAAGTTTAAAAGACAAATATTGAAATCAAATGGAATAATCAAATAGAATTTGCAACTCTATCATTTTTAAAACCATATGCTATTTTTTTATCAGCTCTATTCCAACAGTGTGTATCCAATGACAGTGGATCCTCATAGCCATCATCCAGCCCTCCTTCACACCTGACTCAATGCTTTTCCATTATGGAATTGAAAAACACATATAACCGATACCAGTGAATCCTTAAACTCAGCCCTCTCAACAGTCAATCAGACCCCACTTTTCCACATCATCTCATAAGTATAGTAGACTGAGTGATGGACAACATTAAAAGGCGACCATTGATGACTGGCCAGCAGGGGGCACGTATGATGGTCGCCTGAGCTTGTTCCTCCGTCGTCCGGGCCCCAGAAAAGTATGTCCCCACTTACGCTCCCCCCCATGTGTGAACACGTTGGCAGAGGAAGTTAGAGGAACCTCTGGGGCGCATCTGGCCCAAAAATGGTGAAGATTGGCCACATAGGAGCCGAGCACCATCGTGCTGACTATTGTGCGTGAAAATGAAAGTACTGTCTGTTTTCCAAGCCCGCCCGTGGACGTTTGTTTGAGTTGTGGAAGGCTGCTGTGCAGTGGATCTTCTCCCCGCCGCCCCAGAGAGAAGATAGAGCGGTGGAGAGGAGATTTTGGAGACACGTTGAGATCCGGGATACTGTATTGGATGCTGGCACCCTTGCCCTGCATAACTGCCAGTGATCTGACCTGGCGTGAGCGAGGATAGAGAGGCTTCGGAGCTTCACTGCAATCTGGGATGCCGGGGCTGATGCCAGCACCCTCGCCCTGCGTGACTACGAGTGGTGTGATCTGGTGCGAGGGAGAACAGTAAGGTGGAGAGGACACTTGGGCACCTAACCGCGACCCAGGACACCAGGGCGGATATCGGTACCCTCGTCCGGCGTGATTGTCGGCATAGTGATTTGGCACTGTGAGTTGCATAACGACCTGCTGACGAGCTGCTCTATCTGGACGGAGTGCCGAACCAAAGAAATATGCCACAGGTACCTCATTATAGGTGTAGCCGTGCAGGGGTGAGGAGGGAGCAGACGTGCTCTGAGAGTGCTCTCATTTGGATAACCACCACGGCCCGGGAAACAAGACAGTGCTCCAGCCTTACAAGGCAACACCCAGGAGGTGTGATCCCCAATACAGGGGTGTGCGCTTGCCTCCCTGAGCGTGAAGTCAAGAGGTTGTGCTGCGGCTTGAAGGGCCAGAGCTCGAAGGTTGAGGGAGGTGAGTTGAGCACCTGTTGCGGCCAGTGGGCAGTCCTCCTAGTGCTGCAGAAGGCCCCGGCTAGCAGGCTGAGATTGGGATCAGACTTTACATAGAACCCTGGGCCCTGCAGGTGAACCCAAACTGGGCCTTTATAATTGGAGGAATACTATGGGCGGTGTGGGCCCCCACTCCTGGGGCGTGTGCTGCCTTCCTGCTGCCTTCCTGAGGTTGGCACCCGACAGGGTCTCACCGCTGTGGAAGAACAGTGTGGTCGACTGGTGGAGTCGGTGAGCTGAGCCCCCCATGGGCACATGAGTGGCACATGAGTGGCTTTGGGACTGATCTCTGAAACTGTGTTATGGCACAGAACCAGAGGGTCATGTGAGTGGCCCGAACTTTGGACCTGTAACTAGAGGTATGTGGGAACGGTGTGGGCCCCCGAGAACGGGGCGTGTGACCTTCTGACTCACAGGATGGTGATCCTTAAGCCCCGCCCACCCCCACCAGGTGGCAGAGCCCCCACCAGGTGGCAGAGAGAGACACCTTTCCTGGATGATATATAGCCTGATGGTCTCCCTTTAAGGGGGATCCTGTCGACGGACGGGGGTTCATACAAATTGTCCTCTCGGGATGAAAAGGACGCAGGGGGTAAATGACCCTGCCAGAGTGCCCCATCCTGGCCTAATGTTACATGGAGATTAGACCGAAGCTGGCCAAATTTGTGTACCCTGGCAGAACAGATCCTAAAGATAGCTATGAATCACGGAAGATGGAGACCGAGGGGGAGGACTCTGCAGCGACTAAGAGAGATGTTGCCTCCCTTCTCGAGATTAGGAGAATGAAAGCGGACATCGGGGGCAAGGTTGACAAGATTAACATGAGAATCAACAAGATGGAGGAGAGACTACAGGTGGTTGAACATAACCAATCCTCCCTGGAGACTCTGGAAACCCAAATGGACGTAAGGATGGGAGAACTCGAGAGGATAGAGGCAGAGATGGTATTGAAGATGGATGACTTCAAGAATTGTGAATGGAGGAATAATCTTTGATTTGTTGGGATACCAGAGACAGAAGGTGAATCAGAAAGGTCCCTTAGGAGGAACATACATGACATTACTAAGCGCCCCTTTGACGATGACTCCATTGATGATACAGAAATCAAGAGCATCAATAGAGCCAGGGGTTCGGGGAGGGGCCCGAGGTCAGTCCTGGCCTGCTTTCACAATTACCCAGACAAACTTAACATTCTAGAAAGGGCCAGGGCCAAAGGTCCCGTAATGTTGGGTGCAGCGAAGATTACTATTTTTCAAGACCTCACAAAGAGAAAAATGTGCCTTCCCCATACGAAATGGCAAAATGAAAAAGGGGTTCGACATCGATGGGGATTTCCGTTCTCTATCTCCATTGAGTTGGAGGGCCTGAAGTTTAGACTTGCCATGGAAGAAGAAATAAACAGAGCAATAGGGGAGCTGCTTGGGGGAGAGGATGGGGCCTATGGCTCCAAGTTGAAGGTGTAGCGGACATACAATGGTGTATTAAGGGCCTCAGAAGGAAGCGGGTTGCTGGATCGAGGAAGTTTCAGAAGCTGAACACCCTCCCAGCTGGCACGCCCTGAACACATTGCTGGCTGTGACCGAATATTGGCAGTCGTTGACTACCGGGTCTGTTGACATGTCGTAAAATGGGGGCAGTAGCTGACATTGCGGGGGACCAGATTTTTGCATTCTACTACTACAGTTGGGATAGAAGGGACTGTGTGGTCTGTAAGCAGTTGTAAGTTTTGAACATTGGCTGAAGTAGGGAGCATGGGTGGGGCACTGGGGATCGAGGTGTCATGAGCAGGTGTCATGATCCCAGTCAGAAAACATAGTCTTGACTCAGACATTCAGGCTAGGATGAACACATTACATAAATCAGCAGGTCAAAGGTGGGTGTTAGCCTGGCACATATGGCATTTACACAATTCACAGCATCCAATTCCATAGACTTCCATGGGTTACAATAGTAATTTCCATACTCATAAAATGGCCGCCTAGAGAGTCCATTTACAAGCAGCAGCATGGTACTAATCATTTGTCATAGGGAGCTACTTAGCCCCATCTCAGCTGGAATGCGCGCTTTGCGTCTGCTCCGCTGACAGCGGTTTAACGCTACCGGCGTTTCCCCTCACATAATCTAAAGAAACTAAAGAAAAGAGAAATATTAGTCTTGCGATAGATTACTGAACTTTACTACAGACCCCAGATAAGACTTACCTGACAGAAGTTTTCCTTCGACGCTGTCATTTTTCGTAGAAGAATAATTGTTCGTTCGCAGCACCTCTTCAGTCAGAAGTTTTCATTCGCAGCCTCAGCATCTTCCAAAGGTTTTCCCTCAGCACTCCGAAACCTGCATAAAACACAAAAGGTATTTAATTATTAAAAAACAAACTTTACAGAGTCAAAAGAGAAGACTTTTTTGATGCACTTACATACCTGAAGTTTCATCAAGTTATCACCTCACAGTTTTTACTGCGCTTTGCTTTTGAAGGTTGCAATTACTCAGAATAGACAAACTTATATTTTTACGTTTTCTCATCCTGAGTATCCCTGCAACCATTCCGAATCCATGGTTCCTTTCGTCATGAAGAACACTTATCCTTAAAAGTGTGCATCATTCATAGTCAGCGTTCCGACTCCCTAGAACCTGCAAAAGGGGAAAAAGTAATTAGTACGAGAGATCTCTCCAACGTAGGAATCATCTAAAACTCTGAAGGACTACTGTATCTTCATTTGTTTACCTACCTAAAGACTCATTCTTTTAAAAAGACTTTATCCCTCAAAGAATGACCGAGTTCTTGAGCAGACCAGGTTTTGGCCAGTCACCATCTCAACGCTCCCCTGTTGAAAGCAGGATGGAGAGCTCCACAATTACAAAACAAAGGTGAGAAGGGTGTTTAGCATTAGAGTTAGAGGGGAGTAAAATTATAGGTATTGATTCACATTTCATCTAGCAGTTACCCCCCCCATTTACAGTATTTATAGCATCTCCATTGTTGTTATCTGTCTGTCTTAACAGAAAAAGAATCCTAAAGGCTTCAAGATAACAGGTCTACTGGTTGAAGGGATATTACTCTCTCGAGGAGTCTGGACCCAGGAGTCCGACAGTGCTGTAATGCTTACCTGGCTAAGCGTTACAGCACTGTCCTGGGTTGCGGGCCTGTTTGGTGGTTTGGCACCCTTCTAGTGAAAGTAACTTGGAGGGGCCGGGCGCCTGAGGGGATGGGAGGTGGGGGGAGGAGGAAGGGTCATCAAAGGGGCATGAGGGTTTTGGATCTTCTTGGTCCAACAATGATATACACATACTTACATTCTGACATGTTGCAACGGGGAGGGTCTACTCCTTGGGGGACAACGTGCTGGGAAACAAGATTCGTGTATGGCTGATTCAATGGGGGAATGGGAGGACAGCTTGAGGGTGTGTATGCTGAATGTGAAAGGGCTCAACTCTTCTGCCAAGCGGTCCCTGCTTGCGTGGGAATTTATAAGATCTGGAATTTACGTCCCATTTCTCCAGGAGAAATATCTAAGCAGCGAAGAACGTAGTATCCCCTGTGGTTTGGTGGTGGGCGTATACTGGGGACCAGGGATAACAAGAAAAGCTGGGGTTAGGATCCTGGTCCGCAGGGGGCTTCATATAGAGGTTACTAAGGTGTGGTCTGATGTGGAGGGAAGGGCGGTTTTGATCTCTAGTCTGATTAAAAAAATCACGTTCACATTTGCCACTATAAATGCCCCTAATCAGGGTCAACTGATGTTCCTGCAGAGAACCCTGGAAAAAATAATGAACGAGGCTGGAGGACACATTATATTGGGAGGAGACTTTAATGTCTGGAGCAACATCACCATGGACAGACAGTCTGGGCACCCTAGTGACCATGAGCCCCAGAATACGGTTGAAAGGGAGTTGGGAATGACAATGGAGCTCTACGGGATGCAGGATATACGGTGGCACCCACATCCACGTGACAGGTGGTTCACCTTCTATTCTGCCCCACATGGGACCCTAACAAGAATAGACTACCCATACATCTCTCGGGATCTGTGGGACTTGGCAGTGGGGTCGGCAATCCAACCTGTTAGTTGGTCAGACCATGACATGGTGTCAGTTGATATTGGAAGGAGTGGCCTGTGTCCTAGGGGCTCAAAGTGGGGGGTGCAATGAGTATGAGATTTTTTTGAGATTAATGACCACTGGGGAGGTCTGAAAGGACATCCTCTGGGATGCGGCAAAGGCTACGTGGAGAGGGATATTGATCTGAGAAGGGGCTCGCAAGAAGAGGGAACGCACCCTCATTGAAAGGGGATTGATGGAAGAAATAAGGTCACTAGAGAGGCGGGCACACTCAACCATTGACAGTAGGGGGACCTCATTCAGGAGGCGAAAGGTGTGAGGAGGGAATTGATACTCCTTGAAGAAGGAAAGATACAATTTTTGAAACAGAAGTTCTATGAGAAAGGGGACCAGGCAGACGCCCTCCTGGCAGCCAGGTTACGGGGACAGCGGGCAGAAAGGTGGATTTCAGTGGTGGAAGGAGGGGGGAGGGTCTTGGAGGATTCAGCTGAGAGGATCCAGGAGGCATTTGCAACATTCTATGAAGGTCTGTATAGGAGTGAAGGGACGGCCGGCAATGAGGAGATCGGGAAATATCTGGCAGACTTCCGACTCCCCCTGCTCATGAAATCATAGTCAGAAACCCTAGAAGCTTCAACCACAGGGAAGGAAATTAGGGTGGCCATTGGACGGTTGAAGTTTGGTAAGGTTCCGGGAGATGACGTGTTCACATCAGGATTTTATAATGTTAAGGATTTCAATCAGGCGACACAGACTTTGGTCTCGGCATAGTATGCAGCGCACAACTGAAATGTTTATCTTTTTATATTGATTAAATATTGAGATGGTACACCACTCATATCACACCCCCTTTTCAAATACCCCGTGTCACAATGGACCATGAACCAGGCTGCTTGGTAAAATACAATATTTATTTATTGATTTGAAAATTCAAATGAAATCATACACTTTTTAATATGGGGCAGCAATCTCCAATGGGGTGATAATTACAATGAGAATATGAGCAATGCACTGGGTTTAACCTTCTAGTGAAACAGATAGAGAGCACAGCAGAATAGGAGCACTTTTTGATTTGATACAGATAGCGCCCAAATTAGAATTTCCACCTGCAATATTCCCTCAACCCACCAATAATCAATTCTGAGTGGATAAATAGAAGCAGCAGGTGATCAGGAATAAGAAACCAGAAATAGAATCCAAATCTGACCGTCCCTCCCCAAATAGGAGAGGAAAATGGATTTTAAACCCCTTGCAGTGTTATTAAATGACACTCGGAAATGGACAAATAAATAATAAATGTGTTTTAAAAACCTTGAAGCAAATATAATTCCTCACTAAAGCAACAAAGCAACAATGCAAAGACGCTAATAGTCACAAAGAATGGATTACCAAAAGCATACAGTCGAAAATGTGTGGAAAGTTTAAAACAGATTGCAGCAAAATGACACGTTGGAAACTTTGCAAATTTTCAATTCCTGCCTGAAATTACCCAAACGGTTTTTAATAGAAATGGGTGAAATACATTGATTTGGAGTGCGGTGGGGTGTAGCTATAGATCACAGGTTCAATATAGCAGTGAAAATAAGTCTCTAGCTGGTAAATTGGATGACTTATGCAAGATTTAGAAAGGTGCGCTTTGAGTAAAATGGAGCGATGAAAAAGGAAAGAAAATCAGTTGTGACAAGAACAGTTTTACTTTACACTAGAGTATTCAGGTTAGGGCACCAAGGAGGGACAAAGTAAGCTCCAGGGTTGATTCGCGAGTTCAACCCTCTCGCCCCAGCGCCCAACCCTGGTGGAACCAGTCTGATCACTCGAAATAGGATTAATGGCTCAGGATTTACACAAAGCAAAATTACTAAAGAGATGGCGCTAGCACTAGAAATCAAGGGCAGGGCTGCAAGAATGATTGTGACAGTTTGAACAAGGTATAAGGATAATGACAGGGTGCCTTAGAGAGAGGTATAAGGACAAAGACAAGATAGGCTATAGGTTTAGATGGGGTGGCAATTGATACTCACAGTCCACTTTTTAGTTTTTGGATTTTGGACAGTCAACAGTTCGGGTCACTACACGTCAGGGCACCTGGCAAACATCTGGGCAGTTCAGGTCACCGGATGGAACTGGACTGGAAGGGCAATTCCGGTCACTGGATACTAAAGATCAGCTGGATGGCAGGATGCATGCAGTTGGTGGTATCAGGATGTTTCCCAAAAACACCACAGCTTTCCCCTTTGGTTTTTTGGGGAATTTTAGTAGGATTTCAGACGTGAGGCCTTGCTGGGAATAGGATCAGCACAGGTTGGGTTTTGCAGTGGGCCCTGGAGTAGAGTTAGCAATGCTTTGACCTTGTAGTTTGATGGGGCCCCTAGGGGACCCTCGGGTATGGAAACAAGGCACAATCACCACACACAAATTGATACGCCAGACACGAGGTTCAATTCCCAAAATCTAGGGTTTACTGCAAAGCAAATAGTCTCAGACGGCCGACTGGGTCTCACCTTCCGCAACGTGTGTCACCCAGACCTCGTGGTACACAAGAGAGCGAGCATTCCACATCAGTTACATATATACAAAAGGATCCTCTTATAATCAGTAGTGACACATTCAAAACCGCCCATAATGTATCTTTCTTTGCAATGGTTACGATGATTAACAATTATGACGAATATGACACCCTTCAGACATCTATTCGGCAACAGTTTGCAATTTGCGAAGGTGCAGACACCATTCTTTGTTTTAGGGAACATAATGCTCTTGTTCTTTCAAGCAAGCTGCGTGCAGGGGAGGGACACATTCCAGGCCTCACTATCCTCTAGTTTATATTCGTGTGCTAGAGGTCAGCTCGATCTACAGGGGCTCAGTGAAGGGTGGCCGCAAAAGAGAGCATAATTCAAGCCATTAATTGTTCATTTCTCTCGTTTCTGCCGCACCAGCAAGACTAGCTGGCACCTGCATAGTGATTAAATGCCTTGTTGCTTACTTCCAAGGACTTGTGAGGGAGGAGATCGGGGCATTGCTGTCTGGGTTGTCTGGGCTGCGTTTCAACATGTAACTTGTGGCCTTGCCCTATGCATGAGCAATAACGAAATAGAATTCACTTACAGCAAAGCAGTTTGAACAGAAAGCAAAAAGCGAAAATTAGTCAAAATGGCTAATTCTATTCCTACAAAATGGACGCTCCCTGGTTATACTCATGAGTCTGTACTAATAATGCTGAACATATGATGCGGTTGGTTTTCGGCCAACAAAATATATCGCTTATACTATGGGTGGGTAATTTCTAGACTCACAAACCCTCCTCTTGGCTGTAAGCATCATCCGAACATCGCATCTTCCTCTGACCATGTATCTGATTCCGAGCTTTGCATACTACTATAATCGTCATTATTGTCATCGATATTGATTGACATACATTCTTTCACTGTCTTCATTTCATGATTCATCTTTGTATCCAATCTGGGTGTTCTTTTCTGCGTTACCATGTGTGCAAATTATTGGTAAACATTGTATGCAACAACAGCATGTCATGAATATTCCGAGCACTGCTACTAGAATTGCAACCAATTTCCATCCCCATGAGCGTAATACCTCCCAAAACCAGGAGCTTATGTTTAATTCCCAACTACCTTCTGGGGGATGGAGGTCGGAGCTCAGAATGTGCAACTTTTTTATCGCTTCAAAAATAAATCGTAGGGGAGGAGTCACTTACAAATACGCAACACGATGATCCCACGATTTTGCAAACTCCCCCACGATCAGCCAAAACTATGTCAAGAGCCATCCTATTTTGAAGTGTCATCAATCTAATCCCTTTTTCCTCCAAAGTCATGTTGTATAATATATACATTGTCCCGTTTATCGTTTTTTCTAATATTCTGGACAGTTGTCTTATATTGTAGGAGTTTATTGCATGACCCCAAAATGGTGTAAATGATTTTGCTATATCTTCTACAATTAATCCTCCTTCCTTTCGTTTCTTCTTCAGTAACCATTAAACAATCATGGGGAGGTGATTCATTCTCCCTTATTTCTCCACTGGGCAGTGGCATTAATTCTGCAGCATTGAAAGCGCTACACCTCATAATTTGAATGTGTGGTGCAAATAGGTCAATTTCATATCTAGTCAATCTTGCGGACGTGAGGTGTTGCGTCTACGTTCTATTTAATAGAACGTCTATGGCATGTGGCACCATTCAAATTAAGGTGTGCCCCAACACCATTCCTTCAGTTTGTTTCACTGACGCAGCAGCCGCTGCAACAGCTCGCAAATAATGTGGTAACATGCATGCTACAGGGTCCAGCGTGGAAGAAAAATAACCTCATGGTCTATTTCTTCCACCTTGTTCCTGCGTTAAAACAGCCAATGCGCAGCCTTCATTCTCATGCACAAATAATCTGAAAATGTTTTCATAGTTTGGTGTGCCCAAAACTGGGGCAGAGCACAATGCAGTTTTGAGCAGATCAAATGCTCTCTGGCATTCTTCATTTCATTGCAAAGGCATCACAACATCCTTCTTCGTCAATGCCACCATCGGTTTTACAATCATCGCGAAGTTCGCTATCCATTGACGGCAATAGGAAGCCATGCCTATGATGGCTCTGACTCCTTTCTGCGTTTTTGGAATAGGCATACCAGAGATACTTTCTATCCTTTCTGGTGCAGTCTTCTCCCCTCTTTTGAAAGTAGGTAGCCCAAATAAGCCACCTCCTTTCGACAATATTGGAATTTTTTCAAACTAGCTTTATGGCCATGTGCTGCTAAGTGTGACAATAACAAAACAGTACTCTTTTTACAAATCTCCTCTGTATCAGCAGCAATTAACAAATCATCTTTATACTGCAATAATACACGACCCGCCGGAAATTCTAGCATATGTAACTGTTCTTTCAATGCTCTGCTGTAAATACTTGGACTCTCTGTATAGCCTTGTGGAATTCGTGTGAACGTAAATAACCGTCCCACTAACGTGAAAGCAAACAAATATCTGCTATCCTGGTGTACTGGAATGCTAAAAAATGCATTCTTAAGGTCAATCACGCTAAAATATGCTGCCGATGCAGGTATCATTGTCAGAATTGTGGTGACGTCTGGGACCAATGGGAACTGAGCATCAACCACTTAGTTCAATGCGCGTAAATCAATTATGAAACAATATGATATGGTATCTCATTACCTCCTTTCTTATACACCGGGAGAATGGGGCTGTTACAAGTGCTACCTGTAATCTCTTCAATTACATTTATTTTTACCAAATCTGAGACAATACTTTTCAATGCTTTCTTGCCCTCCATCGAAATCTTATACTGAGGAATACGTGGCAATGTTACTTCTTCTTTCAAAACAATTTTCACTGGTTCTATTTTCAAGCATCCCACATCGTTGTCATTCATTGCCCATATACAAGTCGGTACTTCACTTAACTCTCCTGGCAGAGGTTTGGACAAGAACTCAGACACTGGTATATTCTGCGGTGATATTATTAGAAACACTCCATCAGGAGTGCAATGGATAATCACACTTAATTTTTCAACAAATTTAAACCTAACAGATTCTCACCACAATTCTGTGTCAATATAAATGGACAATATTCGGTAAATGGCCCTAGTGTTTCTGGTACTGATTGGGACACGGGATTAATTGCGGGTGTACCTGCAAACCCTACTGAAATATTCTTCTGCCCTGACAGTGGTATTTCCGGAACCAAGTGGTGGTCTATTAAGCACTTTTGTGTACCTGTGTCTACGAGAAAGCTGTGCTCTCTATTCCCCACTTTCATTTCTACGTAGGGTCCTTTTTGATTTACGGGAATAGACAGATGCCTGTCTTGGGCTGTCCTATTGGGGAAACAATAGATCATCTGATGTGTAGTCACCAGAATAGTATGTATTTGGCTGTGTATCAAAAATATTTCCACCCCTGCCTCTATTGCGCTCACTTTGATTTTGGAAATAAGGAGTCTGACTCTGATCTTGGTTCTGATTCTGATTACCATTTCCTTGATTATTCTGGTTTTGCTGCATATTATTATTCCTATTCTGTCCATTTGTTCCCGGGTGACCTCTGTGCTGTCTTCTCTGACCATACCCATTTCTATTTTGTAAGTGTGGACATTGTGCTCGCCAGTGACCCTCTTCCTTACAATATGCACATTGATTTAATCCCAAAGGACATCCATGCATGTTGGAATTACTTCCTCTCCCTTGTAAATTTCCTCTTCCTCTATTGTGAACCGTTACCTGCTGGAATAACACCCTTGTTTTCAAATGTATCCTATCTTTCACCTCTTTCTCTTTCTCTGTATTCACTCTATTCTCCTAGTACTGAGCCATATGTAATACCTCACTCAATGTTTTTGCTTGCCATGCACTTTCAAATGTCATTATCAGGTTTTGAATTGGAGGTATTAATCCCCTCACATATTTATCAACATATAGGGCCTCATTACACGTTAGGCGGTAAGGGAATAACGGTACCGGTAAGGGGTTACCGGTATCGATAAATTCCCTAGCTAATCACGCCCCGGACTGGCCGCTATTAGCGGCACCGCTAAGAACGGTGCCACTAATAGTGGCCAGTCCGTGTGTGCGCGACCCCTCAGGTCGGAAATAGCGGCATGGCGCTAATAACATGCCATTACAAGGCATGCGGACATGCAAATAGCAGCATGGTATTGGCCGAAGAAGCCCATACCGGCATGGAGGAAATACCGGCATCGCGAACCACACGTTAAGAGAGCTGAGTAGTGTCCCCACCTGCCACAGGTGGCAACAACAGCACAGGTGGAGGAAATGGAGACTGAGGCAGCACAAAAGGAGCACACCACACCCCTTCCCACACTCCTTCCCACACCATGATGGTTCCAATACTTGCAGCATTACATGGGCTGGAGGACATGATTGCATTGCAGCACCAACAACAACAGGCAGCACAGAGGAGACACAGGGAGAGGAGCATGGCGATACTGGCCCAGCAAGCCACACCAGTGCACCCAGTCATACCACAGAGGCAGCCAGCAATCCCCAGGATATTAGCCATTCCATTCAACCTAACCCCTGAGCAGATACACACCCTGTGCCGCCTGGACCGGGATA
This sequence comes from Ambystoma mexicanum, assembly GCF_040938575.1. Taxonomy (NCBI): domain Eukaryota; kingdom Metazoa; phylum Chordata; class Amphibia; order Caudata; family Ambystomatidae; genus Ambystoma; species Ambystoma mexicanum. The sequence continues at coordinate 1,129,419,032 of NC_090935.1, read as the reverse complement.
CCATCGCCACCATGGTGGACATGAATCACAACGACATAGTGAGCCACATAGACATCCGTACTGCCATCCCCCCTCTACTGAAGGTGGTAACTGTGCTCCACTACCTGGCCACAGGCACCTACCAGCATACGGTAGGGCAGATGCATGGCATTTCACAACCAGTATTCACACACACGATGACCCAGGTGCTCGATGCCCCCCTGAAGCACACAAGTGAACACATATCCCTGCCACGGACAGCCCAGGAGATCTGGATGACAAAGTTGTCATCTATTCACTGGCATGCATCCCAATTAGCATTGGGGCAATCAACTGTACCCATGTGAAAATGGTGCCCCCACATCACAATGAGGCTGTCTACCGAAACAGAAAGCATTACCACTTCATCAATGTCCAAATGGTATGTGACTCAAAAAAGAGAATAACACATTGTCATGACCGATACCCCTGATCAACCCATGAATCAATGGCCCTGCGGAACTCAATGATACCACGCAACATGGAGCACCATGCTGGACAAAGTTTGTGGCTACTTGGTGAGTAGCAGGGCAGGCACATGGCAGTGTGATGTGGGGTGTGTTTGGGGGGGAGAGATACATACTCCAACTGGTTGTGGACTGTCGTCCGTACAATAAAGGGACATACAGATGTACGCCAATGTCCACCAACGCAGCCCACAATGGAGAGGACACGAAACCACATGCAACTAGTAAACTGCACAACAAAGACATCAATCCATAACGCAATACATGACACATCTATCCACATGCAGATTGCACATCATACCATACCCTACATGACACAAAGCTGCTACATGCAGCCAATATGCATAATGTAAATGTGCGTTGAACAACATCACAACAGATATGCGCCCTTGAGTGCATGCAAATGGATCACCTGTAGCCATTGTACAGAACCACACCCGTACACCACTACTGATGTGCCGCTTCACAGCATGGGGACATTGGAATCATAATGGCAGTACACTAGCAGTGTCGTACAAAGGTTGTCTGGGCCCAGGAACACCTAGGACCTATCCACACCCAGGACATGGGAAATACTGCCTGCATGGTGCACGTCCACTTGCAGGGACTAGCTTACCTTCTCACATTGCAGTTACACTGATTGTCCCCATGCATGCTGGGATTCGTGGATGCCAATCAGAATGCTAACAGAATTAGTGTGAAATGTCCAGGTTGCAATTGAGATGACCAGTAACAAGGCCCCATTGTTCCAGCCATGCAGGTGATGCTGGCTATCCCCTGAAGAGTTGGCTCCTTACCCCTATACGGAACTCACAGAACAGGCACGGAGAGGAATAGAACCTTGCACCTAACCGTACCCGCGACATGATTGAGCAGGCATTTGGCCTTCTGAAGACACAGCTCTGGTGCCTAAGCTGGCCGGGTGTGGCTCTCCTGTACGGCCATGACAAATAGCACAATATGTGTATCAGACGGAATGTGCCTATGCCCCCTGACATTGACATGCATCCACCTGATGAAGATGATGTTGATGGGGATGAGGATGGGGGAAATGGGCCGGCAGGACATGCAAGAGGCGATGGCCAGGAGGTACACGATGTGCGCCAGCATCTGATATATCAAATATTCTGAGAGACAAGGGTCAACCCTTTTGGATGGAGATGGGTATTGTTGCCCTGCTGTATGTGGTGAGGCGCACAATGGGCCCTGTCCCCAATAAAGTACACATACACAATGATGAAGACTAAGCCTGTGTTTCAACTTGTCAACAGTGTATTATGATTAATTTGTGAACAAAAAGTGCATGGCCCCAACTGTGCAAACACCCTTTCCCCCCTCCCCCCACAACACTCCCAAAAACACCCTTTCCCCCCTGCCCCCACAACACTCCCAAAAACACCCTTTCCGCCATCCCCCCACAACACTCCCAAAAACACCCTTTCCCTCCTCCCCCCACAACACTCCCAAAAACACCCTTTCCCCCCTCCCCCCACAACACCCCCATGTGTGGCTTGTAGTGCGTAGGTGTCCTGCTGCACATGTGCCAGCTAGTTCTTGCTGGCCCTACTTCTCATGGCCTCCACCGCTATTGGGAGGTTGGGATGGCGTGCGCCTCATGGTGTGCAAGGAGTAGCGGAGGGGGCTTGTCTGACGTGAACTCGCAGAGGAGGAAGTGCCCGGTTGATCCTGTGGTGGGGGGATATTGTCGCTCCATAGCATCCGCTATGCGTGTGAGGACCTGCCTCAGTTGGGCCATCTCCTCGCACAGCCTGTTTGTGCAGGCCTCCATGCCCTCTCTTGTCTGGCTTGCATTCGACCTAACCTCCTCCCTCAGACGGGCTGCCTCTTCCACATGCTGGCCAACCAGCGCTGTAATTTCCACCTGCCTCTGGCTGATGGTTGACAGGTCATGGCGAATGCATCCAGCTCTTGGGGTGGCTGCTGCGCCCTGGTCCATGCCTCGGCCATCAGGTGAGGTCACCTGAGGGCTCCAGCGCCCTTCCACGGTGTCGTTGCCAGATTGTCCATGGCTACTTGATTGCGATGGTGGCCGTGGGCTTGGCTCAATGGATTGCGGGTAGCTGGGGGTCTGCCTTTCCGTTTCAAGGTCAATGGTCTCCTCTACGTCCGACAGTGGCGCGGTGGCTGCTGCCTCACCAGTGGAACTGGTGGCAGCAGAAAGCGGGCCCTCCGTGCTTGCTTCCAATGACGGGGGAAACACTGCAGTGGGTGCAGCAATTGTAGCAGCCGTGGCTTCAGGCCGTGTTGAACTGGCGCTCTTGCTGCTTTTACCCCTCTGCTGGTGCTCACTCCTCCCTGTGCCCCTTGAGGTGGTGGCGGTATCCCCTGTCTCCTGTGTCCTGGCCTTTTTCTTGGCTGGGGGAGCATGTGTCACAGTGCCCTGTTCATCACTGTCTGTTTGTGATCGTGTGGGTGACAAAAATAGGGAATATCATCGGTGATGGCTCTACGTGCCTTATGCAGAATGATTATGTCATGCCGCTCTATGCATTGGGACCTCTTTAGTTGGGAATCCGGTAATGGGGATGTCGGGTGGGTCATGCATGAATGGGTCTGTGTTGCACGTGTATGTGGTGATGCGTGCATGTGTGTGTTGGGGTGTGACACTCACATTGGCAGGGTTGTGTGCATGTATGTTTGTGGCTGGATCCATGGGCTGATTCTGGACTTGGGGGGCCCCTCACCCTTCACAGTGCATTGTTTAATGTGTACACTCACCTCCATCTGATGAAGTGGGCGCACCACGCTCCATGTCTCCGACTCCTCGATGGATTCCACGCCAATTGTGCTGGTGCAGGTCTCCTCCCACTGCCGGAGTTTGATTGGTGAATCAGCACCACCTCCTGTGGCCATAGCCAGGTTGCGATTTGCAGGCAGTATGCTGCAGACCCGGAGCCGTAGATCGGCCCACCGCTTTCTGCAGTCCTTGACAGTGCGGGTGGTGGTGCCCACCGCACTGACTTTGTGGGCCACCTCTGCCCAGATGGCCTTTTTCTTCACGAGGGTCTCACGCCGCACGTCATTGGCGAATACAACATTGGCATTTGCGGCCAGGGTCTCGGTTAACATGATCAGCTCCTTGCTGGTGAATTTTTCTTTGCGCTGCCGATCCGTGCCTTTCTTGATGGCCTTTGGCATCGTCAGGGTATCCGGGATGATTTGGTGTTGGAGTCGTGTGGAAACAGGTCCTGGGTGATGAGGATGGCAATGGGTTGTGTTTTTAAAGATGGCCGGCGTGCTCTTTCCCGTTCCTGTGCGATGACGCTATTTCCGGTTCCGCAATTTTACGTTCACCGCTAATAGCGGTGACCGCTATTTGCATGAAGCGGGAGTTCAGAAGTGCTATCAGCGCTTTCATCGATGCCGGTAAGGGACTTTTTGGGGTCTTTTGCGGCATGGCGGTAGGGTCATTACCGGCATGGCACTGTGCTCATGTCCGCGTACTTGTAATGCCACGCTATTAGCGGCATCATGCCAAGCCGGACACGTTAATAGCGCCATGCCGGTAATGGCCGGATTTTACCGCATAATGTGTAATGAGGCCCATAGTCTTCTCCCTGCCTCAGTGCTTACATCCTGCCCACTGAAATCTGTAAACACTTCATCAAATATAATGAAATAGTCTGTTGGTAACTCATCTTTGCCTTGAACACATGCAGTTAAGTTGTCCCATACAATTATTTTTTCTGGAACTATCTCCTTCAACTTTTGTATTATGCGTGCTGGTAATGCTGCCATATTTGGCAATGGTTTCTCGCCTGCTTTCCTGTCCGCATCTTCTGTTGCTAGATGCTCCCATGTGTCACCGGAACTATCCTGATCATCTACTTTTCTTATTTGCTTCCATATGTCTGCTGGTAAAATTCCTGGGAAGATTAGGTCAATATCGTTCATAGTAAAAATGGACTCTCTCAAATAGGACTCTATTTCTTTATAGAATCCCGCCTGATTTTTTCTCAAATCAGGGATCGTCTGTTTTATGTTATTCACCTCTTGTCTGGAGAAAGGAACATGTACGTACTGTGCTGTATAATGTGCTTCCGTTACCTGCGCTGCGCATCCATTAACACCAGGAATTTCTACTTTCGCCACAAAAGTAGGTGGAACTTCCCCCATGGGAAATATCGCACTCGCTTTTCCTCCCCCCCTCATATGCAACACTATTGCTAAATCAAGGGATAAGGCTGTTTCTCCTGTATCGCGTACAATAGCTCTCTTATGCACCACCATTAATTTGGGTGGGGGGGCTAAGTTGCTTATTTTCTATATCTCTATCCTGCAAATATTCAACCATCACCTGCAGTGCTTTTCTCTTCATAGGTAATGTATATTGATCAAATATTTTGTGCACTTCCATCGTGTGAATACTAGCATCTGTAATCCATTTAAGCGCCTCTCGTGTACATATTTTCATTTTCTCACTAGCCTGTCTTTACGGCAGAAGAAATCGCTGCTGCACATATGGTATCGCCTCTTGCCTTTCCCTTCTTATGTCTTTATTCCTGTACCCTGGCATAGAAAACATAGAAAACATTTCAGCATATGCTTCATCAAGTTCATTTTTAAACTCAAAAGGCCTGTCCACATGTTCCTTTATTTCTACATCTCTTTCTCCCTTCTCTGCAAAAGCATTCAAATCCCACAACTTCTGCGGCGGTACCATACCAATCAACTGGTTCCATCTCTCCATTAAATATTCTCCCATGCATTCCAACAATACCTGCTTTTCACTAGTCTTCCTGAAATCATACATCAAATCCATCTCTTGTTACGGTGAATTCAAGTTCAATAGGCGGAGGGGGAATGGAGGTGTCTTGGAGGGGACGGGCTGGTGCAGATGGGACAACTGGAAGGGGGAGTGGTTGCTGCGGCTGTACGGTCTGCAACTGTAATGATGACTGGGCAACAGGGATAGGTTGGGCAATGGGCGTTAATGTAATTTTATCAACCCTACTTTTAGGGCACTCTTGTCTCGTCTCGGTTAATATCTTATTGATTAGTTCATCTGATGACTGCAATTCTTGTTGAGGGTATATTTTGTCTACCCCCATCTGGACACATCTATCTGTCTTTCTTATATTCTCCTCCCACTCCTTTTCGTCCTGTTCTTTCACTCTCTCTATTCTTGACTTGTGCCTGCGCACATTTTTCTCTTCACTTCCTTCCTCCAGTCTCTAATGACGTCCAACGTCACAGGGCGCGCTTTCTTTTTCAACAGGATTGATTCCAAATAATCTATCCTCGCCATCTCATAACTCCCATGTTTTGGCCATTGTAAATCGTCTTCGTGTCTGGTTTGCCTATGCCAAAGTTCACAAAACATTATTGCCCCTACACCATACTTCACATACCTCTCATATGCCGGCGACCCTATGGGTGGCGCAAGCTGGCCAGTTTCCAAAGATTGTCTACCGCAGTGGAAAAAACCCACTAAACAGGAAGACAATATCCCAGGCATGTTTTAAACTTACCCTGGGTGTTTGATCTTGCAAGAGCAACACTCAACCAATATCAGGGTTATTTAGAATTGGGGCACGACTTACCTGATCAACCAAGTCGTCTTTCAAGATGCATTCGTCCGTATACTGATGCAACCAAGAATCATTGTGTCTGCGTATCTTGGCTCACTCTGTCTCGTTTAGGGACCCTCGCCTCCTTGCTCTCTTCTCTGGCCGGACGCATCAATCAGGGATCAGTTGTGTACAGATCTGCAAAGGAGTCTCTCATCACTTTCACAGGGACACCCTGAACACCTCTCGATCCTGGCTCGACCGTCTCGTCCTCGCTTCCATTTTTTTTTCTCTCTCGTCTTCCTTAAATTACAGCGTATACGATGGAGAAAGTGGGGGAGGGTCCCTATTCGGGCACCATTTTGATGGGGCCCCTAGGGGACCCTCACGTATGGAATCAAGGCACAATCACCACACATGAATTGATACGTGAGACACAAGGTTCAATTCCCAAAATATAGGGTTTATTGCAAAGCAAATAGTCTCAGTCGGCCGACTGGGTCTCACCTCCCGCAACGTGTGTCACCCAGACCTCGTGGGATGCAAGAGAGCGAGCATTCTACATCAGTTACATATACACAAAAGGATCCTCTTATAATCAGTAGTGACACATTCAAAACCGCCCATAATGTATCTTTCTTTGCAATGGTTTCGATGATTGACAACAATTATGACGAATATGACACCCTTCAGATATCTATTCAGCAACAGTTTGCAATTTGCGAAGGTGCAGACACCATTCTTTGTTTTAGGGAACATAATGCTCTTGTTCTTTCAAGCAAGCTGCGTGCAGGGGAGAGACACATTCCAGGCCTCACTATCTTCTAGTTTCTGTTCGTGTGCTAGAGGTCAGCTCGATCTACAGGGCCTCAGTGAAGGGGGGCCGCAAAACAGAGCATAATTCAAGCCATTAATTGTTCATTTCTCCCGTTTCTGCCGCCCCAGCAAGACTAGCTGGCGCCTGCGTAGTGATTAAATGCCTTGTTGCTTACTTGTGAGGGAGGAGACCGGGGCATTGCTGTCTGGGTTGTCTGGGCTGCGTTTCAACATGCAACTTGTGGCCTTGCTCTATGCATGAGCAATAACGAAATAGAATTCACTTACAGCAAAGCAGTTTGAAGAGAAAGCAAAAAGCGAAAATTTGTCAAAATGGCAAATTCTATTCCTACAAAATGGACGCTCCCTGGTTATGCTCATGAGTCTGTACTAATAATGCTGAACATGCCAACCCTATACTATGGGTGGGTAATTTCTAGACTCACAAGTTGGGATCTGGATTCTGGATGGATGAAACAGGAACGCAGCACAGGAACGTCAGGAAGAGTGTCTGACTCGAGTCTTGTCAGGGACTCTTATTTATAATACATAGTGACATCAAAGTATATGACTGGGGCAGGCTTAACTAAACACACCTCTAACAACGGGATTGGACAAGGGTGATAGTCTTCGCCTCGTTCTCAGTTGGTTGGATTTCAGGAAAATGATGTCAGATTTATGATGTGAGTTTTACAATGTCCAAAAACCTCCCACAGTTACTTTAACAAAAATCCGATTTTGCCACAAACATACATTTATACACTTGCAATCTCTTAGCAAATCATATGCACAGGTTACACATTTTATGCAGCACATTGCAGTCCAATCCTCCAGTCCGTGCGACCTTGTTTCGTCCTTCGACCAGTTTTTCGTGCTTTTCAGTGGGATGTATATTACTCAATATTCTATAACTTTACACATGGGTGTGGATTATCATAAGGGACGTATGTACAAAAATTCACATTTGCAACATGTATACTTTTCGGGGAATCCGCAATACTTTGTCATCTCTGTCCCCAAGGTGTCAGTTATTTCTAGAAAGCCCAAAAATTCACTTTTACACTGCTAAAATTCTACATTTTTACAAAGTCTTGCTGCAGAGATATAAAAACTTTAAAGTTTCTTTATGAAATAATATTTGGAAACAAATGGCAGTTATCACTGGATAATTTTTTTTCTTTCCTTCAACTGCTACCAACTGTCTTTTCCTTCAAAGCAAGGTAGGGTTTCTCAGCTTGATTGAAGGTTTTATTGTCCCTTCACACTTCAAATTTCCTTGCCCTGGGAGTTCCATTGTCAGTGGGTTAGCCTAGCCTAGATTCTTTCCAACCTAGTAATTATCATTTAGGTGTTAGTATCTACTGAGAGTTCCATTTTTTTTAACTTTATTCCTTTTATATGTTTCAGAACACACAGGCACGCTCCTTCAGTGTGTCCCCTTGTTCCGTCCTGCCTGAAGTGTGATTGGCAGGACGGTGCAGCCATCTTTTTGTTGCTGCACAAATGCAGTTTTGAGGTCCTGGTGCACACAGGAGCCAGCACAGCCATTTGCTGTTTCTTGTGCAAATGCAGCTTGGTGATGTGGGGAAATGCTGTTGACAATATATCCCACAATAAGTCCTTCCTCCCGGCTCTGCTCCACTTCCTAACAACATTGTTTAATGACATCCGGACCACAGGGAAGCACCGGACTCTTTCAAACAGGCTGTTATCATGGTGATACTGATGGAGGGCAAGGACACCTGGGTGTGTGGCTCTTACCGTCAGATTTCTCTACATAGACGCAAAAATGTATTCCAGGGTAATAGCTTCAAGGCTGGAAGGACACTTGCTGAGGCTCGTCCATTCGGACCAGGTGGGGTTTGTTAGGGGATGACAAGGGACTGATACCATGCAGAAGACGCTAAATCTGATTAATGAGGCACAGGGCCAGGAGGGCGACCCCAGTCTTCTCTCCGTGGATGCTGAAAAGGCCTTTGACAGAGTGGAGTGGGACTTTTTAGAGGCAGTACTAAGTAAGGGACTGATACAGGGTATTATGGCACTCTACTCTTCCCCGAGGGCATGTGTGGGTGTGAACGGGGGATACTCACATTGGTTTAACCTGGATAGAGAGACAAGACAGGGGTGCCCACTCTCCCTGACTCTTTTTGTAATCTCATTGGAACCGTTGGCCCATAGGTTGAAAGAGGACCGTAGAATTGAAGGGATTGGGGTTGGTGAGCAGTTATATAAAGTAGGGTTGTATGCAGATGTTATGCTCCTCCACCTGGTGAACCCATTGACATTGGTGCCTGCAGCTGTGGGGCGAATGGAGGAATGTGGGTGCATGGCAGGCTTTAAAATTAATAAAGGCAAGTTGGTACTGTTTCCCCTAGATACACGTAAGGACAATGATTTGGGGCACTTTTCCCCACTGGGTATGGAGATGAATGTGGGATCTTTGAGGTATCTTGTCACAAGAGGTCTTGAGGGTCTCTATGATGCTAACTTTCCTTCCCTGATGACTGCCCTGGAGAAAGACTTGAGAAAATGGAAGGAGTTGAGCATATCCTGTATGGGGCAGCTGAATGCACTTAAAATGGTGGTTCTCCCCAAGATCTTGTATCTGTTCCAGGTGCTACCAATTCAGATTCCTGACCTCTATTTCAAGGGGACCAAGGGAACCCTTTTAAGGTTCCTGTGACAGAGCAAAAAACACAGAGTTTCAAGTGACGTCCTGAGCCTTCCTAAGGAGAGTGGGGTGTTGGGCTCCCAGATATACACCTGTACTACAAAGCCACTCAGCTAAGGGTCATGATTCCACACCTTAGAGGGCAAGGGGACCCGCAATGGGTGGGACTGGACAATCATTACCTACGACCTGCTACAGTGGGAGAGTGTCTCTGGGTGCCCAGGGCAAAGTTACTATGTAGGATATGTGAGCACCCAATCCTGGGCACTACTTGGAGTATCTGGTGACAGGGGAAGGGGATGTGCAGGGTAACATCTTGGCCTTCCCCCTTGGGGCATCTCTGGGTACCAGGAGTTTGGGATGCAATCCCGGATCCTGCTAGGCTCCAGGCATGGTATAAGGTAGGCCTGGAAAGGATCGGACAAATGTGGAAAGGTGGGAGATTTGTCACGATATTGGAACTGGAAGAGGCCCTTGAGATTGGTACACTCTCCGCCTTCTCATACTTACAGTTGAAGGACCAGAGAAGTATGGCAGAGTAGGACACAGAGGGATCTCGCGCTCTTCGAGAAACTCTTGGATACATTAACAGAGTCTACGGGAGTGAATGGGGCGCTGTACAGGGCCTTGGTGAACACAATTAGGGGGACCATGGAGAGGCTGAGGATGAAATGGGAAAGGGACAGGGGGTTGGATTTGGATAAGCAAACTTGATTGAGGATGTGTCGTGGGACCTTCAAGACCTCAGTTTCCTGTCGATATAAACTGTACGCCGTCAAACTATTCCACAGATGGCAATATGACCCGGTTATACTCTCAAGAATGTATCCGAATGTGAGCCTGTTGTGTTGGCATGAATGCGGGTTAAGGGCCGATTGTTGGCATATGTGGTGGGGATGCTCGGAGGTCTGGTCCTTTGGGGACGAAGTCTTGAGTTGGATCAGGGTCCTGGATGGGATTACTACAGTGAAAGCCCCTATGTTGGTCCTGTTCGGGTTGGTGGAGCATGAGAGAGAATACATTAGGCTCCAGAGAATGGTTCACAGCCTTCTCCTGGCGGGAAGAGCGTGCCTCGCTACACAATGGAAGGGAGTTCAGCTGCCAGGGAAGAGGGAGTGGATTAACATAGCCTGAAATATATTTGTGATGGAACACATAAAAGCGGCACTTCATGGGGTCCCTGAATCGATTGAAACAGATTGGTCAGACTTCTGTTATGTTATGTTATTTCATTTGTAAGGTGCCAAAGCCCGAAGGCATCCAGGCGCCGGAAGAAAAGAAAGTAGGCCCTATCTAATACACATAGGTAGCTGGATCAGAATATTATGAGAAGAGGAAAGTCTTTAACTGTTTCCGAAACATCATAAGATTGTTTGTATTACGCAGAGACACCGGAAGGGCATTCCAGGCCTGTGCGGCCTGTACATGAAAGGCACGGCCATTGCCACAAGCTCTTTTCACTCGATCTACGTGTAGAATCTGTTTGGAATACATTCAGCAGGGTTGAAAAAACATAGATGGGCAATGGGGCTTGGTGGGGGAGGATGATACCCCGGACACCCGAGCAATGAAAATGGGAGAAACTATACTCGAACTGGAACTGCAATGTGATTATCTGCAAAAGGAAAATTGAAATAGGTAAGATATGTGACTAAAAAGTGGAGATTTGGTCGGAACAGGAAAAGGAACCAGGGAGGAGAGTGGCTGGGGTGAGGGGTAGATCGGAGGTAGGGTGACCAGACGTCCCGGTTTTCCCAGGACAGTCCGGGGAAATCACCCTTCGTCCCGGGGTCCCGGGAGTTTTTTCATTTTAGAAACCCCATCCGGGGTTTGCATGGTTGGGCGGCTATGATAATTAAAATTGTAATTATTTTTCACACTACGTTCAGAATGTTGGAGATGGAGGATTGACTCGAGCCCCCAACCTTTCAGGTACAAGTCACAACACTTACTGACTGTGCTACATAGACTGGCTTGGAAAGCCATGTAATATCAATTAGAGCAAACGCTTGTTTTGAATTAACATGCTAAGAAAAAGGAGAAGTTCTGGAAATATGATTGGGTGGTGGTTGTGGGGGCGTGTTGGGGCAGGGGCGGTAATTGGTGGGCTGCAATGGGGTAGTCCCTCTTTTATGTTGTTGGTCGTCCCGGTTTTTCGTTTTGGAAATCTGGTCACCCAACTCGGAGGGGGCTTTGTAGGTACAGGGCACTTAGTTGGATTGCCAAAGTGTTAATTTTGAGATTTACCATCTTATTCGTGAGCTTTGTACAGTGGCTGTGTAGCACTGTTTTCGTGATGTTTGTGATGTTTAGTAAAATCTCAATGAAGTTGAATTTAAAAAAAAGGCAACCCTCGTTATTGCACAACACATCACTCCACACATCTAAACACTCTATGCACAATAATTAATGCATAATTTACACACACACATCACAGTGTTACAAAGTACTCAAAAAGACACTGATATGTTGTACGCATTACCAAACCTGTGCATTGTTAAACACAACACAACTGATAACTAAGCACATATCAAAACATATACCGTACTATCACACAAACACAGTGTTTCTCTGCATCTCTCTCTCTCCCTCTCTCTCTCTCTCTCTCTCTCTCTTTGATGAAACCCATATTACCACTGTGTCATCTGAAAACAAATGAGCAGTAAATCAAAAAAACTGAATAAAACGTACTAACATGCAAATATATCTTTCTAGTCCAACTTCATATGCACCCCAGAGTGCCTATAGGAAAGTAAATGAATGAGGAGGAGGTTCCTGCATGCTTGCTTGCTAAAATTAAGGAAGATGATGACTTTGGTAAGTGCCATTGATTTTGTTCATGTAAACACCCATACAAAACATAGGAACACAAAATAAAATACACAACTCCAACTTGTTTCTTCCAGATATACCTGTACACTAAAGTTCACTTGGGAAAGGACAGTCTCGAAAACACACCCACGACACATTAATATCTATAGTTGCCACAAACTCCGAGAATAAAATGGCATACACACATAAAATACTTGCAGACCTAATACTGGGTGGATTACACACTGAACTCAAAACACAATAATTAAAAAAAATGTACACATTGAAAGAAGGTTAGCATTGAGTAGCGAGAAGCTAAAGGTGAAAACACCCTGGCATTGTGTGTAACAATCAAAGCTCTCCTATCTTTAGGAGGGACCACCCATGCTCAACTCCACACAATTATTGACTGTGCTGGTAATGTTTAATCATTATAAGAACAGTCCATTGTAAAAACAAGTAAGTAGCATGTTAATCACTGTAATTTGAACAACATTTTTGACGTGTATCATGTGTATACATTAATTTATCAATCTGTAGTGTTCAAAATTTAACAAAGCCCCATGAAGAATTGCTTAATGCATTTCGGTCCTGAGACCATCTTCAGAAGCATCAAAGGCTAAAGAAAAAGGAAAAATAATCGACTTTTTAATATTAGGACTCAATTTAAAAATTATCAACGCATGCCCCTATGCCCCAATTTAAGATTTACTTGAAAGATGTTTATCTATACACATCATTTTCATTAAAGCAACAGTTGTGCTCTCCCTGAAAAGAGAAGATGAAGGCACTCAATGATCTTGCACACCAAGCGTAAGATCTATCTCCTTATTTCTTAATTACAAAATGAAGAACATGAACATTACCAATTTGTTATTAAATCCTCAGTAGACTATAGTGAGATCCCAATCCTCCAGAACCCACACACAAATTAGAAAAATCCATGCTAACCAATCAAGAATATGGAAGTACATCTCATAAGGTAGATGCTAAAAGACGGTCCAACAATGTTAACAAATAAAAACATATACACAGATGCCCCTTTATCCTCTTTTACCAGTTCACGCTCTGTTCATAAAAGGAGAGATGCAATGAAGCATCCAAAGGATTGCTAAGGATTCAAAATCATTTGGAGTACCATCCCAACTTAAAAGTCTTAAGCGTGTGTTTGCATTTAATAACCCGAAGATATTTAATTCAGGTTTCCTTAATGAGAAAAGCTTATTACTGTTCTCTAAATTAACCCACAACTTCTTACGGCAACCTACAGATCAAAGGGTTCATACCCCATAGTCTCTGTGAAAGTAGCACTAAGTATAGCAACAGCAACAATACCAAATCACTGAATGGGATAGAGGGCTGATCTAAATGGGATGGTGACAGTTGATTACCTACAGATCAAAGAGTAATAGCCCACAGTCTCTGTAGTATGGATGCCAGATGATATAGGCCATGCAGAGTTTTTTAACGCTGGCTTGTATCTGGAGCAAATGAGCTGATCCTCGTAGGATCAGAGCCTCTTAGAGATACAACAGTTAAAAAGTAGCCAGGGAGATAAAGAGTAAGCATGTGCACAGAACCGGTGCTGCAAAAGAAACAAAGGGTAAATCAACAGGTAAATCAGTATTTCCTCACCAGAACCTTCAGCCATTTAGCGTTATACCGTCCGCTGTACAAACATAACCAAAAGGGACGCAAACTAAACAGGGAGTTCTTATATTGGATAAAACATTGTGTGCCGCAACAAGCTAATTTTAAGTGCAAGCTGTTCGTAGAGGGAACCGCTGGATAATCCCTCCTGTGTATGTGCTCCCCACTGCCCATGGACCACAGACTGCTGACTGTAGCACACTTGTCAGCCACACTTTGCGGCCTGCTTCCCAGTATGCTGATGGTCTTGTAGAAAGGCAGAACTCCTCAATGAAAAACCAGTGAAGACAGGCGCAGAACGAAAAAACTCCTGGTCACTGCTGACTGTAGCACACTTGACAGCCACACTTATACGTCATCTGTAATTTAATTTGGGACATTCTCTTTATGTTATTACGTAACTATACTGCATTTAGCTTTCTGTTACTCTTTTAAATAAAATAATGTATACATCTCTTAAATGTCATGGCAAGCTTTATTTTACAGTTATCTGTAAAACATTGCATCCCAAACATAAAGTAGTTTGCCTTATATATGTTACATAGTGGCCATTGTGTGTAGTTTTTCCACATTGATAAATGATACTTTTTGGCTTGAATGATGTTAGCTTGAATACTTTGTTTAATTGGTTGGTCACATTGTGTACGTGTGTCTTCTATAGGACTGTTTCAAAACAAATCTTTAAATGGGATCTCTGTAACATTTGGAATATGTAACATTCAAACCTTTTCATTATTAATATTTTGGAGTTGGCAACATTTACAAGACACGCACTCATTTGTATATATAATTCATACCAATTGTTTTATAATCATGTATTCCCGGTGCAATTCATATTTGAAATATTGACAATAATTCATAAGGATCCTGTTGCTGATTGTTAGTGAAATTGCATTTCAATTAATATTTTGACTATTTTTGTAAGTATTGAAGTAAAATGTTGTGCTTTTGCAGAGTTATCATGAATATATTTAATAATTGATCATGCTGATAAAATAAAAACATCTTGGCTTATATTTGTAATTTCCTGTACTAAATATACTGTCTTTAACAGCAAATGTAAAGTTACATTTGCATAACAATGTATTCCAGTATTCTTAATGAAACCTGGAGGAGAATATGTATAAGGGTTTGTATTATTTAAAGTACTTGTATTGGAAGTTTGTGACCTTGCTTTTCATTTCCACGCTACAGAGCTCTTTCTGTCTGTGAAAACCTTTGAGCTTATATCTATTAATGCTGTGTCTAAACCTAGCCCTTGCGATGTATGCATTGTCACTGCATATGCAGGGGATATTGGAAATTGCTTATGTATAACATAACTGTCTTTTAACAGTTGAAAATGGACTGGAACGTTTCATTTCTTGAACTTGGTTTATGTTATCAAATGTTATTACAAGATATTCAATGAATAGATTGCTGGAATGGTTTTATAAACCTAGTATGTTGCCAATAGCCCCATTAACTAAGCCTTCTTCTACATTGACATTTCGTTTTAAAATAAGTTGTGTACTTACACAAACATTTAAACAACTACGAGCAGTTCTGGAAACACAATTGTTTAACTCTTGTAAACTTTGTGGTATTTTCTTGCATCATTTTACTTAATGCATACTGTTCTACTTTGCCTACTGCTTGTAGGGAAACTATTTTGTACTTTTCTTGAATATGTTAAAATTCAATTTGTCACAGTACGCTACAATGGACATAAGACATACATGTCATTCACTAATTTACTAATACACTATATTGTTCTTGTGCAATTCCTTAATTACCATACAAAAATGAAATCAGACTTTTTTGTAATGTTGTAACAGCGTTTTTGTTACTTTTACAATTTGTATTTTTGTATTTTTTTAAGTATTTTGCTGTATTCAACCTCTTCACTTTCTCTCATATATTCATTTAATTTAAAGTACAAGCAATAGTCCATACATTTACATTACCTATGCTTGCAACTGTTTTAGTTGTTTAAAAAAAGTTTCTCTCTTATTTGGTGTTATCTGTAACATATCGCCAAATAAATTAATGTGTTTCCCAGCAGAAGGGTTATCATCCTCAAATTTTGAAATGTATTCCATCTATTTCATTCACATGAATATAAATACAAGAATAATGTTGGAAACTATGCTGACTTTATGAATTATAAATAGTTTCATGTTTTTTTTTAAAACTTTGAGCACCTTAATAAGCAGATTCCGATTATGTTTCTATCATCTTCTACTGGTAGTGTAAATAGTTTAGGAAGTGTTGTACCACCAATGTTATGGGCAGCAATACCAATAGGAGCTGTCACAACACACGCTAAAGGATTATTAAATATATCTCACACAAATTTAAATAACTAATTAAAATATGTTTTTCTGTACTTGCTTCTCCACTATCATACAGAAGTGTAGGTTTAAAGTTTACATACAAAGTGATGTGTTTGTTGGGAACTTAATTTTGGAATTAGTTCTTCTCAGGCATATGTCTGTTTATTATCTAGTTGCTTTGCAGAATGTACATCTTGCATTGCTAATTGTGCTTCATTTCTTTGTTGCTGTCGGCCAATATGGTACATTTCAATTGAATTTGTATTTGGTGTTAGCTGTTGGCTAGCTTTCGCTAATTCAGTTTCAAGCATTTTTGTTTTCTCTATTTCTTCATCAAGCATTTTAATGTCATTTTTAAAAAACAGGGCATTCAGTGTGGTCTTTATCATGTGTAAATGCAGCTTCGAAACTATTCCAATTCTCTTGTAACTCAGAATCATTACGGCAGGGTAAAAACAGCTGAAGTAAGCAATAGTAATACAGTTCTTTTTTTCTAATGAAGCACTTGTTCGTTTTCGATGATTAACTAAACAGCCATCATAATGTTTACTGTTATAATACCCTGCCTATACCTTCATGAGAATTGTAATAT
The DNA here is from genome assembly GCF_040938575.1 of Ambystoma mexicanum. Lineage (NCBI taxonomy): Eukaryota > Metazoa > Chordata > Amphibia > Caudata > Ambystomatidae > Ambystoma > Ambystoma mexicanum. The sequence goes on along the minus strand of NC_090935.1, from coordinate 1,129,402,158 downwards.
TGCAAAATGTCATAGAAATATTTCTTTCCAAATGGTCAGATGCTCCTGGATAGTGTTTTTCAAACATGTTTTAACTATGTCCTCACTGTGAAGAATCAAAGGTATTTGTCCCTTGTCCCCAGGGAGGAGCCACCTGCTCTGAGGCTAGGGAGGTGAGCCCACTCTGCAAGAAATTCCCTAGGGGTCTGGGCAAGTGGGAGCACACTGGCTGTGACTCGCCCTTAGAGGACAAGGACTCTTATTCCCACAAAGAACTTTCTAGACCACCCAGCATATCTGCATGTATGGGACTGCCTTCAATAAAGAATATCTCCTTAAGAAGAGATCTGTATATAACTAGGACAAGTGTATCACAAGAGGAGAGATAGTACGTTGTGCATGGGAAGCCCCTTATGTAATCACGCCTTGGAGAGGTGGACCAGAAGGAAGCCGCGGAACCAGCTCATGATGCCAGAGGCCTGGTGAAGCAGATAACGTGGAAGCCGTTGTAAGGATGGGGCGAAAAAACATGTCCAACCATGACCATGGGACGATGACCCATGGAGGGACAGGCACCTGTTTAACATCATTGAGACCACTGCAGCAGGGAGCTCTGACAGCTCCCACCTTCCAGCATCCCTCGACCACAGAAGCCAAAAGTGACACGAGGAACGTAACATTGGAGAAATCAGAGACAGAGAAGCAAGAACCGGAAGCAAGAAATTGAATCAGGCAACCTAAGCAAGTGCCGAGCTGCGCAACATCACCCTGGACAAACAAAGGTACAGGGGTGAACAGGAGAGGCTGCCGGGGGAATAAATGTAAGGAGAGGAGTATGTGAAAAGTCTGAGGGTGACATTCGAACAGTAAACCCAAATAAGTCAATATGTGAGAAACAGGTAGAGCACTTGACAAACAAGGCTGAGTGGGAAACAGAGGAAAGGTGGAAATGAATACCGTGGTAATAGGGGAAAAACAACAGGAGCTGAGGAGAATCGTTATAAGCATAACACTAAAAAGAGTACAAGACCAATGAACATTTGGAGGGAGCTACACAAACATATGAAGGAAAAGCGAAGAGATTGTCAGAGAAGATCAGCATAAGCAACATCTTTGTAAAACAGAGACAAGATAAAAATCCTGAGAGAAAGCTGCAGCCAAGCAGGCACAAAGGGAAACAACCAGGAGATGAGAGACATTCTTTGGCCAATTTTAGTTGTTTGTACTAGTGGCAGTGTCAAGAAAAGTTAGGTTTAGGACTGAGGACATTTACTTTGGACTTCCTGACGACAGACACGCAGCTTTAGTTACTTTAGTAAGGCTGGGAAACCCCTCTAGCAGTAAGGCGAGATAGGCCTTTTCTTTATAATTTCATTAAAATAAAGACAGTATGTCCGGAGTGTGTCTAACTCCTTCCCATAAATGTGTGCTCCAGTTAATCTATCAGTTGCTACATAAGTTCCACATTCACTATGAGAAAGATTTTTAACTGCTAAGCTAATTAAACATGCCGATAGTGACTTTTCACTTGTAATTTCTTCCCAAAGATCATGTAATTGACATTTATCAGATTTTGCTATATATGCAGTTAAGTATCGGTTTACTGCCTTTAAATTGTCTGCTACAATCTGACTATCAATGTTTGCATTCCGCATACCGAAAATTATATAACAGTAGTCATTAATGCCTGTGCTTTTAGAATCTTGTTTTAATTCATAAGATCTTTTGGTTGTGTTTCATTGAACATTCTGTCTACAGGCTGAAAGATGGTCATTAATTATTGTTTCTTCTAATTGCTTTTGAGCGAAGCCAAATCGACATCTTTGGTGAAAGCATTCATTTGTTTTGTATGTTCTTTTGCAAAAGGACGTTCATTTGTGAGTTTGAAACTGAATTACTTCATAATGTAAATCTGGGTTTTTCTTAGGGGTTTGGAATTGTGCACATAACATACTTTTCAATAGATTTGCTTACTGTTATTAAAATATCTTCTATGAATCATGGAGCATAAAAACATATGTATATGAGATGCTCCTCATGCTTGGTATTTGTTTCTCCAGAATGAATGTGTAACTTTGCCTAATGGTGGACAATGAGAGTTTAACATCTTTTTTAACATGGCAAGGAATCAATTTTGAAAACGTCTTGACACATTTACTGTATAAAGAGAACAAAGTATATTTGGAATTAAAAGGTTAATCCTATCAAATATAGCAGGCCAGAATTGGGACTTGGACAACACAATCTTCCCTGACTCTACAGGCTCAATCCCTATTCTATAAAAGAAAGTCTTAAGGGTGCTTGTCAGGACATTTGAAACATAGTACTAAGTCCCCTGTCAAGAATCTTATCCTAACTTGTTCACTTTCCCTGTCTTCAAGAGAAATAATCCAAACAACAAAAACAAGAAAGGCAGATTTTGTCAGGGATGGCTGCTGACTTCTGACCCTGCCCTGTCCCTTTTAGTACAGGCCCTTGCCCGTAGTTTCAAATGGCAGTTGTCAGTGTGCTGGAAGGTTGTCCGGTGGTTCCACATCAGGCCTCTCTCTGTTTTTTCCCACTCTGGGATTCCTTCTGTCTCCCTCCCCTCTTTGGGGTTCCCAGGCTCTCTCCACTCTGGGGATTGTTCAATCTCCACTATGAGGCACTCCCACACCCCACTCTGGGGTTATGTTTCTCCAGGCTCCCCACTCTGGGGTTCTATTTCCTCTCACTCCCCACTCTGGAATTCTATTTCTTCTTAGTCCCCACTCTGTGGTTTCAGGTTTCCTCTTTCCCTGTTTGGGGTTTGGCTTCCTCTTACTCTCCATGCTGGGATTTCAGTCTTTCTTTCTCGCTCCCCCTCTGGGGTTCGGTTTCTTCTCCCTCCCTACCTTGGAGTTTCAAGATTTCTCTCTCCCTGCTCTGGGGTTTGGTGTCTTCTCACTCCCACTCTGGGGTTTGAAGCTTTCTCTCTCTCTCCCTCTGGGGTGTCACATGCTTTCCAACTCGACCGCCCCTCTCCTCTATTGTTGAGCAACCCTGTACCTGGTTTCCAGTGGTGGTGCTCCTCAGGAGGGACGTCAAGCTCCTCTTGCTCCTCTGCTGTCCTGAGGCGACTTATTTAACTCTTTCCACTGGGTTCTGCGCTGCTGTCCTTGGGCTTCTCTCTTCCTTCAGGGCCTGCTGAGGTGCCTCCATAGTTGGTTGTCTCACGGAAACTCCTCCATGGGGCTGGTTCACACGCCTGTCCTCATTCTTTGTGGGATATCTGACATATCTAGGGTCAGAAGCCAAGTCAGCCGTGATAAAAGGTTATAGACGGTTATTACAAAACCTAGCCCCTACATAGGTGTTGGTAAGAGGCAGGAAGGAATAAAGACTAATACCCCTATCATGGTCACTGACCCTTCAGGGGGAGTCACCTTTATAAGGACCCTGCTTACCCTGACCCCTATGGGTTGTTATGCATAGCTCGCTCACCTCTCTAGTCCCAAAGGGGGTGACTCCCACTCGGGGAGAGGTGACAATTTGATACACACGGCATGGATTTGCTTCTTTTAAAAAGTATAATGTTTCCTCCCATTCATATTGTGTGCAACTTAAAGTTACAAACCAGGCTTGTGGGCTATGGTTGCACAAGATACAATTTTATTTAGATAATCTCTTGTTCCTTGCATATTCGCTAAAAGGCTTGTAAGGCTACTGTATAATACTTTATCTTAAGCTTTAACCTTTTTAACTAGCGTTGATGCTGTCATATTACAATAACATTTTCCTGTATTAAGGATATGCGCATCTCTGTAACAGAGTGTAACCAATTCACTTTCAGTAAGTGAAACCTATATTAATGATTACGTCTACATCTAGGATCTGTTGAATACATGTGACTTGTATTATGCCCAGAGGCTGGAATTTGTACTTGTCTATCATTTAATCTTCTCCTCTCTCCAATTGGAAGCAATTGAACATAGCATCTTTCGTCTAAGTGTGTATCCCATATACTTACTAATGTGCTTTTTGCTTGCTCATTTAAAATCATTCTATGGAATCACCTAGAACCTCTTTCAAATATATAAGGTGGATTGAATATTCTTCATACATGTTTTCTATATGTTGTAGCTCAACTTTTCAAATTGTGCATCTTCTTCATGTAAATCTTCAAGGTTTGAATACATATGTTCTTCAATATTTAAATGTTCATAATGTTTGTAAGATTTTATCCGTGTTAAACATTGGTGCACTTTATGCAACTCAGCAAGTTCTTGCCATATTCTTTTACTTTTTCTTGGTACACCATCAATTAAAACCAACTGTTTCTTTTAAATAGCACAAAATATGCATAAAGCTTCTAGATTATCATGTACAGTTGAGGGTAAATGTACTACTTTGCATTTTAATGCTGTAGTTAGTTCATTTGCTAGTCTTTTTCTGGACTTTGCAAGTATACAATTATTTTAAAAGGATGTATTGTGTAATTATATTTTCATATAAGTTGAAATGTTGTAATATTTTGGGAATAGGTTGTGGTTGACTATTATTTACAATTAAACACATAAGCAATTCATTGTTGTCTAAAAATGTACAATAATGCAAACACATTTTTTAAGGCTAAGCCACATTTTATTATTCCTTTAACTAGTTTTTTCATCTACATGTAAACATTTTACAGACTTTTTAGGTATGTGGGTCTACATGTAGATGTTGATTAATCTTAAATGTATATTATGATTTGTGGAAGCAAAAAGGTCCCCTAGGTGGGTATGCGCACGTCAAAAGGAAAGTGGAGTTTAGTATACACTTAAATGGAGGACTGGCTGCAGCCGTGTGGTGAGTTAGGCGATCTTCCGCTACCGCCTATACATTAAACAAGTGAGAGGAAATACTGACCTCACAGGCTGCGCTCTAACATCCTATTGTTTTTATGCATTTTAGCTATTCAATTGGTACATAATATGTAATCAACTCAATAGAATAATGGAAAGACTGCTTGACTCAAGGTAAGTATTTATATTTCTGTATTATTGTTCATACAGATTGACATTAGATACTTGCTGTATTATCAATCATACAGGTTGACATTGTGTATTCCAGATGAGTTTTAAATAAAGTTTAACATACAAGTTAGTAGATGTAAATAACACAAACGTCACGCCGCCAACACACGTTTCAAACCAACAAAAGGTCGTCCTCAGGGCGTACAACTAAATTATATTCATGCAAGTTCTGTCACAGTCATTAGTCAATAACTTGGTTTAGGAACATTGTGAAAGTTATTTTTCCTAAAATGGACGGTTGGGAGACAAAAAAGAAAGGTGGGAGGGGAGCCCAAGAGGGAAGAGGAGAAAACATATACAGAGACAGAAAAAGAAAAGACATTGTTAGATGAATCTCATTTTTATCCTGGGGGATACTCTAAATTATGAATGTACAACATAGATTGTACAGGTTGGCACTATTGTTTGAACAAAACATGATAGATAACTTATTTCGTAATAGTCGTAATCACACAAATTCTATTAAAAAATGTCAGTTTGTCACTAGGAGTTCAGCAGGTTACTGTTTACGTAGATGGATAAATAGAAGTATAATTACCTATGAGTGCGATTGGTTTTGCAAAATATATGGTGGTTCTTCAATTATTCATGTTAAGGTTATCTGTTGGTTTAGCAACAAAAATGAAAAAAAACACATACGAAATAACCATTTCGCACATCTATCCCAAAACATTTGCATCAGTGAAATAATAATAAGCCTATCACTTTCAGACCATTAGAAAATCTACCATTGATCAGCTCAAAAAGCATACAAGAAATAGAAAATATACATTTACTTTCAAGTCTATCGGGAGAAGAATCCAAAACTTTAAGTGATATACAAAAGGAACTTGGAATCCACCAACGCAACTTGGACATAAAAGAACATAGCAACAAGTCTAAATGTATGCCTCATATCAGTGGAGACAATGTAATTGAGACGTTCTACAGAACTATCTACTAAGGAAATTCATAAGCATATTGATGGTTCCAAATTCAGCTACAGCAGTAAAAACAACAACCTCACCAAAATGGAACGATGTGCACTACAAGAAATATGCAAAGACAGCACTATTATAATCAAAGAAGCAGACAAAGGGGGTAATATTGTCATCCTAAACAAAACTGATTATATTAAAATGGCTATGGAACACTTATCAACCCCCGGCTGTTACAGGAAACTGGCAAGCAATCTGACAGTTTAAACAGTGCACGATCTCCAGTCAATGTTGCAATATTGGTATAATCAGGCACTATTATCCGATGATGAAAAAGCTTTTCTAATGGTATCTAAACCACTAATGCCAACAATTTACTTTCTGCCGAAAGTGCATAAACCGCTTCTTGACCTACCAGCTGTAAGACCTATAATGAGTGGACAAGGAGGGGCCACAGAAGCACTAGCTGATTATATTGACAGCAGTATAAAAAACCTGGTACCCATTATTCCTGCGTACCTAAAAGACACTACTCATACACTACAGATCCTATCAAATGTGACTTGGAAACCAACATATCATCTGGTCACCCTTGATGTTACAGCCCTGCATACATCTATCCCTCACAATCTAGCTTTGGAAACATTGGATTTTAGTTTTAGAACCTTTTCAGCTTCTCACTATACACATGTGCAATTGCTCAAAAATGTCCTAGACTTTACTCTGACGCATAATCAGTTCATTTTCAACGGTGATTACTATTCCCAGATTAAGGGTATAGCCATGGGGGTGAAATATGCCCCTTCTTTGGCAAACCTTTTTATGGAGTACTTTGAAGACAAATATATCTTTACCAATAACCCTTTCAAACATCACATTATTATCTGGAAAAGGTATATTGATGATGTTCTAGCAATCTGGGAAGGAAGTAGGGAAGATTTCGAGAAATTAATTCTCTATCTTAATGATAATACCTTTGGCATTCACTTCACAGCACACATGAATGCAGATGAAATTGTGTTCCAGGATTTACAAATAAATATTGTGTTGAACACTATCCAGACCTGCACACATAGAAAGGCAACTGCAGTCAATTCTATTCGTCATGCTACCAGTAGCCATAGACAAAGTGTCATATGAAATATACCAAGAGGTGAATTCGTCAGATCAAAAAGAAATTGTAGTCAAGAAGATACATACAACACAGAATGTAAGTCAATTGGCAACAGATTTCAGGAAAGAGGGTAACCAAAAAAACATATTAGACAAACCACTGAAACTCTGAAAACAGTAGATAGAACCAAACTATTGGAAGATAGGGCTAAATTGGACCAAACTACTTATCCTACGAACATTAGTTTTATTACTAAATATTCTCAAAACAGTAAATTTCTGTACCACATATTACAGAAACACTGGCACATACTACTTTTAGATCCGGACCTGACTACCTATCTTGCGGAATGACAAAATATTATATTCACAAAAGCTACGACCTTGAAGAATCTCTTGAGTCCCTCCTTTCTGAAACCTGAGCAAATTAGACAGGATAATTGGCTCACTGATAGTGCCAAACCTTCAGGTTTTCACAAATGTGGATCATGTAACTTCTGCCAGTATGCTTGTCACCAACTAAGGAGTTTATCTGTCATGGAGGACTTAAAGTCACAATTCGAGATTTCTTTTTTTTTTTTTTTTTATTTGATTTAATTGTATGAAACAATTTTTACAAAGTAGAAAAGAGACAAAATCTCCACATTAACTATTCCAGAATTCCCACGATCGTTCTTTGTCCTGAGCCCCAACATCTCGTGATTCCCTGAGGGGCTCCATCAGATCGATCTTTTTCGGTTTGAATTCAGATTCCGAATCAGAGTGAGGTTCAGCTACCCCCCAGGAGAAATCGAGGTAAGGACGCCCAACTAGTAGACCTGCCCACTCATACCTTCCCCGTCAGCGAAGTAGTTCAATTTCTCGGAAGAAGCCCACCACCGCGATCACCCAAGTGGTCTTCTCCCCACTTAATAGCCGACACCACCATTCCTCTTCATCATAGATGTGTAGGTTTTTAAACAAATGTCCCACGTGTCTCATGCGGGGGCCCGTGACTCCTAGGCAGTTTAACAGGAGGTGTCTTATGGTTTCTGGCATTGCTGACTTTCTACAGAATCTGCAGGCGTCGTCCGAAACCAATTTTCTTCGGGATAGGACTTCCCTTGTGTGGAGAATGTTCAGGCGGATTCTTAAGAAGTTCACCCTGAGGTTTGAGTCCGGCCCTTTTAACAAGTAGGACTTGAGTTCGTTCACTTTTGTCAGCTGTGGAGGCAGATCTGTAAACAGCTTCGATGCGGCTGCTTTTTCCAATGTATCGATCCAGTCTTGATGTAATAGACGCAGTTTAAACTTAGAAGGATTATAAATTAGTTCGTTTTTAGAACTTCCAGCGCCCTCTAGCATTGAGTCGATCTTTGCCGCCCATTTTGTTAGCATTTTGCATGAGCCCGACTGAATTTCATGTTGAATTTCTTGCATGATCAGAGGGGATCTTGGAAGTAAAGACTTTCGAAATAGCATGGCTTCGTTGCGGGCTACTATGGAGACCAGCGATTGTAGAGAGAGTTCCCTTCTTATTAATACCATTGGTAGTGAGTCAGGAAGGTTGAGAACCTTTCTCCAATAAAATCCTTCCAGTTTTGACCAAAAGGATGTTGGAAGATTTGGTAGAGCTTCTGCTCCGTAGGTAAGAGTTGGAATCACTTTAGACTTGTAAAAAGTCACCACTGGCGCCATAGTGAATTTTCCATATTTTTTCAGAACTGCCCGAGATTGTGAGATGAGCGGTCTCGCTTTGGACATGATGGTCTCCTGCATCACTGTTTCATTACTGTTCTTGTTGATGGTAACGCCCAGATATTTGAAGCTGTCCACCAATTCAATTTTGGTGTTGTTTACCGCCCATATAAATTTCTCCAGCTTCCTTTCGTTTCCGCTTAAGATCATGATCTTTGTCTTTTCCAGGTTCATCAAGAGGTTGTTTTCTTTTAAATAGGAGTCGAGGTTATTTATCTGCCTCTGAAGGCCGATCGGGGTTACATCAAAGAGTATTATGTCGTCCGCGTATAGTAGGCGTGAGATTTTGCTGGATCCCAATGTTGGGGGGAACATCCGGACTCTAGGTTCATACTCTTTGAAATCGGCCGTGTATGCGTTATACAGAGCAGGGGCTAAGGGGCAACCCTGCTTTACTCCTCTTTCCGTACTCATCCAAGAGGATAAAAGGCCTTGGTTGTTCAGTCGAACACATATTGTGGTGTCCGTGTATAAGGCCTTTATGGGCTCCAGTATCCTTGGGGGACAGGCGTGAAGTTGTAATTTTGCCCAAAGACGTTGCCTGTCTACCCGATCAAAAGCCTGCACCAGGTCGATGAAAGCCATATAAATCTTCGGGCTGCCCTCGAAGACTTTAGCTTTGAGTGTGCTTACCGCCAAGATGTTTACCGCAGTTCCGACGTTTTTCACGAAACCCGCCTGGAATGGGTCCGACAGGCCAGTCGCGGAAATCCAGTTGTTGAAATTATCCAGGATTAGGGCACCAAAGAGCTTTCCTATCGAGTCCAATAAAGCGATAGGGCGGTAGTGTGAAGGATTGTCTTTTGCTCCCTTTTTAAAGATGGGGACCAGAATCGCTTGTCTCCATGATGATGGGATGGTCGAGAGGCTGACACAGTTTGAGAAAATCTCCTTGATGAAAAGTGCCCAGAATTCCATTTTGTTTTTTATATCGAAGTTGGTTATTCCGTCGGGGCCTGCCGCCCTGGACCCATTAAGCTGTGTTATTTTTCCTTTGATTGTATTCAGGTCCAGGGGAATTTCCCACCGGTCCCCAGAACAAGGAACCTTGCTCTCTTTTTCCTTGTCTAGGACTCCGTAAAGTTTTTCAAAGTGGGATAGCCATGTGTTTTTGCCAATTGAATTTTGCAGTGCCTGGTTCACTAATTTGGAGTTTCCCTTGATCAGTGACCAGAAATCGCGTGCTTTATGGCCACAAATGGCACGCAGCATGTTTTCCGCGTCAGCCTGGGACCTGGTTGCTTTTGTTGACTTCACCCAGGCTTTGTAGGTTTTTGCTGCCTTAACCGCTTCAGCCTTCTTACTTGGGGACGTTGTTTTTGCAGCCTCCCGTTGCAATTTTCTGACCACCTTTCTTCGGACGACTAGCTGTTCATTGTAGGTGTGGAGCGGGGCTTTAGTTTCGTGCTTCAACTCTCCTTTTTTCCGGTGGTACACTGTCAGAAGGGGCAGGTATTCGATCCGACCTTCTGGGCGCAGATGGCCAACCAGCATCCGTGCCTTGTATTGGGAGGTTATTTTGGCAATAGTTATTTCTGACAGTCTCAGCCTTGTCCCGCTCTGATTTACTACCAGGTTCTGAGCGTCGTAAACCGCCTCTCTTCTCCAAGATAGCCACGAGAAGGTAAGCAAGTTATGGTCGCTATGCTGCGTCCTGATGATTGTAAAAGATGAGAAACGTGGTAGTAGGCTCCTCGAAATCTGGATGTAATCTATTATTGCCTCTTGATTCTCTCTCTCCCAAGTTGGAATGGCTTTGAGATTTTTCACGTCTTTTGGCTTGAGGATGTGCATCTCTCTTGCGTTTAGAAGGTTGTGCCACATGTTGTTTCTACTATGGATCACTTTGGAGTGAAGGGTTAGATCAGTATTCAGATCTCCAGCAATAATCACATCGCTTGAGGTAGATGTTATCAGAAAGTCATCTATTAACATCTCGATTTGAGTGAGGAAATAGTCGTTGGTCACTCGCTTTGGGTTCCAGTAAGCATTGATCAAGAGGATCTCTGTGCTGTGATTAGACTCTAGGGAACCTTCCGTCCTTTCCCACTCCAAGAGCGTCGCCAGAATGAATTCCGAAGCCAAAAGTGTCTTTGACAGAGATAGGCCGGAGCCCACTCTTATGGCGGTGATAAGGCCTGATCTCGGTCTGCCCCTCTCGCTTCTTTGAGCCGGTGAATGTGCCAGTTGGAAACCATCCAGCGTGGGAGGCTCGATTAGCCATGTTTCCTGCAGACATAGGGCGTCGAAACTCCCAAAGTTGACGTCTGATGTGACAGTTAGATGGGCAAATCCTCTGGTGTTCCACGATCCCAGTTTCAACGATACTTCCAGGGGTTCCTTGGGCGCCACTGCTTTCCCGAGGGGGCCACTAGAGGGACCCTCTGGTGGCTATTTCCTTCTGACTTGGAGTTTCGGGGAGTACCTACTGTATCTTGTTCCCTCCACAACAGGGTCGATTTTTCCAGATAGGTTTCTCCCGTGCTTCAATGTCGCATCTGTTTGTTCAATGCGTTGGAATATTCTGTGAGTTGCGTTGCGTGTCGAGTGCGATCCCGGTAAGAGCTCCCTTTCCGAACTCACTCTCCTATTCACGTCCCGCTGCGTGTTCTGAGCGTTGGATTCACGCCGAGACCGGCTTTCAACATATTTACCGAGAGCTTGTTCCCCGATAGGGAACTTGTGCGGCAGAGTGCCTCGATCGGGTTCCTGCTGACTTGATCGATAGTGAGACCGCTCCTGCGGGGGCACAGACGATGTATTACCCTCCCCCGCGTGTGCCAAATCGAAGCCAAGATTGTGCAAATTGTCTCTTGCTTTCCAAATTTGATCTTGAATATAATTCGATCCAATGTGTAGGAACGAGCTGTCTGTTCTTCCGTTAGGGTTCGGTTCCAAGATTTTTATGTCTTTTGTGACGTCGATATGAGGCAGCCGGCTCTCCTGGAACAATTTGAGTAGAGCTTTGCGGTTCAGTGTCCACCTGTCCCGTCTAGCATGTGTTCTTTGCAGAATAAAAGTTCTTGTTGTCGTTTTCCTTTGTCTAGGCGAAGGCGAGCGGTTAGCACGGATGGCTCCACCGGCCTGCCGACCTGTTGATCTCGACAGAGCATGAACCCTGGATCTATAATGGCCTTTCGGTTTGTCCATTGCTGTATTCCGGTCCTTTTTTCTGTCGTTTTGTGTCCAAGGGTTTATCTCCCCTGGAGTACGCGATCTTTGCTGAGGGTCTCGGGGGTGTGCTTCACCTGGATTTCTTCCCTGATGTCCCTTAACTCGCAGTTGTCCCAGTTTCCTACTTTCTCTTTTTTGTGACAAAGAAGTTTTTTCCGCCGCATGCGGCGAGGTCGAAGGAGAATCAAGGAGCAGGGCCTTTGATTTCGGTTCATCTGCTTCTCTGTTATTGCGACTTTCAGGTTTTTTTCTTTTTTGGTTCAGCGCTTGCAGAATTTCTGCTTCTGAGTCCTCGATCGTGTATGTACTCATATTCATTAGGTCTAATGAGTTCCAAGAATCCTCTCGCGACCTCTCTGGGCTCCGTGGGTCCTGCCGTGTCTTGTCCGCGGGTTTTAATTTGAAAACTTGGCGATGTTGTGTAGGTGGGGTCGGTTTTTCTAGGTTACCTTGGCCTCTACTTTCTGTTTTATCTTTTTGTGCGGGCTGTTGAGGGTGCTTATGTTTTAAGGCCTTTTTGCCCTTACTAACCAGTTCACTTTGGCCTTTGTGTTGAAATATTTCGAAGGTAGATGGAATTTTCATTTTGGAGAAATCTATTGGTTTTACAACTGGTTGAATAGCTGCACTTTCAGGGATGGTGAGAGCCACTGATCCATTTTTCCTTCCTGGCCTGTCTGTTGATTCATTCGAAGACTGACCCCCCTTTGTGCGGAGTTCCGTCGATGTTGCTCCAGTCGTCAAAGATGGGGGTCCATCAGAGGCCCTACTGCCCGCCTCTATCTCCCGACCCACCCCGAGTCCTTGAGTCGTCTCATGGGGTTTTCTCAAGCTAGATTGTTCGGTCGGTTGTGACCCCCGAGCATTTCTTAGCCTGTTTTCAGGACTCGGTTGGTCGGGGGTTGACTGGACCGTTGACAAGGGTTTGCTCCCCGCACTCGTACCTTCCACATCTTGGCCTTTGAGCTGTTGAGAAGCGGTAATGAACCCCTCTAGGAAATTCAGTTTGGTGTGCATGTGAGCGATCAGGGTAGTTTGATCTTTTAAGGTGTCGCTAATGGCTTCATATAGTTTTCCGAATGGAGCCAACGCGATGGTTACTGTAGCTAGGATGGTTGTGAAATCCTCTTTTTGCGAGGGAGTTTCGGTCGCTTGGTTAGAGGGGGGTTCGCCTTGGTGTCTGTGAGGCATCAATGGGCCCCGATCTTTAGTGAGGATTGAACTTTTCTCGTGCGGGGGGCCCTCTCCGCTGATGTGTGGATCCAAACTGGGCTCCTGAAATCGAGGGTTAAGGGGGGTGGTCACTTTGGGAGGCGCGGGGAGGCCATTGGCCAGAGCCTGGGGCAAATGTATCTCCCCCGCTAGGGATTCTGCTAACCCCCTTCCCTCTATTTGCTTGTAAGTTCCAGCACCAATTACCGGTTGTAGTGAGTCCCACCCTGTTATAACTTTTGATCCCGTATATATTAAGTTGCGGCTCCCACTCCCTTGGGCGGTTAAGTGTGGAACAGTATTCGCCGCTTTCTCCAGCAGAGCAGGCGTCTTAACGGGAAAATTCGAGGTTGTAGGGAGCAAGGCTCTTTCTTCAACTATGGCCAGAAGCTCTGCATCTGATACGTCTTGGTATCCTTCACCCTCCATTCGTGTTTTTTTCCCAAAAAACTCTTTCAGGGTTGCCATGCAGTGAGGGATAGGATGTTTTTTGCCCCCCACCTGACCTCTTTTATATGGGGGTTTGGCCCTCACCGTCCTACGAGAGGACATCTTATGGGAGCCGCCCGAAAGTTTCGGCAAATTGTTCAGATTCTCGTTAGTATTAGCAGTTGCAACAACCGCCTCTGGTAGGGGCTGGGGGGGGATATTAGAAAAAAAAGAAGGTGCTTTCGCAGAGCTGGAGCTGGGCTTTGGAGTTTCCAACCGAGAAAGGGGAGTGGTAACTTGACCATCCCCCTCTTCCAGAGCAGACCCTACGATCTCCAATCCCATGGGTTCGTTTCTTCCCTCCTCACCAGCAAGTTCGAACTGCAGTTGGGGGGATGAAAGTAGGGCATCTAGTCCCGGAGGTGTTCGTAAATCCTCCGCTGCCGCCGCTCCCTCTATATTATGAATCATGATTACTACTGACTCCCCTGGGAGCGAAAACGGGATTGGGTCTGCCCGGGGCATTTTACTATTGCCCGTACGCGTCACTTGCTCCATCGGGGGGTCCAGAATACGGGACGGTGTTAAGCTTTCCCCCCCCTCCGAGGCCCGTATAGGGGTCATGGGCTGCTCGGGCGGGGTCGCTTGCGCACCCTTATCATACAGAGGGGTCAGCTCCAGGTTTCTCTGGCTTCCCCACCCCACTTCTGGGCTTTTGACCTCCATATTGGGTAACGGTGGGGGGGATGTGTGGGTAGACGTGGGGCATGTCATTGTTAAAATGGCCTCTTGAGGGATCGATTGATCAAGTTCAGCAATTGGCACCGTCAAGGACGGTGTACTATCTAGGCCCAAGGATTCGATCGGGGGGAACATAAAGTCACTTACTTCGTTCAGCTCGGCTGGGCGAGTTGTGTTTACCTGTATCCCTTTGCCCGCGTGTTTAATGCGGGAAATCCGTTGTAGCCTCTGAGTAGCCAACTGCTCCACGCTCTCAGGCGAGGTTACATGGTCCTTGCTATGAGTCGGCGGCTGGCGAGGTTTGCCGTTTCTCAGCAGGCGCTTTTCTTCCAGTCCAGGTTTCAGCTTTCCAGGTTCGTCCAGGGCTGCCATCCGCCGAGCCTGAAGAGCCGTGAAAATTTTGTAGAAGAGCGACTCAGCGTAGAGTCCGCACGCAGGCGCGCCGGCCCACGGACTGCTGACTGCCCTTGTCAGTCCCTTCGCGGTCCGCTTCGCGGAAGACTGAGGGTAAGTAGAAAGGAGGGCTCGGGACACGCCTCTGAGCACACGCCTCCAACGATGAAACTGAAAAAGATACTCGAACTCGAACACCAGCACAGCGTGCTGGTACTGCTGACTGCCCTTGTCAGTCCCTTCGCGGTCCGCTTCGCGGAAGACTGAGGGTAAGTAGAAAGGAGGGCTCGGGACACGCCTCTGAGCACACGCCTCCAACGATGAAACTGAAAAAGATACTCGAACTCGAACACCAGCACAGCGTGCTGGTACTGCTGACTGCCCTTGTCAGTCCCTTCGCGGTCCGCTTCGCGGAAGACTGAGGGTAAGTAGAAAGGAGGGCTCGGGACACGCCTCTGAGCACACGCCTCCAACGATGAAACTGAAAAAGATACTCGAACTCGAACACCAGCACAGCGTGCTGGTACTGCTGACTGCCCTTGTCAGTCCCTTCGCGGTCCGCTTCGCGGAAGTCTGAGGGTAAGTAGAAAGGAGGGCTCGGGACACGCCTCTGAGCACACGCCTCCAACGATGAAACTGAAAAAGATACTCGAACTCGAACACCAGCACAGCGTGCTGGTACTGCTGACTGCCCTTGTCAGTCCCTTCGAGATTTCATTAACTGTCGCTCCAAATTTGTCATTTACGGCATTCAGTGTGTGTGTAAGAAAATTTACATTGGTAGTACAATCCGGGAAGTACGGTTCCGGATTCGTGAACATTTGAGCAATCTTAGCAGCCAATACATCAGACTTCCGCTAGCCGTTCATTGGCAAAAATCTCATCAGCTGGATAACGCTAAAGACATCAAATTCATTGGACTTCAACAGATTAAATCTCATCCAAGAGGTGGTGACAGAGAGTTAATGCTACGACAACAAGAAACCAGACTTATATGCAAATTACGTTGTCTCTCACTTGGTCTAAATCAGGAGCATGAGCTCAATGTTTTTTTTATAATGCTACAAGTACGATTTTCGGAATGTTGGAACATATAAGGCAGCTACCTAATGTATGAGATTTTGCTAAATTAGGAGTGTGTATTGAGTGCTTCATGCTATACATCCAATCTAGAGTAGCTAACATGATATATATACCTTCCTGGTATCTATATCATAATGTGGAGAATAATAGCACGCAGAACAGCGTGATCATATGCTATATTTAGGAGCAACATGTATGTTACACGGAGTCAGCAGTTTTAGTGTTTACAGTAGGAACGGTACTGTTAACCTTATGTATTTTTTGGATTACATTTATACCAGAAGCAGTGCTTGAATAACCTCTATGAGATAATCTGCACATACTCGTTATGATGTGCAAGTTCACGTTCCTCGCTGCAGGGATTGCAACTAGCCACCCACGTAACTTCCTCTGTAAACAGAGCCGGTTACATCACTATGCGTGCACGTAGTTTTTCACTAAGGAATAACCTCCCCTTTTTTTCATAAATGTGCCACTGTACCAATGTGCACACAACTAATTTGCCTTTGGATAATGACATCTCTAATATCCCAGAATTACATTGATACGAAATGCAACACATCCTTTTTCTTTGTGGAGCACAGCTCTTCCGGACAACACCGGGGTTACCCAGCAACGGGGATCACGTGACAATTCACCTGAACGGGTCCTTGTTCATGTTGCCTAGTTACCGTGTTTGCTGCCGATACAGCTCCATTGCCCGACGGCATTCGCCACTGTGCACGTGATTTTGAGAAAGCTGCCGGTGAGTACACAGCAAAATAGTTTATGTGGATCGAACGATGCCAAGGCATTTAAATATGCCTGGTAGGACTGAATTCTGATACTTTGTGAATGGGGAATGATCAGACTCTTTCCTGTTTTGTTTTTTAACATCTCTAGATCACGGCCATTAAATCCTTAGAGTAAAACCTGCCTAAAACCATTGAACATGTAAAGCGGTCGTTATTTATTGTACGCCCAAAATACCTTTCAGGTAAAAACCAATATCCATACCACTTTTTAATTACAAAATAGTATTTCACTGATGCAAACATTTTGTAATAGATGTGCGAAATGGTTATTTCGTATGTGATTTTTTTCGTTTTTGTTGCTAAACCAACAGATACCCTTAACATGAATAATTGAAGAACCACCATATATTTTGCAAAACCAATCCCACTCATAGGTAATTATACTTCTATGTATCCATCTACGTAAACAGTAACCTGTTGAACTCCTAGTGACAAACTGACATTTTTTAATAGAATTTGTGTGATTACGACTATTACGAAATAAGTTATCTATCATGTTTTGTGTAAACAATAGTGCCAACCTGTACAATCTATGTTGTAAATTCATAATTTTGAGTACCCCCCGGGATAAAAATGATATTCATCTAACAATGGCCCTCATTACGACCCTGGCGGAAAGTAACTGACCTGACCGCCATAGCGTAAATAGCGTTTCCGCCATTGCACGACGGAGTAAAGTGCGGCTAATTCTGACCCATCGGGCACGAGCAATACGCCATGGCGGAAGTGCAAAGTCCGCGATGGCGGAAATGTCCCCAAAACGCCCCTCACCGCCGTCGTACGGCGCCCTAGGTGCAATTCCGCCACCCATCATAGCGGTCACCGTAATGAGCGGTAATCGCAAAATACGGTGACCGTAAATATACGGAAACGGAAGTAAAAACATGGGCCCGGAACGGGAAACAGCACGCCGTACACCTATAAAATCAGAATCCCAACACAACCATTAAAAATCCTACCCTGAGACACATACCAACCCGTTAGCCACCCTAGTGAAAACAATAAAAATGGGAAAAGTTGCGAAAAAAGCGTGCGACCGCAAGCGGCAGGTCCACTTCTCCCATGAGGAACTCACCGTGCTCACAGAGACCCTCCAGGAGAATGCTGCCGTCGTCTTCTCGACGCAAATGACCAGGACGGCACTTGCGAACAAGAAGGCCATATGGGCCCTGGTGGCACAGCGGGTAAGTGCGGTGGGGACCGCACCCCGCAACCCACAGCAATGCAGAAAGCGATGGGACGACTTGCGGATACGCGTACGGAGCATACTATCAGCCAACCGTAACATTGCCACAGCTACCGGGGGAGGATCGGAATCACCCATCAAGTTGACCCCCTGGGAAGAAATCTGTGCCTCCACCATTGGAATGGAGAGTATAGAGGGAGTCGGAGGGATGGAGAAAGGAGTGCAGACATCCGAAGAATCAGGTAGGTGGGCCAAATAAAACAATGCTAAATCCACAATGTCCAATCATGTGAAGTACCATGTGTCCACATAGTGCAACAGAAACACATGTCCAGGAGAACGTCCACATACATTGGCCTGATAGCGCACTTTAAAAGTCACATTAAATACATAAATAATTAAAAATCCTAAAAACACCCTCTACACGTGCAGCATGCACACCCTGACTGCAGGCTGCAAAACAACTGCATCCTCAATCCACACAAAAATGAAACCACCTCCAAGGCCCTGACCCAAATCACCCTCAGGTACCACCCCAATGCATGTGATACATTGCCATTCCAATTTCCACAGACCCATAAATAACGCTCGCCCTCCTTTACTCCAACACAGGGTCCGATTCAAACGACGAGCTTCAGGACACCCCTACCAGCACACCTGCAAAAAGGGCCAAGATCAACGGCCAAAGACCCTCCACCTCAGCTGCACAGATCAAGACACGGCAGCAGCACAAATCAAGTGGCAGCACACAGGAGGGGACTTCAACAGGCACCCCAGCAGCCAGCATGCCCACAACAGCAGCACCACAGGTCCCCCCAATGGATGCCACAGAAGGCACTGCTTCTGGTGGCAGCAGCACCATAGGTGACACTGCATTAATGGCAGCATGCTCCGACACAGAAAACGGTGCTTTCGATGTAGGATCCATCCATGACCTGTCTCAATCCCCCTGTTTGTTTCATCCCGTACACCATGAGGATACCACGCAGGGGCACCCACAAGACGACGACTGGGCATCCCCCACAAGCCCTGTGGCAAGGCAACATGAGGTGATCAGCCCCTCTGTGACACCACCGCAAATGGGCATGGCCCAGCAGAGGCAACAGTCCCTCGACCAGGTGATCGTGCAACAGCAGCAACTGGCCACGCTCCTCAAGGAGCATGCTGATGAATGTGGGGGTACTAAGGCAGCCATAGAAACATCTACTGAGACACTTAGGGCAGAAATGGAGAGAAGTACAGAGACACTAAGGGCACAAATGGAGAGAAGCACCGAGAGCCTGAGGGTACAAATGGAGAGAAGCACCGAGAGCCTGAGGGGGGAACTGCATGCGACGTCCAAAGACGTATGTGCTGAACTTGCCGCTGTGCGCCGTGTGCTCACTGAGCTCTCACAAACCCTTAGGGACATGCATGGACGTGAGCAGGCAGAGACATCATCCGTTGCAAGTTCCGTCCAGGGCAGCCCCCAACGTAGATCTGGGAGGAACCTGCGCTCCACAGGCAGGGGTGCCCCTGATACCCAGAGAGGGGGCTTGCAATAGCGTCTGCCCACTGACAATGAGCATCTTTGGACACTGGTGTTCGGGGGGGAGGTAGGAGGGTGGAGAGGGTGTGTTGGGCTTTCTTGGGTGGCGGGTCGATGGGGTGTGTAACATAATTTCACATATGCTATAAACATTTCACAATCATCCAATGAGATGTGTGGACATTGATCTTTGTGTACGAGGCCTTTATAGGCGTACAGTCCATATTGTGCATGTTCCAGACACACACAGTGCCACAAGTCCCATGTCCATGTATCAGCCACCAGGCGTGAGTGCTAGAAGCATGAATCTATGATAATCTGACGAATTTCACGGCCCTCCTGTGCCTCGCGGACTCCTTGAGGTGCTGCCACATCCCTACCCTCATCATGACCATCTTCAGGTGCTTGCAGTTCTGCGTCAGGGGGCATGGGCACATTTCTACGTACGCACATGTTGTGTAGCATGACACATGCCATGACCATCTTTGCATCCTTCTCATGGCGGTACAGGAGTGCCCCGCCAGACCTGCTGAGGCAGCGGAAACGAGCCTTCAGTAGGCCGAATGCCTGTTCTATGACTACACGGGTACGTGAGTGGGCATGGTTGTAGTCCTCCTCATGCTGGTTCTGTGGGTTCCGGAGTGGTGTAAGGAGCCATCTCTTCAGTGGATACCTGGCATCACCTGTATGTGGACAATAAAGGATGTTTGTGGAATGACATTGCTACGTACGCATCCCCCCCCTTCCTGCCAGGTCATTGGCGCATCACATACCCCACATTATCATGCATGAAATGAGACTCACCGAGTAGCCAGGATCTGTTCCCTGCGTGACGCTCCATGTAGCGTGGTATTGTAGAGTTCCTCAAGACCATATAATCATGGGTTGATCCAGGAAATCGGGCACAACAATGTGTAATGATCCTGTTGGAGTCACACACCATTTGTACATTAAGAGAATGATATTGTTTTCGGTTGCGGTACTGGACCTCCATGGCATGTGGGACAACCAATTCCACATGGGTGCAGTCGATGGCACCAATGCAACCCGGTATGCCGGCAAGTGCATGGAATCCCACTTTTGTGTTCGTAATTTCCTGCTCCGAGCGTGGTAGAGAGATGTAGTCGTCTGCGTGCTTCAGGAGGGCATCGAGCACTTGCAATAGTGTCCGTGACAACAGTGGCTGTGAAATGCCATGCAACTGTCCGACTGTGTGCTGGTAGGTGCCTGTGGCCAGGAAGTGTAGTACAGACACCACCTTCAGTAGGGGTGGGATGGCGGTTGGGCTATCTATCATGCTGACAAGGTCAGCGTGTGTCATGTCCACAATGGCGGTTATGGTGTCCCGGTCCAAACGGTAGAGGGTGTGGATCTGCTCATCAGTGAGGTTGAACGGATGAGCTCGGAGGCGTGGGATTGCGGGCTGCCTGCGTGGTGGTAGTGGCTGTGCTGGTGGGCCTTGCTGGCTCTGCCTTGCCCTCCTCCTCCTCCTGCGTCTCCTCTGTGCGGCCGGTTGTTGTAGTAGTTGGTGTTCGTCTTCTTCTTGAAGTTGGAGTACTTGCAGTGCTATCAGGTCCCCCAGGGCCAACATCGCTAGTCCTGCCGGTAGCATTTTGGAGTGGGTGTGGTTGTGGGAGGGGGTTGGGTGTGCAATTTATGTGTTTTCAGGCAGTATAGCCTCCACCTGTGGTGATTCATTCCACCTGTGCAAGCTGCAATCCCCTTTGGGCGAGCACGTCCCGCACACAACGCTGCAATTCGACGCATGGCATCTTGCTATTACAATCATGTATTTAATCCCGATGGCAGTGAAATATTGGTTCATATGTTCATTCTGCTATGGTCCCATTGTTTCACATACTATCTTTACAGTCGCGAACAAACTTGTGAAGGGTCAGTGGAATGTAGTACTCGATTGACGGTGGACCCTCATGCAGCACTGTACCGAGGTTCACCGACGGGCGGGGCGTCCCATTTGTGAGTGAAGCCAGTTGCCATTTGCACACACTGCCGCACTACATGGATGAATTTGTGATTTCAAGCGGTCACAGATGCCTTTTCGACGTGATGTTGCAAATGAGGAATTCGAAGGACAGCGCTTTCGGTTTTCAGCTAGCGGCGAGGAGACGCCCACAGGTCTGACTGCAGATATTAAGTACTATTGTTTAATGTCCTTCGGACAGGGGCCATGGCGAGAATGCAATGATTGATATGAATAGTATGGGATGCGCAATAGCGTAGTGGACGATAAGGCAGGACGTTCCCAAATACATGTTACTTCACAACACTGGAATTCCAGGCTGGAGCACAGTGGATTTTGCAGACTGCATTACGCACAGACTCAATGGAAATTTCACATGTTATGTGAGTAAATAATCAGGCGTTTTCATACCGGGATGAGGGAATGATGTATGGATGCATGGACAGATGATTTAATTGAGAGTTTGCCATGTACATGGCTTTTTGGAATCTATCCACTTCCCCTGCGCTATGTGATGCAGAGCTGCCATAGTGGGACCATCGTCTATCTGCCCTTGTTGAACCCTCCCTGTCTCGACGCGCCTTCAAACACTTGTGTCTATGCACGTTACTAATCCCATCTAATGGATTCTGTTTTAACAGACGCATGCACACAAAGACTCGTTTGTAATAGTGTTTTCACCTCGATTTATATAGTTATGATTCGCAAGTGATTTTTGGGTAGGAATAATCCTTTTGAGTGGGCTAGCATGCATATGGCTGTAGATTTAGTGTGATCATTGAAGTGAGTAATTCAAATGAAGTTCTGATGCCCATACTATTCTTTTTCATTTCATTTGGGTGACAGGTATCTCCTCCCCTTTTGCCGCTGCCATCTGTATGCCACTCCTGCAGATGGCTTTTACTCCCGACACCTGCTGCTTCGTGTTAATCAGTGGAGCACCATTACGATCTTATGGGACGATCGCCAATGGGCCACATGCCCTTACGCAGTACTAGTGGCTAGGAGCAACATATCGACCTTTCAGCTGGACTAGTGCCTACCTAATGGGACGGCCCTGCGGTTCTAGGCGCTTCCATGTTGCCTTTTTGAACGTGAATGTAGCCCCTGTGTACCATGAAGGAACAGGGCGTCACACAAGAAGAAGCTGGTCATTTATTGCGGATGCAGACCACAATAATGAAATATATTTTGGAGTTCATGACCTAATAGCTGTATGGGCTTGGTGATTTTGTTGTGCATTAAATTTCTATTCTGATATTAACCGTGTAGCGTTATTCTTTGCAAGTAATGTAGCATATTCCTATTTGTGGAGCGATGTATTGTGAGAAGATCTGCATTGGGTTCCGGCTTCTGAGTATAGTTGCGTGGTACTGTACTGGGCGTGTTTGCCTACGAAGGCCAGTGAGGTCAGGGATAGGGGCTGCCATTATGACTGTTTTAATGATGTCATGCTCAGGGGCGGGGGATTAGCTTTTGTGTAACAGATGCCGGTCAGCCAGGTGGATTGGTGGAATGATGTGATTATCAGAATATGGCTGGTCACAGGTGCCTGTGTTTGCGTGCGTTTCTTGGAGGGAGACTGAGGTCATGTCCATTGGAATAGCTTCTGTATTCGTGCCATCTGTGCCCCGCAGCTCCCATTGGCCCCTCTTGAGATGGGCCTGGCTGCTCAGTCACTCTGCCAACTTGTGTGGTACATGCTTATGCTGATGGTTGGTTTGTTTACTGGCAAGAGTACAGGGCTGGTGCAGTCTCCCTCAGGATACTGCTTTGAATGTTGCCTTACACTGGTGTCAAGCGATGGGGGCCTGTTGTTGTTTTGTCTCATATTTCAGTTCATATTGCTGTACTTGAACCTTCACATGCCTGTGCTGCATCAGTACGGCAATGGTGACATGGCAAATATGGATGGCCACTCACAAGGCACTTGGAGCCCCTACATTCATTTGTTCGTTGGCATGCATGGGTGACTTGTACATTTCACTGGTTGCATTGTGTGACTTCATTGCACCTACGAGGAGTTGTGCAATGTGGCCAGGGAGTGGTGTACAGGCACTCAGTAGGGCCATTTACGGTTGGTTCGCGTTGCCGTACTTCTCACCATGGCGGAATGGTACTTTCCGCCATGCTTGATGGCGTTAGGTAAATGTCCGCTAGGGTCAGAATTCGCGTACCGTTGCGCCATGGTGGTAATTACGGTTTTGCATGGCGCGCGTGCGCGTACTTGGTGCAGTTAGCGTTGGCGTTCACTACGGTGTCGCTAATGGCATCGTACTTTACGGTGACGGGTTATAATCGCACCGAGCGCTATTCGATGGCGGTATTGCATTTCCGCCATTGTTTTTCGATTTCCGCCAGGGTCGTAATGAGGGCCAATGTCTTTTCTTTTTCTGTCTCTGTGTATGTTTTCCCCTCTCCCCTCTTGGGCTCCCCTCCCCCCTCTCTTTTTTGTCTCCCCACCCTCCATTTTAGGAAAACGAACTTTCAAAATGTTCCTAAACCAAGTTATTGATTAATGACTGTGACAGAACTTGCATGAATACACCCTGAGGACGACCTTTTGTTGGGTTGAAACACATGTTGGCGGCGTGACGTTTGTGTTATTTACATCTACTAACTTGTATGTTGAACTTTATTTAAAACTCATCTGGAATACACAATGTCAACCTGTATGATGGATAATACAGCAAGTTTCTAATGTCAATCTGTATGAACAATAATACAGAAATATAAATACTTACATTGAGTCAAGCAGTCTTTCCATTATTCTATTGAGTTGATTACATATTATGGACCAATTGAATGACTAAAATGCATAAAGACAGTAGGATGTTAGAGCGCAGCCTGTGAAGTCAGTATTTCCTCTCACTTGTTTAATCATAAATGTATATGTTTTTCCTTATATTTAATATTTTATAACAGAACTTGAATATTGCAAGGTGATTGGAGGTCAATTTCTAAAGTGTTATTTTCATTTGTCTATACAGAAAGTTGTACTCCAAAGTATTCGTCTTGTATGTTGTCACAAAGGTTTACAATCTTTTGTAAAGCTGGTGCTTGCATAGTTTCTTTTAAATGTAAAAATTATTCTGCTGGTTGTTTAGCAATGTACATTTTCCAAACTAAGGTCCTGATTCAAAGAACGATTTTCTATGGGATTCTGCCATTACAGAACGCTTATGTGAATCAGGCCCTTAATGTCTAAAGGCAATAATAGGTGCAGCAAGCATGCAACTGGGGTGAAATGTACTATTGCAATGATTTCCAGAAAAACAGGAAATGTGATGTCCTCGTAATCATGTGTGTTGTCTCATGTAACAGGGGGCAATTTGTTGCAAAATGTGTATTTTGCCTTTGTTATTCCTTTTGAAATATTTAACCAAAAACATTTTAACGGAATTAAAGTTTACTTCTTGTTATGCACATAGTTCTGTACATATCCATTGTTTCACAAGTTTTATTTTGGTCAGTGTTTTTTGCAGTATTTTCAATATGAATTAAATCATGGATTGTCATGTTTATACATTCAAAGGCATTCACTTTCAAGTATATTATTGTTAACTGAGTAGGTTTCTTCTGCAAAGTAAGACTCAGAAGCGTTGGTATGCATCCATTTTCCTAACATATTGACTTTACATTTCTTAAGAGTGTAAAGGTAAACATTTTGTTTAAGGGCCCTTTAATACATATGTACACATTTGTTAACTCCTTTGGAACATTTACAGTGTGTTTAAATATCTTCTTTTGAATTACAAATTCTTTTTCTACAACATTTTGAATTAATTTTTTGTGGCCATCTATCTGCATGTTCCTTTGCAATATTCACTTGTTTAATTAATCTTGAGATAATTGGTGTTCTTTGTTAAAATAAAAATGTGTGTACTGTACAGTTGATGTTTTTGAAAAGCTAAGTATATTTTTTTCATTTGGTTTTGGATTTAGATTTCCATTCATATGGACTATTTTCTTTTGACATTTGACATATACGTGTGTGCTTTTTTAAAATAAGGTTGATATATGTTTAATTTTACCTGTTGTATCTGAAACATGTTTACGTGTGGGTTCAACATTTTCAGTGTTATGCCTTGGATGCTACACGTTATGCACAAAGATTGTTTTGAAATATGTGGTATTTGTGCCATGGATTTGCTGTAGATTTGCTTTTTTACACATTCTCACAAAGACACTTCTGTCTGGACATAAATCAACAAACAAAAGAACCCATATAAACAAAACATTATGCTTGGTAAATATATTTTAAAATAAATTATAAATATAAATTAAAGTAATTTCTTAAAATGTGTGTGTTAATGTAGGGAACACTTGCATAACATACACTTGTTTAATACATTTAAGGCTAAATTATGAGTATGCATTTTTAACAATGTCTGCTTCGTTTGCCAATTGCCCCTGTGTAATTATAAAATGTATGCTGCTGCATAAAAATACACCACTACATACAATGCAATATTGTTGTGCATATTTTACATATGGACATAAAGTCACACTAATGCACGGTACAAATACAATACACACTATAAATTGTTAGTGGACTGTGTATGTATTTGTAAAAGTGAATGTATACACATTTTAAAATTACTTTTTTAATAAAAATTTACCAGGATTACCTTAAATTAATAAATATACAAATTCATTTTAAGTGCGTATAGTTTATGTGGATATATAAAGCCATGTTGTATATACACATAATATCGATTGGTGAGTACAGGTACAGTACTGTTGTATTTACATATACTAACTGGGATAAATGGTTGCTGTACGAAGATAAAGTATCAGGTTCCTATTTAACGGTACTAACAACTTACGATTAAGTTGCATTGTTTAATTACTTACAGGGTGTAAAAGTGTGTGTAGTTTACTAATTTGTTGCACTGTTCAAATATAGGCTTAAAGGTCAAGTTCTAATTGTTAAGTACTAACGGATATTTATTATGTTACCCCAAAACAAGAAATGCAGTATTTTACATACTTTCGTATTTATTTTACCATGAACTACTGCTTGAGATTGTGGTCAGGCTTATGTAGCAAGTGAAGAAGGTGTTGAGTCGTCGTTCTTTTAACTCTCCTTAGATTCCAAATGGCTTTGTAAAGTTGTGCACGATAGATGTTGGCCACAAAAATACTGTGCTTGATATAGCAAGTAATAGGTCACTTTCTTCTTGTCTGACTCCATTCTTTTCATTGGTATGCTAAGGCTTTACAATACCTATAGTAATTTTGCACTGTGTTATTTTCTCATGCCAAATTCTTAGCAATTTGCCTTTTTTTCTGGTATTTAAACTGAAAAAATGTCTTTATGGTTTCTTTTCTGTTTTTTCTTTTTTTCTCATTTTTTTTATTAAATATTGCTATTCTGTGTGCATTATGTTTCTTTTTAGATTTGCTATGATGCTTATGTTTTCCACCAGAAATTAAATAACAAAAGACAAGGGTGCTTATGTATTGTTTTTAATGTTTATTTTTAATAGAAGTTATCATAAAAAATATGATTTTTACTTTGCAGTTGTATGTTCCTTCATTCCAAGAAATTTGTTTTGTTCTCTATAAAAAGGAAAAAATAGAACTATAACCAAAATACATGGACATGTGTTTGTATATAAAACAAAAGTTATTGTAGACTTTATAGGTTTATTTCTTTTTTGAAAATACAGTTGTATTTATTTGTAAACATGATCAGATTTTTTTATTTATACTCTGTAAATATGGAGGGTTGTACATGTGTACATTTATGTTTAAAAATATACAATTTTGCACTCTTTTGCCTATCATTGAAATACGCCCCTTTGTAAACATACAAGGTCTCCTTTCAGTTATTTGTAATGTGTGCTTTGTTATTGTATAAACTACATAGGCCAACAGGGTAATTAGAGGTACTTAGCACACATTTACTTATTTATTTTTACATTTGTTAAGTGCCTAAATCCCAAAGGCATCAAGGCACTGGAAATCATACATGTATTAGCTTTCTGCCTATGTGCATTAGTTTAGAACATATGCACTATAAGAAATAGCTAATCATGGAAATCTTTTTTTTTTATTTTTTTTTATTTATTTATTGTGTGATAGCCAAAATTTGACTTTTAGCACATTTCAACAAACAGTACACAAAGATAAAACAGATAAAATTCATCCATCACTATACATACTTTGAATATGAAAACAAAACATACATCATTAGAAATCGAGAAGGGGAAAAAAGCGAGAAAAATAAGCGAGAAAAATAAAAAGGGAGAAAAAGAAATTCCAATCAGCCCTAACAATTCAGTCTGTTATAAACTCTAATTCCTTTAGACATCTTCCCACCTCAATCGAAAGAGCCATCTCATTACCAGAAGATAATCTTGCTCAAAAATCATCGGTATTAAGATGAGACTCATCATGAACAAATCTACTAAAGTGTCTGGCCCTGATACTCCAGGTCCCAAGACAATTAGATAATAGATGCTTAATAGTCTGGACTTCGCTGCTAAGGCACATGTTGCAGATTGGTAAAGTCCCCCCTTCCTTATCTCTAGCAGCTAGTATTTCTAGAGTAGGGAGTAGGTTTAAGCGAAATCTCAGCAAAGAAGATCGAAACCAGGGGTTAGGGGACTTCTTTAAATAGGCCGGCACAAATGATAATCGTTTATCCAGCACTGTCAAAGAGGCTGATCTTTTGGCTTTTCGAAATATTATCAATTGTGCCTATCCAATCACCCAATTTCAGTTTTTCTTTCACTTTTAGTGGGTTCTGAAGAAGGAATTCAAAATCACCGTCACAACCAGACAATATTTCCAAACACTTTTGCCCAAATCTATACAGAAAACTATTATTCCTCAGTTGCAGCTCTATAGCTGTTTCCTCAAAGAGGGAATTCTTTGGAGGATCTAGGATTAATCTGTAAAGAGCCAACCACTTCCATTCCAACCATGATCTAAGTGATGAAAGACCAAGTTCATATCGCAAGCAAACAATAGGAGCACAGTCTGGCAGACCCAAAGTACGTTTCCATAACCTAGCTTCTATTACGTCCCAATCTATCTCCATAGCTACAGAGTTGTAGTCCAAACCATATAAAATTATGGGAACTACCTTCCCTATGTAGAATCTTAGGAGGGGAAAGATAGAAAATTTGCCAAACTTAGAATTGATTTTTTTCATCTGTGCACCTAATTTCACTAGTTTTAGGTCAATAGATAACAGCAAGCTATTCTTTGTTGGAAAAGATCTTAATGTGGCTCCCAGATAAGTTAATTCTGAGACAACCTCTACCGGAGACTGATCCAAGTTCCAAGCAAAATTCTTCACTATTTATTTGGTCTTTTGAATAGTAGAATCTTGGATTTTAAGGGGTTAATGTTTAACTTATTGCTCCTGGCATAAGATTCTAAAGTGGACAACAGACGTTGCAGCCCCACTTGCGAATAGTCCAGGACTACTACATCATCCGCATAGGCTAACCAGTTTATTTTTGCATTGCCAATAGAAGGAGATGTTAAACCAATATCCTTCAACCAGTTAGCTAGATCTGCCATAAAAAGGATGAAAAGCAGAGGGGCTAATAAACAACCTTGTCGGACCCCTCTAGCTATCCTGATTGGGTTAGAGAGCAAGCCCGATCTAGCAAGTCTGAGCCGCATGTAATTATTGGAGTGCAGTTCTCTCAGAATGGAGAGTAGACCAGGGGGGATTCCCCAAGCATCGAGTTTTTCCCACAGTAAGTTCCTATCAACCGTATCAAACGCCTGGGATAGGTCAATCCAGGCTCCAAAAAGGACAGGGCCTCCCTTGGTAAATGACTTTGCAGCAAGGCAGTTCAAGACAAGCCCATTCAATGAAGTAGATAGGCCCTTTCTAAAGCCTGATTGCTGCTTTGGGATAATTCCCTTTGTTTTTGCCCAGGCTTCTAATTCCCCTAAAACGATGCCCGAAAAGATTTTACTATCGGCATCTAGCAGGGAAATAGGTCGATAATTAGAAGCCAGTGACCTATCGCCCTTCTTATAGATAGGTATAATTATGGATTGTTTCCAAGAGTCTGGAATTCTCTTCTGGATAATGATGTTATCAAAAGTGACTTTAAAACCTTCGCCCGGGTAAATGGGTCCAATTTCGGAATCGAATTGCTCAAACCATTCAGACCAGACGTTCTTAAAGCTGAGGATTTCTTAATTAACAATTCAAGGTCCAAGACATTAAATTCAAGAGACCAGTTGGACACTATACCCACAACCATGCACACTGGAACCTCAGAGTCATAAACCTTGGCAAAATGGTCAATCCACACCCACTCCTGGATAACAGAATCCTGTTTCTGGTGATGAGTTACCTCATGGAAATCATGTCAGGAGGTAAAACCAGTATCTCATTTGGCAGGAATGAATGCAAAACATTACATTTAGCAGTTTTCCTTCTACAAGCATCATCAGCCAGTAATCATCCTACGGGCATAGCATAGTTAGGCAGCAAGAGAGTTTGAAGTACAGTTCAGGCATGCTAGGCCACTAACAAGTCTTGTTACCTTAAGCCATTGAATTTAGTCTTGTCATCTTTTGGCACCACACAAATGTAGTGCTCTGCACCTCAAGCTGAACTGAACTGAAAGCATCTGTGCCATATAGGGGACATCTTTATTGCATTAATAATTCCCCTTAGGGGCAGGGGGAGCACATTCCATGTTTTCAGGTCCTTCCTGATTTTGGTCAGTTCTGGTGGCTAATTAAGAGTATAGAGATTCTGATAAACATTTAGGACGTATATATACTCAGCTATTTAAAGGAGCAGGGTTGTAGTTTATTGGGGCCAGGCCTGTCAGTAACCCAGGGGAGACCAGGTTTAACTCACATTATATGTGATTTATCGAAATGTGCTTAATAGCAGCTAAGTTGTCAATACCTGGTTGTTACTTCGTAATGCACACTTTATATTCCTGAGCAAAACAAGGTGAGGTTATTTGTATATGTTCCACCCACCTCTCTTGTCCACAGCTGAAAAGAGGCAGTTCCAAGACATCTTGGAGGGAGAGTTAATACCCTGTGTTGTGCAGAAGCCTGGCCCAACAGCTTCTCTCTTAGAATATACTCAAGTCAAAGGTTACCTACTTGTATGAAGTTGTGGAACATACTGGGTTCTGAATGTACTGTACTGAAAAAGGTAACCACTTGAATACTGGGGAATGAGAGTTTAGTTTTGTAAGAAAGATGAGATTCATTTATCTCCAAACATTCCTTGGTACTGGTACTAGTGTGGAGGGTGCCTTCTGTATGGGATATCTCCTGCTCTCCCAACCATCAATACGTTTTTACACATGTATGGACTGTTGTTGGGGAACTAGGGTATGTGACGTGCAATTCAGAACTTCTCAAATTAACACAGAGCACATCTGTTGATCAAACATTGCTCCAGCTTTTGCCCATTGGCCTTGTGCTTGCTTTCCAAAAGTGAGGTGTTGTTGCTTTCGTTCATAAACTAAGCATCTCTGAGCCATGTTCCGTCCTTGTAAGTGCCATCTTGGGTACAGACGCCAGGCATCGGATTGTGTGTTAAGTCAGGATGTTTTGATTGGGCAGACATTGGCCCCCTTCTCTCCCTGGTCCCTGAACACTTTTAAGAGGGAGCTTGCAACAGTGAAATATGTTTAATGGCCCCAATCACTACCAGCTTTCAATACTGCCATCCAACTCATCACATTTCTGAGGCTGGCTCCTCCCGTGGGTAAGGAGTGCCTCTCTCACTGTGATGTCTTCAATTTCCCTATAGTCTATGTATCGTCTCAATTTTATGCACTTTATTTTTGGTATAAAGAAGATTGGAGCACCTATGGGCAGGGAAGTGTCTGTTATGAATCCTTTCATTACGTTTTCCTTGACGTATATCTGTAGGACCTTGTTTTCTTTGGGGGTTAAAACATAAGTCCTCCCATAAGGAATGATAACTTCACAAACGAGTTCTATTTTGCAGCCATACCCTCTATGTGAGGGCCATTTCACAGCCTCTTTTGGATCAAAAGCATTGTGGTACTCTTGAAATTCAGATGGACTATTTACCACTAGTGCAACCATGTGCGGTCTTAGTTCTTGCATGGTTTCCTGTTTTTCAAGGTCTGCTGGAGGGATCATGTATTCTAGGTGGTAAATATTTGCAAGTTAGGGGGATTGGAATTTAGCAATTCCTTTGCTCCAATCAATGAGCAGTACTAACATTATCGTTGAACGGGAGAGAAACATTGCAATATCATTTGCAATGCCATGCAAAAGGGTATCCAGTTAAAAAGTCAAAAACATTTGGTTGAATGCAAAAATGTCGGAAAAGAATGACGAAAAAAAATGTCAAATGTGTTTTTTTTTATTTGTATGTTTTATGGGGGTTTAGCTAGTAGAAATAAATTGTAAATAAAAGAAAAAAAGGGGGGGTTGGGAGGAGAACCCCCCCATAAAGAAAACACATTTGAATTCTTTTTTTCGACATTTTATTTGACATTTTTGCATTCGACATATTCACTATAAACCATGCAAAAGATTATGGGTATGGAAATATTCATGACACTTCTCATTTATAGCATTGTAGCAAAAGATATTGAAAAATCTACAAAGTTTTTCCTGGCAATCCACATACTTTCCAAGTTTTTAGACTTAATAGGGCATAGATGTTAATGAATTCACTGCCAACTCAGATCTCTCCTATGAATTAATGGCTTCACTGGGTACTTGTATAATCCTTCCCAATAATATTATGGGGAGGGGTGTTGCAAAGAAACTTGTTTGCCCTGCTAAATATAGTGTATGCAGATTCATGATTTTCCTTAATTGCCCATAATAGCATGGTGAAGCTTTATATTTTTTGCATGCAAAGTATTGTGTGCATGCAAATATCCCAGTGAGTGCTTTACTACTACAATCTGCAGAGGCCGCTACCTCACTTTTTAACTTTTTACTGGTCCCCTTTAGCTAGTATTGGAGACCAGTACAGGAATCTGTGGGGTAGGGGGAAACAGGAGCAGAATCCTTGGGTAAAAAGACAAATGAGTCACATTTAAAATCAGCAGTACAGTGCAGTACAGTGAAGGACATTTTCATTGAAGGGCACTAACCTCTTGTAACAGTCTAGGAAAATGCACTTCATGTATCTTTCCTGTGTTCAGTTGCTACTGTCTTTTTAACATATCTTATCTTTAACAGTAATTTGCACAAGAGTGGCTCCTAGTTACATGGGAAAGTGCTCCATCTGTTATACCTCTGAGCAATACAGCTATTAACCTATAAGGCATACCTATGTGATTTTGTAAAAGGCCCCCTATGGAACCTTGGTGAGGCTCCTGTTACATTTTGTTCAGGTTGGGGTGAGGAAGGTTGGTCAAAACAACTACAGGATAGATTCTGTGCCTAGTCATGTTGCTTCCTATGACATGGTTGGAAGCAGAGCTGCAATATGTTTTTTCTCTGGATATATGGAAGTTTGGAGTCACATGATTATTCAGGGAA
Organism: Ambystoma mexicanum; assembly: GCF_040938575.1. Lineage (NCBI taxonomy): Eukaryota > Metazoa > Chordata > Amphibia > Caudata > Ambystomatidae > Ambystoma > Ambystoma mexicanum. The sequence goes on along the minus strand of NC_090935.1, from coordinate 1,129,369,371 downwards.
TACAAACTCAATTATCATTGCAAACGGGAGTACTTCTTAGCCAAGTAAAAATATATTCTGTTATCCAGGAACCACATACGATTGGAATGTTTTTTGTCGAATTACACCATTTAGTTTTTCCCGAGTTCAGATCTAATTTGTTACTTGCTTACATGGAAAATAATATGTTCGTGAAAGCCAACAATTTTCTGCATTGAGACAAAAAACAATTAGAGGATACATTGCTCTATAGACATGGAAATCAGCTCATCTGTTTTTTTCCGCAACCTATTGGGACAAACTCGCAGGTATGCCAGAGGGCCACAAGAAGTTTGCAGACTCTTGGAAGGCCCAACACCTTCCTCAGGATAAACGGAGGACTCAGTCAACTACAAGTTCAAATTGCGGTTTATTACAAACAAAACCAACAGGGATCAGCACAGGAACAGGAGAAATCCCTGCACATCTCGTTCGTCCCCAGATCGCAGGCCGGTTTTACACTACAATTGTGTCAGAATAACGTCACAACCTAGGCCCTTCTTCAGGAAACCTATCGGCTCTCTTAATTGGATACTGAGCCTCTTACCGCCTATAGTTGACACTATCCATGTTATTGTACTGGCCTTTGCATGTCAGGTGGCTGGCCTGGTCTACCCCCAGTGGGCCTCATTACACGTTGTGCGGTAAAATCCGCAAATTACCGGCATGGCGCCCTTAACGTGTCCGCCCTCGTAGGAGGGCACTAATAGCGTACCATTACTAGTACGCGGACACGAGTTTTGCGCCATGCCGGTAATGCCCCTCCAGCCTTGCCGCTAATCTCCCCCAAAAGTCACTTACCGCCTTCCACGACAGTGCAGATAGCAACTCCGCCTTGACGCATCGTGTAAATAGCGGCCACCGCTAATAGCGGTGACAGTTAAATACCGGAACCGGAAATAGCATCATCGCACAGGAACGGGAAAGAGCACGGCGGCCATCTTCAAAAACACAATCCATTGCCATCCTCGGCCCCCTGGACCTGTTTGTGTTACCTTGCTGCCTGAGATCTATTGCTACAATGTTACCATGCCCAAGGCACTGAAAAACACCACAGACCGCCAGCGAAAGGAGAAGTTCTCCACTGAGGAGTTGGTGATGCTGACTCAGACCTTAGCAGACAATGCAGAAGTGGTCTTCGCAAATGACATGCGGCGGGAGACCCTCCTGAAGAAGAAAGCAATCTGGGCCGAAGTGGCAACAAAAGTGAGTGCTGTAGGCACCAGCACGCGCACTGTACGCGAGTGCAGAATACGATGGGACGACCTGAGACTCCGGGTCAGAATGATCCTGGCCGAGAACCACAAGACTGCCACCGCTGGAGGATCAGGGTCACCGATCAAGTTGAAGGAGTGGGAGGAGACATGCGCAAACCTCATCGGGGTAGAATGTATTGAGGGAGTCGGGAGGATGGAGCACGGCGTGCCAGACACTTCTGATGGAGGTAAGTGCACTGATGCAAGCATGCAATGTGAATGTACAGGTCCCCACAAATGGCAGCCCTGGATCACTGCATGGATGGCCCGGCATCCACACATGCATCCCACCCTGCGCATGTCAGCGCCAGACCCCAACACACACACATGCATACATCAACAGAGCCAAGTGCCACACACAACACTGCATGGATGAGGCACTGAAATGACACCTCACCTGCTTCCTCTACAATGAAGTTCAAACGGCCCCAAATGAATTCATGATGTAGTCTGCATTGAGTACATGCGACCATAACCAATGACATTCCCTTTCTTGTCCCCGACAGGGTCGCATACAGACAGCGATGGAGCATCCCAGGCACCCCCTGTGCAAATGAAGAAAAGGCCACATCCCAGCGAGTACGCACCAACAACATCAAGGGGAAAAAGGCCAAGGCCCCTATTGCAGCGTCCAAAACAACTCCTGCGCGCCACTGCCAGTGCCACGCAAAACCCTACTGCCCCGCCTCTGGAGGTCCACTCCCCCCCCCCAAATCACTGCCACCGAGGGTCCACCCTCAGCTGCTGCCAGTTCGGCAGGGGAGGCGGCAGCCATTGCCCCATTGTCTGACGTGGATGAGCCCACAGATCTCTATCTTCCTATGCACACCCCAAGCCCTGCTGTAACCCCCGAGCAATCACCCCTACACACACCTGGCTCGCACGTCACTGTTCACAAGTCCATGGAGGCCTTCAGTAGCCCCCCAGAGGCGGCATCTGCATACCAGCCAGCATCAGGATGCGCAGCAGACACACCACCACAGGCCGCCACTGCCCTTGACCTGGCCAGCGTCATCCAGCGCCAGCAGGCTCTCACAGACCTTGTAGGTCAACATGTGGAGGAGGTAGCCCGTCTCAGGGCTGACCTCGGGGACACATCCAGGCACTCCAGAGGGCGAAGGGTGTGATGGGACAATTGTGGGGGGTGGGGGGAAGGGTGTGATGGGACCATTGTAGGGGGTGGGGGGAAGGGTGTGATGGGACAGTTGTGGGGGGTGGGGGGAAGGGTGTGATGGGACAGTTGTGGGAGGTGGGGGGAAGGGTGGCGGGATCGTTGGGGACTTGCACATTTTTCTGTTTCTGTTCATTAATACACTGTTGTTTGAGCAAAACACAGGCCTTGACTCCTTCATTGTGTATGATCAATTTATTGACGCCAAGGTCCATTGTGAGCTAACAAACAGACACCAATGCATCACCAGCCATATACAGGTGACAGTATGACTACATGTTACTCAGAATATTTGGTTGATCAAATGCTGTCTCACAACACGTCCCTCCTGCCCATCCCCTCTTGCATGACCTGCATCCGCTTCACCTCCATCCTCATCCCCGTCATCATCCTCATCAGGTGCCTACATTTCAACGTCAGGGGGCAGTGGCACATTCCGTCTCATACACATATTGTGCAGCATGACACATGCCGTGGTGATCTTTGCCACCTTCTCATGGCCATACAGAAGGGCGCCTCCAGACCTGCTAATGCACCTAAACCGTGACTTCAGAAGTCCAAAAGTCTAATCGATGACGAGGCGGGTACGGGTATGTGCACGATTGTATTCTTCTTCGTGCCTGTTCTGTGGGTTCCGTACAGGTGTGAGGAGCCACCTCTTCAGGGGATAGCCGGCATCACCTACATGGGGGAGGAATGGGTTCCTCTTTCTTTTTGACACATGTGTGGCCTGTTCATGTCACATACTTTGGCCTATCATTGTGATTCATGTACACATTCAACTGCATCAATGAATATGGTCTGTGTGACTGCTTTGTGCAAAGGTGAGCGCAAGCATACAAGTAGACATGCCCCATTGATGCCTCCAACAGTGACTGCCATGTCCTGGGTGAGGCCAGGTCATTGGTGTCCCTGTGGGCAGGCACATTTGGTACCACACTGGTGGTGTGGTGTACTGTCCTTCCGACATTGCTGTTGCCATGCTGAGAGGCAACACTTCAGTGGTGCCATGGGTTTGTGGTGCATTGCCATAGCTAGGGGGTATCCCTTTACATGCATCCAAGGGCACAATGCATTGTTGATGTTGTGCTGTAGGAATGCTGCATGACTATGTTGACGGCATGGATGACATTTGTGTATTTCGTGGCGTGGAGTGTTGTGCAATGTGGATGAGGATTGATGTTTGATGTCACTAGATTTGGATTGTCAGCTGTGTCGTGTGGTATATACTTGCATGTCTGTTCATCCCAAGTACGTTGCTGCCCTCACAGATGCCCATTAGCGTACATCTGTATGTGCATTTGGGCGACGGACTACAGGCTACACCCAGTTGGAGTATCTATCTACCCCCCCCCCAATGCACACCCAGTTGGAGTATCTATCTATCCCCCCCAATCACACTGCCATGTGCTTGGCCTGGAACTCACCAAGTAGCCACGAACGTTGTCCCATTTGTCGCTCCATGTAGCGGGGGATAGTTGAGTTCCGCAGGACCATGGAATCATGGGTAGATCCTGGAAATCGGGCACAGCAATGTGTGATTATCTTGTTTGCGTCACATACCATTTGGACATTGATGGAGTGGAATTGCTTCCTGTTTCGGTAGACTACTTCATTGTGATGTGGGATGACCAATTCCACATGTGTACAGTCGATTGGCCCCAATGCAACTTGGGATGCCTGCCAGTGAATAGAAGCCAACTTTGGTGTTTGCAATCTCCTGGGCAGTCCGTGGCATGGATATGTGTTCGGGTGCATGCTTCAGGAGGGCATCGAGTACCTGGTTCAGTATGCGTGAGAATACTGGTTGGGAGATGCCATGCATCTGCCCCACTGTATGCTGGTAGGTTCCTGTGGCCAGGAAGTGGAGCACTGTCACCACCTTGAGTAGAGGGGGGATGGCAGTTCGGATATCTATGAGGCTCACAATGTCGTTGTGCATCATGTCCACGATGCTGGTAATGGTGTCCCGGTCCAGACGGTACAGGGTGTGTATCTGCTCAGGTGTTAGGTTAAATGGACTGGCTCTGATCCGGGGAATTGGTGGGTGCCTCTGTGGTATGATTAGGTGGCGTGGTGGTGCTTGCTGTGCCTGTCTGGCCCTCCTCCTGCCTCTCCTCTATGCAGCTTATTGTTGTAGCAGCAGTGCTGCAATCAGGTCCTCCAGGCCATGTAATGCTGCCAGTATTGGAACCATCTTGGTGTGGGAAGGGGTGTGGGAAGGGGTGTGGTGTGCTTCTTTTGAGCAGCCACAGTCTCCATTGCCTCCACCTGTGCTGATTTTGGCCACCTGTGGCAGGTGTTGACATTGCTTAGTTCTTTTAACGGGTGGTTCGCGATGGCGGTATTGCCACCATGCCGGTAAGGGGTTTTGGGGTATTTACCATGGCGCTATTGCCGTGTGCACTAGCCTTGTGATGGTGTGCTATTAGCGGCATGTCGTTATTTACGGGTTGGCGGGTCGCGCGCACGCGGACTGACCGCTATTAGTGGCACCGTAATTAGCAGTGCCGCTAATGGCGGTGAGCCGGGTCGTAATCCGCATGGGCATTTAACTTTACTGGTATTCCATTACCGGTAACGTTAAATACCTACCGCCATCCGTGTAATGAGGCCCACTATCTATAACAATGTTGCAGTGTTGAGGTCTTACCATTGGTTCTTGTCCATTGCTACCCACTCCGAGGATACTGAACTGTGGTTGGCTAGAGCTGACGTCCCCAGGCTGGTGATCTGCAAAGATTCTCAGCTCATGGTGTACGTCTTCAAGGTAATAAGAATGACCTCATTACACGGATGGCGGTAGGTATTTAACGTTACCGGTAATGGAATACCGGTAACGTTAAATGCCCATGCGGATTGCGACCCGGCTCACCGCCATTAGCGGCACCGCTAATTATGGTGCCACTAATAGCGGTCAGTCCGCGTGCGCGCAACCCCCCAACCCATAAATAACGACATTCCGCTAAAAGCACAGCATCACAAGGCTAGTGCACACAGCAATAGCGCCATGGTAAATACCCCAAAACCCCTTACCGGCATGGCGGCAATACCGCCATCGCGAACCACCCGTTAAAAGAACTAAGCAGTGTCAACACCTGCCACAGGTGACCAAAATCACCACAGGTGGAGGCAATGGAGACTGTGGCTGCTCAAAAGAAGCACACCACACCCCTTCCCACACCCCTTCCCACACCAAGATGGTTCCAATACTGGCGGCATTACATGGCCTGGAGGACCTGATTGCAGCGATGCTGCTACAACAACAGGCTGCACAGAGGAGAGGCAGGAGGAGGAGGAGGGCCAGACAGGCACAGCAATCACCACCACGCCACCTAATCATACCACAGAGGCACCCACCAATTCCCCGGATCAGAGCCAGTCCATTTAACCTAACACCTGAGCAGATACACACCCTGTACCGTCTGGACCGGGACACCATCACCAGCATCGTGGACATGATACACAACGACATTGTGAGCCTCATAGATATCCGAACTGCCATCCCCCCTCTACTCAAGGTGGTGACAGTGCTCCACTTCCTGGCCACAGGAACCTACCAGCATACAGTGGGGCAGATGCATGGCATCTCCCAACCAGTATTCTCACGCATACTGAACCAGGTACTCGATGCCCTCCGGAAGCATGCACCCGAACACATATCCATGCCACGGACTGCCCAGGAGATTGCAAATACCAAAGTTGGCTTCTATTCACTGGCAGGCATCCCAAGTTGCATTGGGGCCATCGACTGTACACATGTGGAATTGGTCGTCCCACATCACAATGAAGTAGTCTACCGAAACAGGAAGCAATTCCACTCCATCAATGTCCAAATGGTATGTGACGCAAACAAGATAATCACACATTGCTGTGCGCGATTTCCAGGATCTACCCATGATTCCATGGTCCTGCGGAACTCAACTATCCCCCGCTACATGGAGAGACAAATGGGACAACCTTCGTGGCTACTTGGTGAGTTCCAGGCCAAGCACATGGCAGTGTGATTGGGGGGGATAGATAGATACTCCAACTGGGTGTGCATTGGGGGTAGATAGATACTCCAACTGGGTGTGCATTGGGGGGTAGATAGATACTCCAACTGGGTGTGCTTTGCGGGGGGGTAGATAGATACTCCAACTGGGTGTGCATTGGGGGGGGTAGATAGATACTCCAACTGGGTGTAGCCTGTAGTCCGACGCCCAAATGCACATACAGATGTACGCTAATGGGCATCTGTGAGGGCAGCAACGTACTTGGGATGAACAGACATGCAAGTATATGCCACACGACACAGCTGACAATCCAAATCTAGTGACATCAAACATCAATTCTCATCCACATTGCACGACACTCCACGCCACGAAATACACAAATGTCATCCATGCGGTCAACATAGTCATGCAGCATTCCTACAGCACAACATCAACAATGCATTGTGCCCTTGGATGCATGCAAAGGGATACCCCCTAGCTATGGCAATGCACCACAAACCCATGGCACCACTGAAGTGTTGCCTCTCAGCATGGCAACAGCAATGTTGGAAGGACAGTACACCACCAGTGTGGTACCAAATGTGCCTGCCCACAGGGTCACCAATGACCTGGCCTCACCCAGGACATGGCAGTCACTGTTGGAGGCATCAATGGGGCATGTCTACTTGCATGCTTGCGCTCACCTTTGCACAAAGCAGTCACACAGACCATATTCATTGATGCAGTTGAATGTGTACATGAATCACAATGATAGGCCAAAGTATGTGACATGAACAGGCCACACATGTGTCAAAAAGTAACAGGAACCCATTCCTCCCCCCATGTAGGTGATGCCGGCTATCCCCTGAAGAGGTGGCTCCTCACACCTGTACGGAACCCACAGAACAGGCACGAAGAAGAATACAATCATGCACATACCCCTACCCGCCTCGTCATCGAGCAGACTTTTGGACTTCTGAAGTCACGGTTTAAGTGCATTAGCAGGTCTGGTGGCGCCCTCCTTTATGGCCATGAGAAGGTGGCAAAGATCACCACAGCATGTGTCATGCTGCACAATATGTGTATGAGACGGAATGTGCCACTGCCCCCTGACGTTGAAATGGAGGCACCTGATGAGGATGATGACGGGGATGAGGATGGAGGTGAAGGGGATGCAGGTCATGCAAGAGGGGATGGGCAGGAGGGTCGTGCTGTGAGACAGCATTTGATCAACCAAATGTTCTGAGTAACATGTAGTCATACTGTCACCTGTATATGGCTGGTGATGCACTGGTGTCTGTTTGTTAGCTCACAATGGACCTTGGCGTCAATAAATTGATCATACACAATGAAGGAGTCAAGGCCTGTGTTTTGCTCAAACAACAGTGTATTAATGAACAGAAACAGAAAAATGTGCAAGTCCCCAACCATCCCGCCACCGTTCCTCCCACCCCACACAACTGTCCCATCACACCCTTCCCCCCACCCCCCACAACTGTCCCATCACACCCTTCCCCCCACCCCCCACAACTGTCCCATCACACCCTTCTCCCCACCCCCCACAACTGTCCCATCACACCCTTCCTCCCACCCCCCACAACTGTCCCTCATGAGTCTCAAACAATGTATGTGTCCAGGCATGCACAGAGGTCAATGGACATTCACGCCCTATTGTTCATTGCCAGGGCCAGCATTTGGGGGCTGGCTGGAGGTGAGCCTGGTGATGCGTGAAGAGCGCCTGAGTGGGCTTGTCTGCCGCGAACTGGTGGTTGAAGAGGTGGCAGACTGTCCTGGTGGAAATTGGCGCTCCATTGCATCTGCGATGCGTGTTAGCACCTCCTGGACGCGTATCAGCTCCCCACACAGCCTGTCTGTGCACGACTCCATTCCCTCCCTGGAGTGCCTGGATGTGTCCCCGAGGTCAGCCCTGAGACGGTCAACCTCCTCCACATGTTGACCTACAAGGTCTGTGAGAGCCTGCTGGCGCTGGATGACGCTGGCCAGGTCAAGGCCTGTGGCGGCCTGTGGTGGTGTGTCTGCTGCGCATCCTGATGCTGGCTGGTGTGCAGATGCCGCCTCTGGGGGGCTACTGAAGGCCTCCATGGACTTGTGAACAGTGACGTGCGAGCCAGGTGTGTGTAGGGGTGATTGCTCGGGGGTTACAGCAGGGCTTGGGGTGTGCATAGGCAGATAGAGATCTGTGGGCTCATCCACGTCGGACAATGGAGCAATGGCTGCCACCTCCCCTGCCGAACTGGCAGCAGCTGAGGGTGGACCCTCAGTGGCAGTGATTTGGGGGGGGAGTGGACCTCCAGAGGCGGGGCAGTATGGTTTTGCGTGGCACTGGCAGTGGTGCGCAGGAGTTGTTTTGGACGCTGCAATAGGGGCCTTGGCCTTTTTCCCCTTGTTGTTGGTGCGTCCTTGCTGGGCGGTGGCCTTTTCTTCATTTGCACAGGGGGTGCCTGGGATGCTCCATCGCTGTCTGTATGTGACCCTGTCGGGGACAAGAAGGGGGATGTCATTGGTTATGGTCGCATGTACTCAATGCAGGCTACATCATGAATTCATTTGGGGCTGTTTGAACTTCATTGTGGAGGAAGCAGGTGAGGTGTCATTTCAGTGCCTCATCCATGCAGTGTTGTGTGTGGCCCTTGGCTCTGTTGATGTATGCATGTGTGTGTGTTGGGATCTGGCGCTGACATGCGCAGGGTGGGATGCATGTGTGGATGCTGGGCCATTCATGCAGTGATCCAGGGCTGCCATTTGTGGGGACCTGTACATTCACATTGCATGCTTGCATCAGTGCACTTACCTCCATCAGAAGTGTCTGGCACGCCGTGCTCCATCCTCCCGACGCTCTCAATACATTCTACCCCGATGAGGTTTGCGCATGTCTCCTCCCACTCCTTCAACTTGATCGGTGACCCTGATCCTCCAGCGGTGGCAGTCTTGTGGTTCTCGGCCAGGATCATTCTGACCCGGAGTCTCAGGTCGTCCCATCGTATTCTGCACTCGCGTACAGTGCGCGTGCTGGTGCCTACAGCACTCACTTTTGTTGCCACTTCGGCCCAGATTGCTTTCTTCTTTAGGAGGATCTCCCTCTGCATGTCATTTGCGAAGACCACTTCTGCATTGTCCGCTAAGGTCTGAGTCAGCATCACCAACTCCTCAGTGGAGAACTTCTCCTTTCGCTGGCGGTCTGTGGTTTTTTTCAGTGCCTTGGGCATGGTAACAGTGTAGCAATGGATCTCAGGCAGCAAGGTAACACAAACAGGTCCAGGGGCAGAGGATGGCAATGGATTGTGTTTTTGAAGATGGCTGCCCGTTCCTGTGCGATGATGCTATTTCCGGTTCCGGTATTTAACGGTCACCGCTATTAGCGGTGGCTGCTATTTACATGATGCGTCTGTAAAGAACGACCGGTGGGGGGTGTCTGTACTTCTGCTCCCTATATGGTAGAGGAGAGGCACAGAGGACCCCAGCCAAGATTCTCTAATACGGTAGCAATGGACGAGCAATCAAGGCCTAGCTTCTCAGGAGGTGATGCAGGCTGGTTCTTAAGTACAGTGTACCCCAAGCCCCCACAAAGGAATGTCCACACACTGTATTGGTTAGAACACAGTCTTTATATAATCAATAGTCAAGGTTATGTACACTTATCACAATAACTCACTTTGTACTCCGGAAAATCAACAATGGCAAATATATACAATTATAAAGTGGTACCACCCTTTGTACTAGATCTTATTAAAGTGCATCAACAATACTGTAACAATGTCACACAGGTCAATAAAGTGAAACCAGCAATAGAGAGAGGAGAGAAAATAAGATGGTTGAGCAATAGGCAGAATACTGGCCCCTACCACTAGGCACAGTTCTGTGTAGAGATCCCCCCACCTGGGCAACCTGTAAAACAAAGATATAGCACAAGCCCAGTCCATATATTGTTCTGTAAGTCTTATTCCCTCCTATAATGTTTTTACCCCCCCAATGTACCTGGTAGAGTCGAGTTCTTCGAAGAGGCGTCGACAGATCCTTCTTGAGCAACCCCCTTTCAAGCGGGAGTCACGGATCGTCGAGAGGCGTCGAGAAGCGTCGAGGAACTCGGTGTTCGGCGACGGGGAATCGACGGCCCTTCTTGAATGCCTTCCCTTTCAAGCGGGAGGCACGGGGCGTCGAACGTCCGTCGACAAACAAGGTAGAACGGCGTCGATGAGGCGGCAGCTTCGTCCGAGCGGTGCTCGTCGGCGTCGGAGCGTCGGCGTCCTGCAAGGCAGGGGCGTGCGGGGCGCCTCGGTGACAATAGTTCTGGACCGCAAAGATTGTGGAGACGGAGGCCCAGCAAGGGCGTCGAGTCGTTCGAGTCTTTGTGGTCTTCGGGTGGCAGGAAACCCACCGGCAGGTTTCTCCTCGGCGCGTTGGTCGTCCTCGACTTTCTCCGGCAGGATAAAGCGGTCGACGGTGCAGACGAGGTAATCCTTCGATTCGAATGTTCTTAGGCAAAGGAGCGGACGGCTCCGGTCCTCGGCGGCACGGCGTCAAGTGGTTCCCACGGCTGGGCAACACAACTTCGAAGGGCCTCCAGCGGTTACACAAACCTGCGAACCCTGGTCGACGGCAATAGACTTCGACGGCGTCGATGTCCGGGTGCTTCACTTCGATCTCCTCGGCGGTCCCGTCTCAGGTCGGCAGCCTTTCGAGGGTCTGTCTTCCAGGGTGCTTCAGCGAAGATGGAGCGGTGCTCGATGGTCCCTCGGAGCACGGGAAGAGGGCGCCTTACCAGGTCCTCTCTCGGGTCAGTCTTCGACGGTTTCGGCAGCCTTCGGATCGGTCGAAGCAAATGCAACAGCAAGTCTTCTTCTTCCAGCTGGACGTCGAGGATCAGCAGTTCCAGTTACTCTTAGAGTGGAGACTCAGCTCCAGAACGCTTCTGAACGCTTCTGAACGTTCCCTGAACCTTCTGAACAATGGTGAGAGGTCCCCAGATATACTATTCTGTCTCTCATCCACACTGCTGGCACACACTCAGCAGCCAATCATACAGAAGGGCATTCATGCAGTCAGTCAGCCAATCAGGCACACAGTGCATTCAGGCCACACTCCTCCCTTTCAGACACTCACAACAAGGAATGTGGATTGGGACAAGTACCCAGCCATTCAACACTACACACTGCATTCAGGCCAGTTTCGGGCAGGGCTGTCTCAGTCTTTGTCTCTCATGCCAGAAACCAGACAACCACAACATGGAGTGTATATTGGTCACACACTCCATTCACCCAGGTCCCACCTACAGGAGGTACCCACAACATACAGTCACTGGGAAGGCTCCAGTCAGTCTAGCTGGGCCTTCACAACAACACCATATATGGAACTTACACCCAACAGCCAGTCAGGGGGAAGGGACAGAGTCAGGGCTTCCCAGGACTTTGGGAAACAAGGTAACAGGCAATAGAAAGCAAGAGGCCACAGGGGCCATCTTGTTTCCTATCAGGAATCAACTGATCCCAATGGCAGGGCCTGGGTATCCCAAAATGGAGGACACCCAGAGCACCTGTCAAATTCAGCATGGAGCTGCCACCAGCCCATACCCTGCTCTGTGGGCCACCCACAGGTGCCCAAAAACATACACTAGGGGTACAGGGTTGTACCCCTACCCAAGGGTGCCATAAGGGTATCCCATTGGGTCTGTTCACCAAACCAAAAGAGAGAGCTGCACTGCCAGGAGTCCCACATGGACTCCTGGGCAGAAAACATGACAGAACACACGATAAAAAGCAGTAAAGGACAAGGATTCAGAGGCCCTGTCCCTCTGATGCATTTCCAGCATCACAGTCGCCCCCCCCAGACTGAGCTGGAGGGTGTCTAATCTCCCACGGGATAGACACCCTCATCCAGACGGTCAACATACCTTCTGGAAAGGCCATCTGCATTATCGTGACTCTTCCCTGGTCTGTGCTCTATGGTGAAGTCTAGCCCTTGCAGGCTAATGGACCACCTGAGCAATTTCGGATTCTCACCCTTCATTTGCATAAGCCACTTCAGGGGCTTATGATCTGTTTGGACCTTGAAGGTAGACCCCGTAAGGTAGGGCCTAAAACGCCTAAGGCTCCAAACTATGCTAAAACACTCCTTTTCAACAGTAGCCCACCTAAGCTCTCTACCCTTGAGTTGTCTACTGATGAATATGATAGGATGTTCTCTCCCTTTGTCATCTAACTGGGACAAGACAGCTCCAATTCCGGTGTCGCAGGCATCCGTCTGGACGATAAAGGGTCGGCTGTAGTCAGGCGCGCACAACACAGGTGCCCTACACAGACTTTCTTTCAAGCCATCAAAGGCCCTCTGACAGTCTTCGGTCCAATTAACCTTCCTAAGCTGTTTGGGTGAAGTTAGCGCTGTCAGGGGGGCAGCTATGGTTCCATAGTCTGCCATGAAATTGCGATAGTACCCAGTGAGACCCAAAAAGGCTCTCACCTGGGTTTGAGTAGTGGGAGTCTCCCAGTTCTGTACATCCTGTACTTTACTGGAGAGAGGTTGGATTTGACCCCCTCCTACCTCATGACCAAGATAGGTAACTTTCCCCTGAGCTATCTGGCACTTGGTGGCCTTGATAGTGAGGTTAGCCCTTTTCAAGGCCTGCAACACCTTATCCAGATGTGTCAAATGCTCTTCCCAGGTGGAACTGTAGACGGCAATGTCGTCTAAGTAAACCACACAAAAGGCTTCCAGCCCACTGAGCGCATGGTTGACCAATCTCTGGAAGGTGGCAGGGGCATTCTTCAACCCAAAAGGCATGACCCTAAACTGGTAGAGTCCCTCAGGTGTTGAGAAGGCCGTCTTTTCCTTGGCATGGTCCGTCAGAGCTATTTGCCAATAGCCTGAGGTAAGGTCAAAGGTGCTCACAAATTTGGCAGCACCTATGGTGTCCACGAGCTCATCAGCCCTGGGCAATGGGTGCGCGTCAGTTTTGGTGACGGCATTGACTCCTCGGTAGTCCACACAGAACCTCCAATCCTTGGTACCCGCCTGGGAACTTGCCTTGGGGACAAGGACCACTGGACTGGACCAGGGACTGGTTGAAGGTTCAATAACACCCAGATCCAACATCTTGGCGACCTCAGCCTGGATGTGGTTCTTGACGGTATCTGACATACGGTAGCACCTGCTTTTGACAGGCACACTGTCACCAGTGTCAATTTCATGCCTACACCACGGTGTAAGGCCTGGCGTCAGTGAAAACAGAGAGGCATACTGTTGGAGTAAAGCCCTGCAGGCCCTCTGTTGCTCTGTTGTCAAATCCGGAGAGAGATGTACTCCCTCCACTGAGCCATCCTGAGGGTTGCTATGCAGCAAATCAGGAAGGGGCTCACTCTCATCCTCTTCTTGCCCTGAAGCTAGCAAGAGACATGAGACTTCTGCTCGCCGGTGGAAAGGCTTGAGCCTGTTGACATGGAATATCTGAGGGGCTACCCCAGAGGCTCCCATGTCACCCAGATAATTGACTTCGCCCATCTTGGAGATAATCCTGAAGGGTCCAGTCCACTTGTCTGCCAAAGCTCTAGGCTTGGTAGGCTCCATCACAAGGATGTCCTGTCCCGGAGTCCAATCCACTTGCGAGGCTTTAAGGTCATGCCAGTACTTATTCAATTCCTGGCTGGCCTTGAGATTTGCTGTTGCCTGACCCATCATCTGTGTCATCCTCCGTCTGAGGCCTAACACATAGTCCCCCACTTGCTTGGCGGGACCTGGAGGGGTGGCCTCCAAGCCTTCTCTGATCAAGGCGAGGGGCCCCCTCAAGGGATGTCCAAAGATTAACTCAAAGGGGCTGAAACCAACACCCTCTTGAGGTACCTCTCTGTAAGCAAACAGCAGGCATGGCAGGAGGAGATCCCATTTCCTCCTTAGGGGTTCTTCCAAAGCCCCTAGCATGCCCTTGAGAGTTTTATTAAATCTCTCAACCAGACCATTGGTCTGGGGGTGGTAAGAGGTGGAGAACTTGTAGGTTACCCCGCACTCTTTCCACATGGTTTTCATGTAACTGGACATGAAGTTGGATCCTCGGTCAGAGACAACCTCCTTGGGGAATCCAACACGGGTGAAAATGCCCAGGAGAGCCCTGGCAACCACCTTGGCAGTAACAGTCTGAAGGGGTATTGCCTCAGAGAACCTGGTGGCATGATCTACCAAGACCAGGATGAACCGATGTCCACCTGAAGTGGGAGGGTCAAGGGGACCGACGATGTCGATGCCCACCCTCTCAAATGGTGTGCCAACCACTGGCAATGGCTGCAGTGGGGCAATGACCCTGCCTCCAGTCTTGCCAGACAACTGACAAGTTGGGCAGGTCCTGCAGTGGGACTCCACCTCTACTCCCATACGTGGCCAGTAGATATAGGCAGAGAGACTCTGCTTAGTCTTCTTGGTCCCAAGATGACCAGCCAAGGGCACCTCATGCGCCAACTGCAGTAGGAAGGGCCTGTAAACCTGGGGTACCACTAACCTCTTGAGGGCACCAGGTTCAGGCTTAGTGGGCTCACTAACAAGGAGCTCACCCTCCCAATAAATCCGGAACGTCCTAGGCACTTCTCCTTGTGCCTGGGACAGGGCCTGTTTCCTCAGTCCCTCGAGAGAGTGGCACTCTCTCTGTCCCTTACAGAAGCCTGCCCGGGAGGGTCCCCCTTCAGCTAACAAGCATTGAAGGTCGGGATGATCCTCCGGGTTGAGAACCTCTCCCACAGGAGAGTCTTCTGTCTCTTCTCCCACAGGAGTTGAGTTTGGGTATTCCACTGGACCCAGCCCGTCCGGAGCATGGATCCGAATGGGTGCTGTCGGAACAGCAGGAAGAGAAGGTGGTCCCTCCACAGAGGTGGCCTTCTTGGTCTTCCTTCTTCTTGCCTTGGGCCTCGCTTTTGGCTCGGGTACCTGACTCACAGCCAGACCCGGTGTCACCTGTAACCTAGTGACTGCAGCAGCAGTCATGGGAAGACCATCCGAGATCAACCCCAACTCTACTAGATCATTTCCTAACAGAATGTTGGCAGGGACATTGTCCTGAACCAGGACAGGAAGCTTTGCTGTCTTGTCTCCAATCATGAGTGTGACTAAGGCTACAGGTGATAATTTGGGAGGCCCACCAGCTAACCTGGTGGTTTGCAGAGGAGCACCTACATAGTCCTCTGGCTTGAGCAGGGTCCTGTCCACCACTGTCATGCTTGCCCCAGTGTCTCTCAAACCAGTAGAAGGCTGGCCATTCAAGAGGACACTTCTCAAAAACCTACGAGTGTTCTGTGGGATAGTCGCCAGTACTTCTGCATACTGGTCCCAGGCCCCAAGGGACACTAAGGAAATCTCTACCGGAGCACCAAATGTGATCCCGGTAGAGGAGGGGAGGACAGTGGCCTCCACCTCAGACACGGGGTAAGGGTAGGTCAAGCTGACAGCCTGTACTCCAAGTGCCTTACCTTTACACTTGGCGTCACCCCTTTTGTGATCCAGAGCCCCACAGTCCCAACAAGCGCCAGGAGTGCGGGGTACGGTACTGGAACTACGGGGAGCCTGCTTTGCAGCAGGTGGACCACTACTCTTATTCCCACCCACAGATGACTTATCCCCACTAGATTTTTGGGTCTTGGGAGAGGAAGGTTTAGGTTTACCCGACTGTGGCTGCTTGTGGGACTCCTCAGCTTTCTGAGAGGCCCCCTTTTCTTTGTCCTTGTCCTTACCACTGGAGTCCTTAGGGGACACCCAGTGGGAGACCCACTTGTCAGCCAACCTAGCCAGCTTAAAGGGGTCCAAAATGTTCTGGTCAGCCACATACTGACGCAGCTCTGGTGAACAGGCTTCAGAAAAATGCTCAAAAAACAAGAGGTGGGACAATTCAACAAAAGTCTTAACCTTGTATCCATCAATCCACCCCATCATGTTCATGTGCGCAGCACTCACCCAGTCAACCCAAGACACATTCTCTCTTTTCTTAAAATCCCTGAACCTTCTAGGGTATTGGGTAGGTGTCTTGCCAAACTTGGCAATCAAAGCAGACTTCATACACTCATACTGACCCCTTTCTTCCACACTCAGCTTCAGAATACAGTCATATCCAGTTTGAGGCACTCTGCTTAACAAACACTTAGCCCAATCTCTTTTATCAACATCATGAATCGCACAGGCCATTTCAAATGCTTCAATCCATTGGAGGATATCTGAACCCTCCACAAATACACCAACCAAATCTTTCATAAACTTGGTGGCTGGGGACCTGACACTCTCACTGGTTTTAACTGAAGTCTCCACTCTAGCTTTCTCTAGCTGGATTCTCTGACATTCAGTGTCCTGGCTCTTGAGTTCAAGGTCCTTATTTCTGAGCTCCACTTGTTGAGCCAACTCCTCTTTCTTAAGTTCAGCATCTATTTCCAACTTGCGGTATTCAAAGGCCAATTTCATCCTTAATAACTCAAGCTCCAAGGAATTGCTGGGGTTTGGAACAGAGGCAGCAGGAATGGCGGCATTCCCAGAAACAGATTCAGCAGAAACCCCAGGGGCAGAGTCCTCATTGGTTGCATTCCCCCCCTCATCAAGGGTTTCACCATCAGTCTGGTAGTCCACCAGGGCAGCTATCAGCTCAGCCCTAGACTTATCCACAAAGTCTAACTCCCTGGCTTCACAAGCACTCTGGAGAGCCTCCAAGCTCATCCGAGTCAATTTGCCATTTGCAATAGACTCCATTGTTTGTAATGCAGTTATCTTGTACACAACTAAACCTTAATTTAATAAAGTGCAGATATCCTTTGTAAGTAGCACGGTTATACACTGATTCTTATAACCATAAGCATCCCACCGCTGCCACCAGCTGTAAAGAACGACCGGTGGGGGGTGTCTGTACTTCTGCTCCCTATACGGTAGAGGAGAGGCACAGAGGACCCCAGCCAAGATTCTCTAATACGGTAGCAATGGACGAGCAATCAAGGCCTAGCTTCTCAGGAGGTGATGCAGGCTGGTTCTTAAGTACAGTGTACCCCAAGCCCCCACAAAGGAATGTCCACACACTGTATTGGTTAGAACACAGTCTTTATATAATCAATAGTCAAGGTTATGTACACTTATCACAATAACTCACTTTGTACTCCGGAAAATCAACAATGGCAAATATATACAATTCTAAAGTGGTACCACCCTTTGTACTAGATCTTATTAAAGTGCATCAACAATACTGTAACAATGTCACACAGGTCAATAGAGTGAAACCAGCAATAGAGAGAGGAGAGAAAATAAGATGGTTGAGCAATAGGCAGAATACTGGCCCCTACCACTAGGCACAGTTCTGTGTAGAGATCCCCCCACCTGGGCAACCTGTAAAACAAAGATATAGCACAAGCCCAGTCCATATATTGTTCTGTAAGTCTTATTCCCTCCTATAATGTTTTTACCCCCCCAATGTACCTGGTGGAGTCGAGTTCTTCGAAGAGGTGTCGACAGATCCTTCTTGAGCGACCCCCTTTCAAGCGGGAGTCACGGATCGTCGAGAGGCGTCGAGAAGCGTCGAGGAACTCGGTGTTCGACGACGGGGAATCGACGGCCCTTCTTGAATGCCTTCCCTTTCAAGCGGGAGGCACGGGGCGTCGAACGTCCGTCGACAAACAAGGTAGAACGGCGTCGATGAGGCGGCAGCTTCGTCCGAGCGGTGCTCGTTGGCGTCGGAGCGTCGGCGTCCTGCAAGGCAGAGGCGTGCGGGGCGCCTCGGTGACAATAGTTCTGGACCGCAAAGATTGTGGAGACGGAGGCCCAGCAAGGGCGTCGAGTCGTTCGAGTCTTTGTGGTCTTCGGGTGGCGGGAAACCCACCGGCAGGTTTCTCCTCTGCGCGTTGGTCGTCCTCGACTTTCTCCGGCAGGATAAAGCGGTCGACGGTGCGGACGAGGTAATCCTTCGATTCGAATGTTCTTAGGCAAAGGAGCGGACGGCTCCGGTCGTCGGCGGCACGGCGTCAAGTGGTTCCCACGGCTGGGCAACACAACTTCGACGGGCCTCCAGCGGTTACACAAACCTGCGAACCCTGGTCGACGGCAATGGACTTCGACGGCGTCGATGTCCGGGTGCTTCACTTCGATCTCCTCGGCGGTCCCGTCTCGGGTCGGCAGCCTTTCGAGGGTCTGTCTTCCAGGGTGCTTCGGCGAAGATGGAGCGGTGCTCGATGGTCCCTCGGAGCACGGGAAGAGGGCGCCTTACCAGGTCCTCTCTCGGGTCAGTCTTCGACGGTTTCGGCAGCCTTCGGATCGGTCGAAGCAAATGCAACAGCAAGTCTTCTTCTTCCAGCTGGACGTCGAGGATCAGCAGTTCCAGTTACTCTTAGAGTGGAGACTCAGCTCCAGAACGCTTCTGAACGCTTCTGAACATTCCCTGAACCTTCTGAACAGTGGTGAGAGGTCCCCAGATATACTATTCTGTCTCTCATCCACACTGCTGGCACACACTCAGCAGCCAATCATACAGAAGGGCATTCATGCAGTCAGTCAGCCAATCAGGCACACAGTGCATTCAGGCCACACTCCTCCCTTTCAGACACTCACAACAAGGAATGTGGATTGGGACAAGTACCCAGCCATTCAACACTACACACTGCATTCAGGCCAGTTTCGGGCAGGGCTGTCACAGTCTTTGTCTCTCATGCCAGAAACCAGACAACCACAACAAGGAGTGTATATTGGTCACACACTCCATTCACCCAGGTCCCACCCACAGGAGGTACCCACAACATACAGTCACTGGGAAGGCTCCAGTCAGTCTAGCTGGGCCTTCACAACAACACCATATATGGAACTTCCACCCAACAGCCAGTCAGGGGGAAGGGACAGAGTCAGGGCTTCCCAGGACTTTGGGAAACAAGGTAACAGGCAATAGAAAGCAAGAGGCCACAGGGGCCATCTTGTTTCCTATCAGGAATCAACTGATCCCAATGGCAGGGCCTGGGTATCCCAAAATGGAGGACAACCAGAGCACCTGTCAAATTCAGCATGGAGCTGCCACCAGCCCATACCCTGCTCTGTGGGCCACCCACAGGTGCCCAAAAACATACACTAGGGGCACAGGGTTTTACCCCTACCCATGGGTGCCATAAGGGTATCCCATGGGTCTGTTCACCAAACCAAAAGAGAGAGCTGCACTGCCAGGAGTCCCACATGGACTCCTGGGCAGAAAACATGACAGAACACACGATAAAAAGCAGTAAAGGACAAGGATTCAGAGGCCCTGTCCCTCTGATGCATTTCCAGCATCACAGCGTCAAGGCGGAGTTGCTATCTGCACTGTCGTGGAAGGTAGTACGTGACTTTTGGGGGAGATTAGCGGCAAGGCTGGAGGGGCATTACCGGCATGGCGCAAAGCTCGTGTCCGCGTACTCGTAATGGTACGCTATTAGCGCCCTCCTACGAGGGCGGACACGTTAAGGGCGCCATGCCGGTAATTTGCGGATTTTACCGCACAACATGTAATGAGGCCCTATGTGTCTGCATTGTAACTTGTGTGTACCACCTTAGCCTATGAGAGTGCTCCTTTGCTCATTGCAACACTTGTCCCACATTGTAACATATTAGTTGCAGACCTCTGTCTGGTAGCCTGAGATTGGTTCCCTTTCCCAGCGCTGCTCGCTGTCCATTGTCTGCGTCGGCCGGGTCATGTGTTCAGAGACCATGATTTTGAGCTGTGCAGCTCTGAATTATGAGGAATTATTTGTATTTACTGCAGCTGGTGCCTTTGTCGTCTAGGGAAGGGAATGTCATCCATATCTTGTGGCCTTGGCAGCGGGTCCTATCTCACACGTCTTGCTCTTGTCCAGCCTGAATTCAGCTCAGCTTGGCTCTTGCTGAGAGGCCTGTGGCCTGCTGTAATTTTCCTAGCCCACTGTGATGTGGTTTCTACAGTGTTTGTGCTATACTACATTCTCCATGGGTTAGTCACACTTGGTTCTGTCAGATCCCATAGGTGCTCCTGCAGTTCCATAGGGGTATTCACATGTCAGCACCTGCAAGCGTTGGTCAGGATCCCTTGCTTTCTTGCAGTTTCTGTGTTGCTGCATTTGGCTAATTGCAAAAATAATAAAAGTAATGACAGTATGTTTATGTGTCTGTCCTCTAACTATAGAAATGTATGCCCGTGTTCTTCATGTATTCAAGTACGTGTTTGTGTCCTGGAGTGCGGATGGCATGTGTGCTTCATGTCTAACGCTGCCATGTCATGGTGTCTCTATCGACGTCAGCAACATGGCTTCTTGGTGCTTCAATCGAGACTGTCAATTGAGGTGTCTTTGCTTACGACCTGAGGCTCCTCATTCACGCTGGGGTAAATTTGTACTGCACCTGGTCTGTAGGGCTGGTTAAGGGCTTATAGCTGGCTGAGGAGGTATCTCTCAACATACTTGTCAACAATTGGACCACTGGGAATTGGTCCGTGATAGAATGGGTGATTGTGGTGTTTCCTGGCCTTCTTCCGTGTCATGAATTTTGTGGGAGGAGGAGGGGGTGTA
This sequence comes from Ambystoma mexicanum, assembly GCF_040938575.1. Taxonomy (NCBI): domain Eukaryota; kingdom Metazoa; phylum Chordata; class Amphibia; order Caudata; family Ambystomatidae; genus Ambystoma; species Ambystoma mexicanum. The sequence goes on along the minus strand of NC_090935.1, from coordinate 1,129,348,439 downwards.
GCATTCCCCATCCCTCTTCAGTCCCCACTCTGGTCGACCTGTTGACACATCCTTACATGACAGTTCTTTGGCTCTGAGCTGCCATATCTTTGTTATTCCTCTGAGGAGTCTGTAGTAATTTGTGTGGTCGTCAAACAGTGCATGTAACAACACACTCCTTTGGGCTGCACCAAACCCACTTCCCTTCATAGTACTTTGGATCATGTGGATTGGCCAGCTTCATGGAGTCAGTTGGACTAGTTGACACTGTGCAATTTTCTCTCTGAGCGTGTTCCGTTCTGCAACAATCTCGTCTTTTGTTCCCCATATGTTTACATCCAACAGGATCTGCATTCTGCTGTTTTCTTGCACCTGGCCATGCAGATCTTGTCCCACACAATGATGTTGCTGCCAACACGAGAGCTCCCGCTATCACCTTGAGTATGTCCGACAGCCAGGATGGCATCCATGACCATATGTACGCTAGCCAGCTCTTGCCCTTTCCGGTTCCTCGTGACTCATCTTCCATTTTGGCATGCATCTGGGCCAGTTGTGCCACTGCATCCAATAGAGTTCCGTTATCTTTGTCATTGTCAGGTGTGATTGTGCAACAGGAACTCCCTATCTTTGCACAAACTCTTCCTTCCGTAGCTGTGAGGAGATCCAGAACATATCTATTCTGGAGCACCACCAACCTTATGACTCTGAGCTCTTCCTTAATGGCATTGAACCCATTCACCGTAGAGTTAATCGCTACCATCAGCTCCCAGCGAGTGATCTGTAACCACTTGGCATTCGTGTATGTCTGCACAGAAAGGTATTATTGATGCAAAAAACATTTGTGTCCTGCTGAACAGCCTATGCTCTGCTGGGATCTCATCTAGTGCCATTTATGATGCTTCTGAGATGTAATTACCTCCTCTGTTCACTCTGCACAACCCTTCCCGTTTCTCCATCTTCTCGGCCTTGGCTGTTGGTGCCACCTCAACCGACCTCTAACTTCTTTTATTGTTGTTCATTTTTCAGAATTCATCAAGCTTTACATCCTTCCTAGGTACTACCAACGAGGGCATGTTGATGTGTACCAACAAGCAAACTCTTCCCTACTCAGGTGGGAGCTTCTCATATGTTTCCGATCTGCAAGCCCAGTAGTGATCCATCAGTACTGCTGTTCCCGCCCTCAAAGCTGCAAGTTATTTTATTGATTTTTGCACCCAAGGTTCTCACCAACTTCAACCTTGCCATTGTTCTGATAGCACAGAGCTGGTGTCTTCAGAGGGATTATCGGCAATGGGCCTGCTTCATTTTTCACCCATGTCAGTAACTTTGCACTCACATCCCTTTCCTTCAGACACTTGTCATTTTCTCCCACACCGTGTTCACTGATAACTGAGCTAGTGTCAGTGCTTTGCTTCCCACCACTCCATCCTGCCATCCATGGTTAGTGTGCACTTGTTCATACACTAGTATCTGTGGCCTTTCCCAGCAGCCAGACTCTCCTCCTATCTCCTTCACTCTTGTCCAGGCACATGGCAGTTTCTTCAATGTGATAGTCTTTGTTTCTCCCTTCTCTGGTCCATCAGTTATGTACTGTATAGCTTTGTCTGGCTGCCAGTAGTTGTTCATCATGTCTAATGTCTTTATGTAGTTATCTTCGTATGTGAATGTTCCATTGGACATCCATCTCAAAGTTGCTGACTTCCCTTGAAATCTTCCTCGCGTTTGCACCATTGCGAGATATATCAGGCAATAGGCTCTTGTTGCTGGTATTTCAGTTGCTATGAATGTTCAAGAGGCACTCATTCCATAGGGGATTAAAGAGCAGACATAACAGCTGTCCCTGGTGGTTTCTTTACCTACTTTGTCATGTGTTTGTACCACATGTTGTTAGACACTCAAACAGTGTCAGCGAGATACATGTCTACTCCCTTCATGTATGTGTCAACACTGCGCTTACCTGTCCTTACCTTATCAGCAGTGTTTATTCGTCCACCTGACATGGTCCTTCCACTTGCTTGGATCAGGGGAATGTTAGTAGAGGGCACAGCGTTACCAGTAAGAACAAAATATAATTGCCTGAATAAGAATCCCATCAATCCACTGGGAATTAATAGACATGACATAACAATAATGTTCTTTATTGTTCCCTTCATTTCCACTTACGCTGCTTGATCCTTGCAGCTCGGTGATACAGTTACCTGCCTGAAATGCACAAAGAAGTGCATTATTCTGTTAGTATTATAAGTGCCCTTAAGCCCCGTGGAGCAGATAATCACTAATTGCAGAGTCAAACATCTCCTCCCAGAACTTTCTTACTGATGGGTCTCTTAATGTGGCTAGCACTGGGAGTTCACCCTGCTCAAGTTGTGGTAGGTTTGGGCCAAGTACTCTAAGAAGTACTCTAGGGGGTCGTGCTCTGAATTGGTTGGGTCTCCTTACAGTGTTGACAAACTGGTTAGAGAACTTGTCTGGGTGGAAGGTAACATGGGTGGAGATAAGCAGCACAATCCCCACAGCATTCAGTTAAGCTCTGTGTATACGGAAAAGGAAAATAACAGACAGTGTATTTCTAGTCAAATTCTACAAGTGTTTCAGTCACTGCTCTGCTGCTTGAGATCGTGTGACCCTGGGGTGTCCGTGTCTCCCTAGTCGTGTAAGTTCAGAGAGTACTTGTAGCTCATCTAGGTGCTGGACGTTGGCCCTGTCGGTCATGGAGAGTTTTTTGCCAGGTGAGGCCCCTGCTTTGTAGGGCTTGATGTCCGCAAGGTGGTTCCAGACCGATTTACTGACTAACTTAACAACACCATCGGCCACCTGCTCAACCACATGAGGTCCGGTAAATCTGGGCGCATTCCTGCACCGTATAAAATTTCTTAAGAGCACGATATCACCCACATTAACAGGGTGCCTTAGTTTACAGTGTTGTGGTGCGTTGTTGCAGTTGACCTCTTCGCTGTATTCTGGGCCCCCCTGGATTCGCTGCATCTGGCGAGAGATAAAAGAAGCACTAGCCACCAGAGAAGTGATGTACTCATACATTTCCTGTCCTAACACATTTGCACTATTCTCACAGTCTTTCAGTGCCTTTGTGGGAGGACCCAGGGGAAGATGCATGTGTCATCCTGTTACCACCTCATGGGCCGTTAAAAGGTGGTGGGACCTTGGCTTATTGCACGATGCAAACAAGGCAAGGGGCAAACAGTGCAACCAATTTGTCTTGGTGCTTTGCTGTGTATTGGCTATGTACTCCTTTAGAAATCCATTCAGGAATTCACGCATTCCATTTGCTTGTGGGTGGTACGCACAGGCGAACTTATGCAGGATGCCTAGAAGGGTTCTGGTGTGCTGAAACATTTTGTTGGCAAAGTGAGGGTTGTTGTCAGACTGCAGGAACTCACACACACCCCATCTTGGAAAAACCTCCCTGACCAAGAACTTGGCCACTCTAAGGGTGCCAGCATGTGAACTGGGACCTGCCTCAATCCACCTTGAGAATGGGCAGAAAACCACTATCATGTAGCTGTATCCTTGGCAGACTTGGATCATGTCCACATAATCTATGTGTAAATGCAGAAATGTGCCTATTGGTTTTGGTATGGCTCCTCTCACAACTCTCAAGGTATGACTTGCTGTAAACTGCTGACAGGTCAAGCAATTACTCACAAATTCGGCCACATGTTCATTTAAATTGAGGCAGAACCACATGTCTCCAATGCGTGTAGCAATGACCTCCTTCCCTGTGTGTGTTAGATAGTGCAATTGTGCTTATGCTGTCTTCAATAATGCTAGTGGCATGACCACTTTTTCTGTGTTGTTCTGTCACCATAAGGAATCAGTTGGAGACATTGAGCACCCGCTCTTCACCCATAGCTCCTTCTCCTCCTTAGGCGCAGCTCCCTGCAGCGCCATAATCTGTGTCTCTGGTAATACATTGTAGCCCTCCTTCAGTACCATAGTTCTCACCCCTCCCTCTGCCTTCTGTCTCTCTATCAGTTCCCACAATTCCCCAAAATACACTGCGCATTTTGCCTCAAAATCTGCTGCTTCATTTTCTCTTGTTATAGGGTCTTCCCCATTTGTGTGTCCTTGGCACTTCACTATAGCTATCTATGTTGGATAAGCAATCACCTCGATCAATATGTCCAATAATAGCGCATGCTGCACTGGGGTCCCATCTGCTCTCCTGAACCCTCTCCTGAGCCATCGTGCCAGTCCCGAGTGTACTGTTGACATCACGTAGGCGGAGTCAGAATAAATGGTCAGCTCCTTCTCTGCGCTGTTTTCCAGTGCCAGTATGAGGGCCACTAGTTCTGCTGCTTGTGCTGAATAATGGGATGGTAGTCACGCACTTGCAACCACCTGACTTGTCCCATCCTCCTTCAGTCTTACCACTACAGTCCCAGTATGTCTGACCCCATCAGTTTGATCAATTGTTGAAGAACCGTCAATGTAGAGCATGTCTCCCCCCTCAAGTGTGTCGTCCTCTACCCTGCGTGCCCCACTGAAGATTTCTATGTTGTTGTGCAGTTGTGTGCCTAGTCTCCTGCCTGCAGGACATCTGCCAAAAAGTAACTGGGTTTACAGTCTTGCATATTACTATCTTCAAGCCTACAATCAATAGTATTACCTCATACCCTGATGCTCTCTGTGTGGTCAGTGTGCTCTTTGGCTTCTGCAGTATCGCAAAGAGGGTATGCTCCATCTAAAGAGTGGTGGTGCACCCCATTGTTGCTGCTGCTGACTTTTCCACTGCAAAGGCTGCAGCTGCCAAAGCTTGTTTGCATGGATAATGTCCTCTCATCAACGGGTCAAGTTGCCTACTGTAGTAAGCTATTGGCTTATGGCCTGTGCTTGTCTTTTGTGTCAGTACTTTCTTCATCACAGTACCGTCAGTGTGTGAGAATAGGAAAAATTCATTTTTGTAGTCTGGGATCCCTAATACTGGGGTAGTGCTTATTGCTCCTTCAATTCCTCAAAGGCTGCAGTCATCTCTTTGGTCCATGTCAATGTGTGTGTCCCCTTCTGTGCCTTTTTCAGGGCGCACAATAATGGCCTTGTGTATGTGCTGTAGTTGAAGACCCATGCTCTGCAGTAGTTACATAACCGCAAGAACTGTTGCATTTCCTTCACTGTTGTGGGCCGAGGTGTTTTGAGTATTGTCTCTGCTTTCTGCGGGGTGATCTGTCAGCCATTCAGGGAAATCCTCTGTCCAATGTATAGAACCTCCTTCTGACGGCACTGTAACATGGCCTTGTCCACCTTGTACCCTTTGTCAGCTAACATCATCAGCATGTGAACTGAGTCCCTCCTGCACTTGTCTTCTGTCTCATTGCAAATCAAAATGTTTTCTACATACTGTAAAATGGTGCTTTCCCTCTGTATGCTGCTCAGGTCCATCTGTATTAGTCTGATAAAGATAGATGGTGACTTGTAGTACCACTGTGGGAGCCGAGTATGTTTCTACTTCTTGTTTCTGTACATGGAGCCGGTCAAGTCTTGTGAGTCTGGGTGGAGTGGTACTGAGAAGAACGCATTCTTCAAGTCAATAACCGTGAAACAGGCAGCTTCCGCCGTAATGCTGCACAAAATTCTCACAGGGTTTGCAACTAGAGGATACTCTGCTTCTACAATATGGTTAAGAGGTCTTAAATCCTGTATGAAATGCCATGACCCTCCCTTTGCCTTGCGCACAGAGTACACTTCTGTGTTAGATGGAGATTCTGATGGCACCAGAATGCCTCTCTCAATTAGTGCTGTGATTGTCTCCTAAATGCCTTCATATGCTTCCCTTGTTAGTGGGTACTGTTTCACTCTTGGCAGAATCGCTCCTGGCTTCAGCTTAATCTTCACTCCCCCTATGTTCTTTATGCACCCCACGTCATAAGGACTTGTGGTCCATAAACTGCTGGGTACCTTGGCCTTGTCCTCCTCCCGGAATGAGGGTGGTGCCTCCAGCGCCATCGCCATTCTCTGTGGCACCTCTGTAGTGTATCTGTAACCAGTAGTTTACACTCATTTCAAACACCATTTCCAGTTCTTGTTTCACTTCCTTGAATAGTTTGTCACCTCTCACTGTAACCTGCACCCCTTTGCAACTGCAATTATTGCTCTCCATTCCCACCCTGTGTCATCCATCCAGTGCACAGCAATCCAGTCCTCTCTTGCCACCACTGCCTCTATTTCTATGGGCACCATTGTTCCTTCTGGCTCGTCCAATGGTGTTTCTGGCCCGAACAGGTATTTGTTTGGAACTCGCCACACTTTCCTCGCAATGCCTGGAAGCCATGCAATGGAAATGTCAGTCCCATACTGGAACATCTCTGACTCCACTGGAACCCCCCCTGTACCGTGCATCCAAAATATGCTTGGACAATCTGCCTTACATTTAGCATGGTATGCCTGGTGTTGAGCCCACTATGCCCTTGTCTGTGAATGATATATGATATTATATGGCATTTGTAACACGCCTATACACAAGTGTTTGATGGTCATGTTTAGTTTGCTCATGATGTCTCGTCCCAGTATGTTTACAGTTGTCTGCCGAGAGTAAAGTAAATGCAGTGATAGATTGTGATCTCCTAGATAGTAAAATAGTATCTGTAAAAGGAACCACTTCCTGGGCCCCAGAGAATCATTGAGTGTTCATGGCATTGCCTGACAATGCAATTGTTCCTTCCCTAATGCATGACCCAGTCGCCCCTGTGTCGACAAGAAAGGAAAAGGTTTTGCCACCTATCACCACCCCTATGCGAGGTTCCTCTGCAGGGATGTGATCGGCACATCAAGTTTGTCTGTGGACTGTCCTATTGAGGGTACAGGGACAACCCATTTCCTGTAAAGGGGTTGTTCATTACCATGGTAACTCCCCCAGTCGTCGGACAGTTACTGTCACTACTGTACCCACGTGTGCTGTTGCATCATTATTCTGTATCTGTGCTAGTTGGTGTGTGCTCCCTCGAATCTGTGGTGCTTGTAGATACTGTGGTACTGACATCTGTGGTACCTGCATCTGTGCTGGTGGTGCTTGTGGTTGTGCTTGTGCCATTTGTTGATATATATCCTGCATCTGCCCTTGTGGTGGCTGGTTTTATGCATAATAGACATCCTGATCCACTTGATATGGCTGTTGCCCCTGCCCTCCCCAATTCTGTTGTGTCCCTCTGAACCGACATACCCTTGAGATTTGCCCTATCTGCCACACAGGTCTAACACTGTGGTAGCTCCCTCCCTTGTCCTTGGAAACCCCCCGAAAAATCCCATGGGTTCTGCTGTACCCGTTTCCCAAATCCCCGAAACCCTCCTGGAAACCCCACTCGATTGTGATACATTTGTGGTGCAAAGCCACATTGCCTCTATAGGCCCCCCTTCCTCGCAACCCCTGCTGTGGCCCACCCCACCCCATAACCCGTACCCCATGGGCGGTGTGAACTGTTGTGGCTGATGATGCTGCAACTGCTGCTGTGCCTGTGGGGTGGGGCATGTTATAACCGCCCCTTCCATAGCATACTTCGATAGCTTTCTCTGCACTAGTATTGCTTCATCTGCCTTCCTGTCTTCTGCTTTTTGTTTAACCTTCTCCGTCTACAATGATGCACTATCGTGAGCTGTATCTCTTGCCATCCTTTTGCTTCCATCCCTACTAATTTCCTAAAACTCTTCTGAATTTACTCTGGTAGTCCCTGCACTAATATGTGGTAGAATATTTCTAATGTTTTATCCCCAGTCTCTCGATTTTCGAGGAGCCAAAGCTCTTGAATCTCCTGATTGTACTGCACATGATCCTCATCTTCCCTCATTTTGCGTGACATAATGACCCCAATGTCTGACTTGTCTGGGTATTGTGTCCTTAATGCTTGCCATACTGCTGCCCTGCAGTTTGCAAATGGTGACCCTTTGAGTGCCGTGTTCTGTGTGATCACCCCTGCGAATCCCACCCTCTTCCATCCATCATCGGCTTTGTCTCCTAATATCGATACTTGCAATCCCTTTATGTCACCCACTGCTAACCTATGGCCAGCTGTCATTTTCTCCATCTCATAATCCACTTTACCGCTCCTGCACTCAGTGATGGTAACCTACACTTCAGATTCTCCTTGTATGTGTGCTTCCAGGGCACATACTGAGGTTGCACACCTCCTCTCTCTAGTAAGGGCATCTGTGTGTATGTTGTCTCCTCCTCATGCGTCCTCCTAGTCAGTCTAACTTGTCGATCCTCCCTCTCGCTCTCAATGCCTGTGCATCCATCTACTGGCTCCAACATAGGCACTCGCCAGTTGCCGTCATATGGTCTAGTCAATCGTCCCCTTGAACAAGCTATGGCTGTCTCCCCTCTTCTTCGTTCTGGAAGATCCCTTAGTCTATTGATATAGGTGCTGTGTAAGGCGCAAAAGTCACACGCATGCTGTACCTGCTCCTCCGAGCGGCCTTCTCCCTCTACCTGTGTATGCGTCCTAAACTCCCATGACAACCGCTTGTCTGTCCCCGTCCCTGCTGACTGGGATTGATACTGCTCTCCCCTCTCGTTCCCACTGTACTTGTCCTCATTGTCGGATCCTGTGTCCACGTTGCTACAGAAGTCATCGGCAAAACTCAGTCTCCTCGATCTCAAGTCTATGTTGGGTTTCATACTGAGATCAATGTCTCTTAAATCATACTTGCTACCTCCTGCCTAGGACCCTAGGCCTGCTTCTCCTTCTTCTGTTGTGCTCATGCCCCGAGAGTTTGTGCTATCTGGCTCTGTACACCAGTCTCCTCAAATCTGTTCTTTCCCCTATCCAGTGCTAATTGTGTCTTCACCGCCCTCATTGCTCGCTTGTCCTCCTCACTGCGCGCTTGTTCCCTTGCCAGTCTATCCAACTGTAACTTCCTCTGTTCCCTCTCAGATAACTTGTGTTTTTCTTGCTCTGCAATCTCTCTCCGTCTTTCTGCCTTCTCCAGCTCCCTTTCCCTGTTCTCTCTCGTCTCTCTTTCCACCCTTTTCTGCTCCTTCAGATCTCTCTCGATCCTTTCTTCCCGTTCCCTTTCCAGGTGTTCCTTCTCTTCCTCCCTCCTCTGCTCCCCATCTTCCCTTTTCAGTTTCTCCTCTCTCCTACTCTCTCTGTCCTCATGCTCTAACCTCACTTTCCTCTCCTTGTCCCTCCTGCATTCCTCATCCATTATCTCTGCCCAATCGGCTGTGTCGCTGCTCCTCTTCAGGACTTCAATCACCTCTGTCACACTTTCTGACTCTTCATTTGTCTTCCCTTGAAGTTTTAATAGTACCTATGCTGCTATCCATTCGTTTGTGATTATGCCCCCGAGCCCCTCATTCGCGCCCTACTGCACCTCAATGCTCGCCTCTATATCAGTAGCTGGCTGCCCTGCGCCTTTTGGTTTCTCCTCCTTTGTTTATGGTGGGGGCTTATATGTTGGATTTGAATACCCCTCTGCTACCCTGAGTTCCCTCATTGGGTACATTCCCTGTTCATCGTCTGTATCATCAGAATCCACTGATGCCTTGCGACGTCCCCCTTCCCTTCTGACACATGTGTCATAATTCAAATATAGCCATTCGATTGGTCAGTTACTTCCCCTTGTAGGTACCCTGTATGTGTGTCAATAGCGATTGCTGCACGTCTTTGGAGAAACATCTGCAGGGTGGCCATGGTTTAGTCAATTTGCCCTCTGTACCCTTGGACCATTCCATGCTGGATTTACAGATGTTTTCTCTATAGGGTGGAAGTGTCTTACACAGATGCTGAAGGGGTGTATCCCCCCACATTTGCCCTGATACATTTTGGTGCCTTTACCTGACCTCAAGTTAAGGGTTTCAATAGTCTGCTGTTTAGAGACAAAGGCACAATACAATAATAATACCAGGCCTCGAGTCGAGGGTTCACTTTTTTCAGAGGGTGGCCTCAGTCCCCCCCAGGTAAAATGAGAAACATTGAATGTCCTCTTTGAATTTATGAATTAAAGCCGACCTCAGGGATCGAATCGCAGTCATCAGGTTTACAGGCCGGACACTTCACCACTGTACTATATAACTTGATGAAAAATAACAAACACCTAAAGGTGAAATGTCCCATTTCGGTACTGCAAGTTCTAGGGAAAACATTTGTATTGGATCTTGGAGTTTAAAATATGCACACCTTTTAACATTTTCAAAAACACTATTATAAGAATATGACTGAAATTCAAATAGACCTTTTTAAATTTGTGCAAAAGAGAGGAGCTCTCTAACTATACATGATATTGAAAATATTCATCTTTTGAGAACATTTTGAGAACATTTGAGGAGCCGGCGACATTTGAGATGAGAAACACCTTACATAAATTACAAGTGGCGCCAGTAAGCCTAACTGAGGAGGAACTAAAATCAAAGTAAGTCGAAATGTATACCTCAGCTACCGCCTGAAAATATGATTGATGCATTCTCAAAAGCTGTAACTAGAGATATTAACAAGGCGAATGACAAACATAAAAAAGACAAGAGTATAAGAGCAAGGGGGAACCTGACAGAGGGTGAAATTAAAGCATTCAAAGACCTTATGGAAGACAAGACAATTGTGATGAAAGAGGCTGAGAAAAGAGGCAGCATCGTGATAGTGAGTAGTATGGATTATATTACAATGGCTAGGAAATCACCTCGATACCCCACATTGCTATGAAATATTGAAAGGCAATCCAATTAATGTAATAATACTACAACTTGAGGAATTTATCACTGGATGGCACAGGAAAGGTCTCATTAATGACGAGGAAAAAACTTTTTTGTTGATCAAATATCCTGTTATTTTGGTTTACTTCCTCGCAAAAGTACATAAGGTCTTTGATCGTATTCCAGAAGGGAGGCCCATATTGAGTGGTATTGGCTGGGCCGCTGAAAACATCTCCAAGTATTTGGACAACGTATGATGACCAAGAGTTTCTAAATTGAAAGCTTACTTGACAGATAAAACACATGCAGTTAAAATTCTACAGGACATTAAGTGGCAACCCACCTATGTTTTGGCAACCCTTGATATACAAGTTTTGTATATGCCAATGACTTGGCAATTAAAACCATAGAATATGAGTTCAAAGGAGAATCTGCCTCACACTATCATCAGGTGACAATGTTGAAGGAAATGCTTAAGGCAACCATGGATAATAGTATTTTTCTATTCAATAATGATTTTTAAAGACAAAAAAGGGAGTGGCTATGGGTACCAGGTATGCGCCAGCATTAGCAAACCTATTTATGGGGATGTTTGAAGATTCAAATGTGTATATAGATGAGGTGTTTTCTGAGAAGGTGGTGTTATGGTCGGCGATATTTCGACGACGTGTTGCTGATTTGGAACGGAACAGCGGAAGATCTGAGCAAGCTTATTGAAAGACTCAATCTAAATAATGTTGGAATCCACTTCACAGGGATGAGTAACAAAATAAGCATTCACTTTCTTGATCTGAAAATACGTACAGTTGGAGGCCATCTTCAAACTCAAGCGTATCGCAAGGAAACTGAGGTCAATTCTAACCTTTTACGCTACCAGCTGCCACCACGAGCCAATAAAAAGGAATACACCCACAGGAGAGTTTATTAGAGCTCGGAGAAACTGTCAGAATCCTAGAGGTTTTGATGCATAGTGTGATCTGTTGGTTTCAAGATTTCATCAAAGGGGGTACCTGTTGAAGAGCATCAAGTTGACTAGAGAAAAGGCTGAACATCTTTCAAGAGAGCAAACGCTAAGACAGAAAGACAAAACAGAATCCAAATACCCTGAAAAAGTGAGCTTCAGAACCACATTTTGTTTCAATCACTATGAAATCCAAAAAATCTTGAAAGACAACTGGCATCTTCTAAAACTCGAGCCCCATGTATCTAAATATGTCAACGAAAACCAAAGTATTGTTTGCAGAAGGGCTAAGACTTTGAAAAACACCCTGAGTCCCTCGCTACTACCAGAAGAACAAAGTATACCAGTTAGAACGTGGCTGAAAACAGACAATATAGGTTTCAGGAAATGTGGGTCCTGTACCATTTGTAGATATGCGCATGCAAGCACAAATACATTCATGGATAAAAATGGTAACAGAATCAAAATCAGAGAGGACATCAATTGTAGAACAAAGTATGCAGTATACAGCATAATTTGTGTGTGCAAATCTATATATATAGGGAGCACTTTAAGAGAGCTGAGGACACAGATAAGGGAGCATTTATCCACAAATGGAAGCCAAGACCCACTTTTTCCACTTGCACAACATTGGCAGAAGATGCACCAGACGGATAATAACCAAGACATCAGGTTTATTGGCTTACAAAGAGTGATTCTTGGTAAAAAAAAAAAAAAGGTGGGAATCGTGAATTGTCATTCATACAAGGTGAAACAAAGCTAATCTGTAAATTTAGGACACTTGAATGGGGTCTCAACAAGGAGAACGAAATGGCGTCCTTTTTGTAAATGGGTATTTATCACCCATAGAGGTGACTTTGTGTGAATTACTTTAAATGTACTGATCACTTTTCAATCAATAATAGATGCAGGTCTATTTTAAACATATGTTGGAATTACTAAATGTGAAATTGAACTCAGTCCAGGTAATGGATAGTCTACACCAGACATTGTATATATTAACTGTTGTTTAGATATGGCGATCCAAGGGATACAGAACAAAAAACAGGAATTTTAAAATATTGGAGGTCTCCTTATTGAAACCTAATAATAATTTAATAATTTTCTATCTCTACTAATCATATGTAAGTAATCTTTTCTAAAGTGCTTGTGTAAGCATGCTTTTTCTAAACTTATAGACTTTTGATCCTAACCGAAAAATAATAGAGGAACGTGTTAATATACATTCGAATGGCAAAGTTTACATAAGGTGAGCATTTGATAAAATGCATTGGAGAATCATAATTCAACAATTACAAACCAAAAACAGTAGAGGAATGAAATAATATATATATATATATATACAAACGAATAATACATTTATTTAAGACGAACCTTCGTAACAGTGCATGGAATCCCAACATATTAATAGAACGGTTGATTATTATTTTTTAAAAGAAATCAGGTATGGTCAGTGGCATGACCAAAGCCCTTATACCGTGGTAAATGGTAGGTTGGGAACAATTGCATTGATTTCCTCAAGAATAAAACGTGAGTTAACCCAAAATATGGCGTACGCACGCCAGTGATGGAAAGCAAAGACGGTCGCGTCTGGTAACCTAGGCGACCAAGAACACATTACTGTGGAGAGTCGGTTTCTCACGTTTACTTAAGAAGCCGACGTGCAGAGACTAGATCGTGTAAAATAGAACCCGCAAGGTAAGGCAACCATACGCCAGAGCGAAGGGGAATTTATATGTTAAGAAAAGTTAGATTAATAAGATCGGAAGATCATTAAACGGTCTGAACCAAGTCCTTGATTATACACTTGGATCTGTAAACGTATTCATGCCATTAATGCAGTGAAAAGTGCTGTAGCAGACAATAATATTGATTTCTACCAGTACGGGTCACAGAATTTCATAGACTGTATATTTTAACTGAGATCAAAACCATTAACGCGGGATAAGCAAATTAGGGTGGTTATAATTGTTACAAACCTTATCTACGAGACAAGTTGGAGCCTAACTTTCAGATGTGGTAGACAATTGGATGGGTAAAAGCAAATATTGACAGGTTACGATTCATGGTTGAACGTGTGCTATGAACAATTTTTTCAATACTAATAACAATATAGCCATGAAACTGTAAATGATACGGGACTTGGGATGACTAGGGAGCTTGACCTTATGGTAGAGAACGGTTTAGTAGTGCCATAGCACAATCAAAAGATACATGTTTTAATAGGAAGCATATTATTTTACAGGTGGGATTAAACCCATGGACAGACACTTTAAGAACCAAACAGCGCAGAATACGCATGTGTTAAGAGTTTTCATTCTATAGCAACGCGCATTACAGGCTGGTATCTTTTAACACACAAGTATACAGCGCATGATTGTAGAGACTAGTTTGTGTTTACCGATGAGTATGGGATTGCTCTGGGAGCATGGATGATGTACCAAGATGGTTATAGGATATTCAACTTGAATTTTATACTGTTTTTGTAAAAGGAGGCATGGCATATGGTTGGTCAAATGCTAAGATAATGGTATTAATGGTGTTATGGGAATATTTTGAAGCAATAGAGGATATTAAGGGCTGGTACTGCTGGTGACAACTTTTTGCAATTTGAATTCTGTATAACTCACAATGTTCTTTTCTTTTTATTTTTTTCATTTATTTATTTCTATTTGTTTTATTTTTCTAACTCCTACAAATCCTCCCCTACACCCATCCTATAATCGCTGTCATGGATATAATGCACAGTGATGGTGTATTAACAAAGGTAACTATATAAGTTGGAGTAAAACAAATGCCCTGATTTGAGAAAGGCACCTGAGTGCCGAAACATGTGTCATCTGTATGGGCTTTTTTTCTTAATTAAACGGAACCAGTTTTTGTGTTGACAAATTTAAGTGTGGCACAGTCATTTGTGGTTAGCATTCTTTTGACATTATATACATGAATGAATCTCGTTCCCATATCAAGTAGGATTTATCTGATTGGAATATTGTGTAACCCCCCTTTCCTATCCATGTCTGTTTATGTTACAAATTCCTTGATATTATTATGTTTGATATCTTTGTTCCATTAATATTCAAATCAAAAAAGAAATTTGAACAGAAGTCTGGTTGTCTTAATTAGTTAAAATTCAATTGTTTTCTATAAGCATATTAACAATAAAAGTATTATAAAATCTATTTATAATAATAAAGTAATACCCTCTCTTGGCTATTTCATTACAGTGATTTGGTGGTATTCCACTCAGGCATGTGTTTGTTGATGGTGAGGAGGGGGGCACTTGTGTGTGTTGTAGAAACTTTGAAAACATTTCAGAAAGCCCCAGAAACCATAGCGCAGTCTCTAGCAGGAGTGTCATATGATCTGGTGTTACCTTCTCCCTTTTTGTCCAAAGAAAGGAATAACCACCTTGTTGTCTCTAATAGCTCAACAGAGAGAAAAAGGCTGTCAACAGAAATTGGTCACCACTGGGGTCTGAAAACCCAGAGGCTAAATAAAAAAAACAATAATTGATGGACTCCAACAGGTGATTAAGGGGGTAATTCATAGAATTCAGCGCACAAGTGGCGCACGCGGCTGGCGCACAGTGTGCGCGTGCGAATCCCTGCGCCAGCCGCGTGCGCCAAAATCCATTTCCGCGCACAGCGTATTCATGGATTCCAGCCACCAAAACCAGCCGTGGCGCACAGTGGCACAGCGACCCTGCAGCAGCGCCAGTTACGCCCCCAAGAACGCCTTTCGCGCAGGGAAAAGCCATCAACATACCCAATCCAGCGCAAAGGGCTGCGCTAACCCTGTACCAGCACAGCAAGCGGGCTACGTGTATCACTGGGGTGCGCGGGAAGTACCTCACGCGATTGGCCCCGTGCGAGCAGGCTACGCGTATTTCAGGGGTGCGCGGGAAGTTCCACACGCGATTTCATCAGGGTACGTGTATTTCGGGGTGCGCGTGAAGTTCCACACGCGATATCAGCAGGGTACGTGTATTTCAGGGTGCAGCGGAAGTTACACACGCGATTTCCGCAGGGTACGTGTATTTCAGGGGTGCACATGAAGTTCCACACGCGATATCAGCAGGGTACGTGTATTTCAGGGTGCAGGGGAAGTTACACACGCGATTCCAGCAGGGTACGTGTATTTCAGGGGTGCGCGGGAATTTCCACACGTGATTGGGCCTGTGCGAGCAGGGTACGCGTATCTCAGGGGTGCGCGGGAAGTTCCACACGCGATTCCATCAGGGTACATGTATTTCGGGGTGCGCGTGAAGTTCCACACGCGATATCAGCAGGGTACGTGTATTTCAGGGTGCAGGGGAAGTTACACACGCGATTTCTGCAGGGTACGTGTATTTCAGGGGTGCACGTGAATTTCCACACGCGATATCAGCAGGGTACGTGTATTTCAGGGTGCAGGGGAAGTTACACACGCGATTCCAGCAGGGTACGTGTATTTCAGCGGTGCGCGGGGAGCACCACACGTGAATTGCACGTGTGGGCCCTCCCAGGTGTTCCCTCTACACCCTCCACGGCCCCTGCAGGTGGCTCACACCACAGGGGCCTACCCTGCACATATCCTGCAGGCACCCCATCCATCATGGCCATGCCCCCCAGCCAACCCACATGTCAACTTGCACTACTGCCCACCAACGCATGTCCCCCTGCACCCCCAGCCACCAGGGGCACCCTCCACAGGCCCCCACCCATGTCTCCCATCACCCCCCAGCAGTGCAGGGGCACCCTCCACCAGGCACCCACCCATGCCTCCCACCACCCCCACCCCCCAGCCACCAGGGGCAGCCTCCACCAGGCCCCCACCCATGTCTCCCACCACGCCCACCCCCAGCAGTGCAGGGGCACCCACCACCAGGCCCCCACCCATGTCTCCCACCACCCCACCCCCAGCCACCAGGGGCAGCCTCCACCAGGCCCCCACCCATGTCTCCCACCACCCCCACCCCCCAGCAGTGCAGGGGCAGCCTCCACCAGGCCCCCACCCATGTCTACCACCACCCCCATCCCCGAGGAGTGCATGGGCAGCCTCCACCAGGCCCCCACTCATGTCTCCCACCACCCCCACCCCCCAGCAGTGCAGGGGCAGCCTCCACCAGGTCCCCACCCATGTCTCCCACCACCCCCACTCCCCAGCCACCAGGGGCAGCCTCCACCAGGCCCCCACTCATGTCTCCCTGCACCCCCACCCCTCAGCAGTGCAGGGTCAGCCTCCACCAGGCCCCCACTCATGTCTCCCTGCACCCCCACCCCCCAGCAGTGCAGGGGCAGCCTCCACCAGGCCCCCACTCATGTCTCCCATCACCCCCACCCCCCAGCCACCAGGGGCATCCTCCACCAGGCCCCCACCCATGTCTCCCAGCACCCCCACCCCCCAGCCACCAGGGGCAGCCTCCACCAGGCCCCCACCCATGTCTCCCAGCATCCCCACCCCCCAGCAGTGCAGGGGCAGCCTCCACCAGGCCCCCACTCATGTCTCCCTGCACCCCACCCCCCAGCAGTGCAGGGGCAGCCTCCACCAGGCCCCCACTCATGTCTCCCATCACCCCCACCCCCCAGCCACCAGGGGCATCCTCCACCAGGCCCCCACCCATGTCTCCCATCACCCCCACCCCCCAGCCACCAGGGGCATCCTCCACCAGGCCCCCACCCATGTCTCCCACCACCCCCACCCCCCAGCACTGTGGGGCACCTGCCAGCAGGCCCCCACCCATGTGCAACTCATGTACCCCTGCACCCCCACCCCCCAGCACTGTGGGGCACCTGCCAGCAGGCCCCCACCCATGTCCAACTCATGTTCCCCACCACCCCCACCCCCCAGCACTGTGGGGCACCTGCCAGCAGGCCCCCACCAATGTGCAACTCATGTACCCCTGCACCCCCACCCCCCAGCACTGTGGGGCACCTGCCAGCAGGCCCCCACCCATGTCCAACTCATGTTCCCCACCACCCCCACCCCCCAGCACTGTGGGGCACCTGCCAGCAGGCCCCCACCCATGTCCAACTCATGTTCCCCACTACCCCCACCCCCCAGCACTGTGAGGCACCTGCCAGCAGGCCCCCACCCATGTCCAACTCATGTTCCCCACCACCCCCATCCCCCAGCCACCAGGGGCACCCTCCACAGGCCCCCACCCATGTCTCCCACCACCCCAGAGCAGTGCAGGGGCAACCTCCACCAGGCCCCCACCCATGTCTCCCTGCACCCCCACCCCCGAGGAGTGCATGGGCAGCCTCCACCAGGCCCCCACCCATGTCTCCCACCACCCCCACCCCCCAGCAGTGCAGGGGCAGCCTCCACCAGGTCCCCACCCATGTCTCCCACCACCCCCACCCCCCAGCCACCAGGGGCAGCCTCCACCAGGCCCCCACTCATGTCTCCCTGCACCCCCACCCCCCAGCAGTGCAGGGGCAGCCTCCACCAGGCCCCCACTCATGTCTCCCTGCACCCCCACGCCCCAGCAGTGCAGGGGCAGCCTCCACCAGGCCCCCACTCATGTCTCCCATCACCCCCACCCCCCAGCCACCAGGGGCATCCTCCACCAGGCCCCCACCCATGTCTCCCACCACCCCCACCCCCCAGCCACCAGGGGCAGCCTCCACCAGGCCCCCACCCATGTCTCCCAGCACCCCCACCCCCCAGCAGTGCAGGGGCAGCCTCCACCAGGCCCCCACACATGTCTCCCTGCACCCCCACCCCCCAGCAGTGCAGGGGCAGCCTCCACCAGGCCCCCACTCATGTCTCCCATCGCCCCCACCCCCCAGCCACCAGGGGCATCCTCCACCAGGCCCCACCCATGTCTCCCAGCACCCCCACCCCCCAGCCACCAGGGGCAGCCTCCACCAGGCCCCCACCCATGTCTCCCAGCACCCCCACCCCCCAGCAGTGCAGGGGCAGCCTCCACCAGGCCCCCACCCATGTCTCCCTGCACCCCCACCCCCCAGCAGTGCAGGGGCACCCACCACCAGGCCCCCACCCATGTCTCCCACAACCCCCACCCCCCAGCACTGTGGGGCACCTGCCAGCAGGCCCCCACCCATGTCCAACTCATGTTCCCCACCACCCCCACCCCCCAGCACTGTGGGGCACCTGCCAGTAGGCCCCCAACCATGTCCAACTCATGTTCCCCACCACCCCCACCCCCCAGCACTGTGGGGCACCTGCCAGCAGGCCCCCACCCATGTCCAACTCATGTTCCCCACCACCCCCATCCCCCAGCCACCAGGGGCACCCTCCACAGGCCCCCACCCATGTCTCCCACCACCCCCCAGCAGTGCAGGGGCAACCTCCACCAGGCCCCCACCCATGTCTCCCACCACCCCCACCCCCCAGCCACCAGGGGCAGCCTCCACCAGGCCCCCACCCATGTCTCCCACCACCTCCACCCCCCAGCAGTGCAGGGGCAGCCTGCACCAGGCCCCCACCCATGTCTACCACCACCCCCACCCCCCAGCCACCAGGGGCAGCCTCCACCATGCCCCCACCCATGTCTCCCACCACCCCCACCCCCCAGCCACCAGGGGCAGCCTCCACCAGGCCCCCACCCATGTCTCCCAGCACCCCCACCCCCCAGAGACCAGGGGCAGCCTCCACCAGGCCCCCACCCATGTCTCCCACCACCCCCAGCCACCAGGGGCAGCCTCCACCAGGCCCCCACCCATGTCTCCCACCACCCCCACCCCCAGCAGTGCAGGGGCACCCTCCACCAGGCCCCCACCCATGTCTCCCACCACCACCAACCCCCAGCCACCAGGGGCAGCATCCACCAGGCCCCCACCCATGTCTCCCACCACCCCCACCCCCCAGCAGTGCAGGGGCAACCTCCACCAGGCCCCCACCCATGTCTACCACCACCCCCACCCCCGAGGAGTGCATGGGCAGCCAACACCAGGCCCCCACCCATGTCTCCCACCACCCCCACCCCCCAGCAGTGCAGGGGCAGCCTCCACCAGGTCCCCACCCATGTCTCCCACCACCCCCACCCCCCAGCCACCAGGGGCAGCCTCCACCAGGCCCCCACTCATGTCTCCCTGCACCCCCACCCCCCAGCAGTGCAGGGGCAGCCTCCACCAGGCCCCCACTCATGTCTCCCTGCACCCCCACCCCCCAGCAGTGCAGGGGCAGCCTCCACCAGGCCCCCACTCATGTCTCCCATCATCCCCACCCCCCAGCCACCAGGGGGCATCCTCCACCAGGCCCCCACCCATGTCTCCCAGCACCCCCACCCCCCAGCCACCAGGGGCAGCCTCCACCAGGCCCCCATCCATGTCTCCCAGCACCCCCACCCCCCAGCAGTGCAGGGGCAGCCTCCACCAGGCCCCCACTCATGTCTCCCTGCACCCCCACCCCCCAGCAGTGCAGGGGCAGCCTCCACCAGGCCCCCACCCATGTGCAACTCATGTTCCCCAGCCAACATGTCATCACAATCTAGATCCCTGGTCCCTATGGTCAGCCTCCAAATGCAAAACACCCACCCGAGTATTGCATCCACCCACTCATAATTTGCAATTACATCACAGTACACCAATTGCAAGTTCCGAAACAAACACATTTCCCTCACATACACCCAATGGGTGTCAGTGAATCTCAAAACACATATCATGAAATGCATGAAACCAATGAGATACCACACATTGAAGTTCACCAAAAATAATATGTATTAAAGGAAACATCAATAGAATAAAAAATGAAGAAACAGAAACGTGAATGTACAAAAATGAAAAGAAGCATGTCCGTCAAAAAAAGCAAAACCAAAAATAAAATCCAAAGTAATGTCCAAAGTCAATGTCCACAAAACAAAATCCAATGGGAAATAAAAAAGAAAGCCATTGCTCCATGGTCAAAAATAGAAAAAAAAATACAATCCAACTGTCAACTATGTACATGGGAACAATCCAGGGTCCATTATCCCAACAAAATAAAGGAAACCTATCTAACTACACTAACTAATAAAATAAACTATATACAAAAATGTGGCCAATGTCCGAAAGGTCCAAATAAAATAAAAACAAAAATGAAACCTAACACTACCTAGAAACTATGTACAAGGGCAGCGGGCTAGTTTCACGGCTCACTTGTGGATGTTCCGGGCCAGGGCATCATCGAACTCCTCCTCAATGTCCCAGAGGCGGTCCTCCTCCATGGCCCCGAGGGTCCGCAGGGCCGCCGACGTCTCCACCTCCAAACCCCTGCGGATTGCCTCGAGGCACTCGGCCCGCCTCAGGGCCCTCCGCATGGAGTTCTCCGTCCTGACCATTGTGAGCCGTGCCTCTTCCGCCCGCTGCCGCTCCGCATCTATGGCGTGGCCCAACCGCTGCCACACGGAAGACACTCTCTGTCCTGGGTCCTCCTGCCCTCCGGCCGATGCCTGCCCCTCCGATGTCGAAGGCCCCGAGCCTTCATGGCTCCCACCACGTTGCTGCTGCTGCTGTGCCTCTGCCCGTGCACTGCCCCCTGCTGCCTGCACATCCTCCGCCGGCTGGGGTGCAGTTGTTGATGTGGCCACCCCTGCTGGACGTCCGACTCCCGACTGTGGCAGGGATGCCTCCTCCACCAGCCTGGCCGCACCGTCAGAGACAGCTCCACAGGGCACCCAGGTGACTGATGGGTGGGAAGATGGCACAGAGGACGACTGGCGCGTAGGGGGTCCAGTTGAGGAGGGGGTCGGAGCAAGCCCCATCAGACGGAGGAATCCGGCCTGGGTGACCAGTCCCAGCAGGCTGACGTGGTCAACGAGCCATTCGAGATGACTCGCAGTCTCTTCATGAAAAGACTGCAGGTCACCTCGCATGGCCCGTTGACGCAACGCCACACCAGCCAGGACAGGCTCAACCCAGACCTGGATAGCCACGTCCGCAGGCAGAGGAAGGCCTGTTGACGTGAGCTCATCCCCTGCCTGAAAACGGGTCTGGACGTAGGCATCCCGGCTGTTGCAAGATGATGCAGGGACAGGATCGGGGACAGGATTGCACACAGGCACCTCCGCGGCGACC
The DNA here is from genome assembly GCF_040938575.1 of Ambystoma mexicanum. Lineage (NCBI taxonomy): Eukaryota > Metazoa > Chordata > Amphibia > Caudata > Ambystomatidae > Ambystoma > Ambystoma mexicanum. The sequence continues at coordinate 1,129,326,856 of NC_090935.1, read as the reverse complement.
TGTGCTGCCTCCTGTCCCTGGTCCTGCACTGCAGCACTAGCACCAGTGGGATCCCCACCTCCAGACCCCATCTCTGGTGCTTGCACGGCCTCCTCCTCCACCAAACCCCCCACCAACCTGGATGACTCTGTGCCATCTTCCCCTGTTGGGCCCTGTGGGGTCCCAGCTGCCCCTTCTGCTGCCGAGGAGCCCAACTCCAACCTCCGCCTCTTGGACCTCCCCCCGGCAGCTGCGGCCTGGGACGCAGCACCGGACTCTTCACTCCCCGACGAGATGACAACCTGGGAGGGGAGCCGGGCCTTGTGTCTCCGGCTGGCGGTCGGATCCCCGCCGCTGTGCTCCACAGCACCTTCTCCGCCCTCTTCATCAGTTGACGCTGCAGACAGGGAGAAACAAAACACAGGCATCAGGGCACTGTACAATGGACACATACACACATGACAGTTGTACATGAGTGGCATTGGCAAACCTCAGACATGTCATCACAATACCCAACACACATGTCATTACAACTCGCACACATGAGACATACCACAGCCATATCGCAACTGCCACCACCATCCATACACATACAACAGCATGAGCAGCCAAAGGTGAGCCAGACATCACATGCAACACAGGAAGTGCACCACACATGTACACACACCACCACACTTGCATGCATGTGTACACCTCTGCCAAGTGTCGCACTGTTCAGACGGACATCCATGTCACATCTGCCAATCAGGCTTCCACTTACCGCTGTCACATGCATCCATGTTGCATCACTGTTGCACCCTTGTCAGATACACACACATGCACATGTACACAGTGCTGATACATGCAGCCGAAAACAACATACATGCGTGACATCACGGACATGTCTACTTACATACACATTCATCCAAACATGTGTGCCCACACAACTGCATTTGGCATGCAAGCCTACACACACAAGCACCATCCATGTCTCACACATTACAGCCCTTGCATGTGTCAGCCCCACGGCCCTGTACACCCCCACCCATACTCGACCCCATACAAACAGATGTGCAACCTGCACACTACTGAATAATCACCACACGCACTGCTCACAATCAGGATGCATGTACACTCACCGCTCGACTCCAGACGGGTCTGCTTCTCAAGGACCTGGACGTGGAGCACTGGGGATATGCGTTCCAGGACCCTCATCTGTTCTTCCGACAAGTGGCCCCGGCGCCCCTTGGCATCAGCTGCCTTCAAGAGGCACCGGGCCTTGTTCAGGGTCCTGGACCTGAAGTCCTCCCAGCGCTTCTTGACTTGTTGTAAGTCGCGGACTGCCACCCCCTCCGCGTTGATGGCAGTCACGATGTCAGTCCAGATCCGAGTCCGTCCTTCCTTGTCGGCACGGTAACTTCCGAAGAGGGCATCATACTGCCCCAGGACTTGCTCCACCAGGACAGCAACTTCGGTGGCACTGAAGCTGGTGCCCCTCTGCCTCTCTGGCCGGGGGTTGTCAGTGGTCACAGATGGTGTTTGCCCCGACATGACAACCCCAGAGGCAGGAGTGGGTGGGCAGCTGGGTCCTGGGGCTGGGCTGTGGAGCGATGGAATCCCAGTCGGGAGTCTTCGGTTCCAGCAGGGGTGGTCACAGCAACAGCACCCCTGGCTGATGTGCAGGCAGCAAATGGCAGGGCACGTGGGCAGCAGGCAGTCAGGCAGCAGCAGATGGCAGGTGGGAGCGTGCTCGGGGCTCTGGGGGGCAGTAGTTCGGCCTTCTGGGCAGGAGCGTGGTCTTCCGTGTGCTTACGCGTGGCCAGCTTGATACGGAGTGATTTGGCACGTGAAAAATCTGCACGTCAGCGTGTAATTCAAGGAAAGGCCCTTAGCGCGTAAGCGCGTCTGCACGCATACGCATTTTCATTGGACAGAAGGCCCCTCAAGCGCAAGCGCCCCTGTGACGTGACGCGTACAGACGTGCATGCGCATTTCAGCACGCGTGAAAAACTGCACGTCCGCGTGTAATACGAGGAAAGGGCCCATGCGCGTAAGCGCGCGTGGAAACTGCACGTCCGCGTGTAATATGAGGAAAGGGCCATGCGCGTAAGCGCGCGTGGAAACTGCACGTCCGCGTGTAATACGAGGAAAGGGCCCATGCGCGTAAGTGACGTGACGCGCGCGTGCGTTTCCCTCAGCACGGGTTAAAGGTGAGCGGGCCCAGCAGTTCGCTGTACGTGCCTTTCGTGGAGACCGACGTGTGTTGCTGCTTCCTGTTGTTTCGCGCGCCATCACAACTTCACAGCTATCAAGGACGTATCTCTTCTTTTGGCGGGGGTATTGGCTACGCGTGTTTTTCTGCATCGCGCTAGTCAGACGGTGAGTTGCACACGCTCTTTTTCCCACTCCGGGTGCCCCTGTGTATCGCACCCATTTTTGATGTCATAGTAGCCTGCGTGTCCCACGCGTACGCGTTATTCGTGTTACTAGGTGCCACCGCGTACTGCGGGAGGTTGAATCCACGCACATAGGCTGCAGGGTTGCGTGCACGGTTTTACTGCAGTTTTGGGGTGCCTGAGCGTTGCGTGACCCGTCACCACATCACCGGGGTCACATACAGCCTTGCAGGTGCAGGGGGGCTGTTAACATCTTGTTTCCCACCCCCTTCAGCCCAATTGCCCAGGTCAATTGTGGTGTACACCTCCCATTGGCACCACTCTATCTGTGCCAGCACTACTACATCTGTGCCATGCTTGGGAGGCCACCAAAGGTGAGGGGCGCCTCAGCTGGGCGTACTCCTCGTGGCGGGTGTGGTCGGGGACGTGGCTGTGGTGACCAGGGAGTAGGGGGACTCCAGGGTGTCCAGGGCAGCCACAGAGGGGGAAGAGGCAGGGGTGCGCCACTTGAGCACAATGTTGTGCCATGTGTCGGTGCAGCCATGCCACCACCCCCTGTGGTTCCGGGGGATGCAGCTCCTGCATCTGGCACTGGTACCCATATGACCCGGCAGTCCGTTCCATCGACTGCCACGGGCCCAAGGGTAGTGGTAGCTGCAGGTGCAGCTGTGGACACCGCCACCCAGGCTCAGGGTCTGCCAGCGCAGGCTGCGTTGGCACTTGAAGAGCCCTTGGTAGATCTCCAACAAGCCAGGGGGGAAACCATAGGGGCAGGCCGGGCTGCTCAGACCAAGACACGTGTCCCTGGGGCAGTCATGTCATCTGCTGCCCCGAACAGCCGGGTGTTGGCAAGTGCAGGGGCAGATGCACCCAACAGCACCCCGGTTGTGAGTCTGCCAACCAGGACCGTTGCGGTCAACGACCCTGCCACAGCTGATGTTGCTGCGCAGGGTCCATTAGTGGGCACCCAGCTGCCACTGACACAAGTCAGGCCTTTGGTCATCCCTCCACCTGCCACTCCCTTGGCTCAATCCACCAAACCCACTGGCCATACTGGTCAGGGCGGCATTAGCCAGCCAGGGTCTGCGCCACAGTCCAAGAGGAGGAAGGTTGCACCTGCAGCACAGGCTGGGACCCCACACACAGCCACGACCTCCTGCACGTTGAGGAAGAAGCCTTTCTGTAAGGAGGAACTGGACTTCCTCGTGGACTACGTGCGGGGCCACAGCCGTGACATGCTAGTGGGTGCCAATAGTCAGACCACGGCTGCCCAACGTGACACCCACTGGAAGCATGTTGCGGAACATGTCAGTTCATTCGGCCATGAGGTGCGCACGGCGCAGGAGTGCAAAAAGCGTTGGAATGACATCAAGCGCAGCACTAAGGCCAAGCATGCCTCAAATTACAACTTGACTCTGGTGACTGGCGGTGGGCCTGCACCAGAGGAGGAAGAACTCACTCCGCATGAGGCTCTCGTTGCGGAGTTCATACCACCAGAATTGGTCGAAGGAGTGGGAGAGAAGCTGGACTTTGATGCCCAGTCCAGTGAGTGTTGATGCGTGTTTGTTGAGGACGTGTGTGTTTCACTTGTGGGATGTGTTGTGCATGATTGCTGCTACATGTGACGTGTACATGGCTCTGATGTGTAAGTAATGCAATGCTACCGTCATGCATGTCTCCTCTGCCTGCATGCGGGACTCCATGTAGGCATGCTCCCTTGCCCCTCCTCTGCCACTCTGCACCCCAGTTCCACCGTTGCACTGGTCTGCTTCAATCTTGCCAATGTGTACTTTCTTGTTCATGTGTCCTGTGTAGATGCAAACTTCCAGCGTAGAATCTGCCAGACATATGCCGTGTGGTACAGCCTTAGTATTCGATGCAGGGTATCTCACTTGTACTGTGCATGGGTCAGATGTCCCGCACGGACATGAGTGCCCATTCATGCTCCATGTGCATTGCACGCATGCCCCTATGTGGCCTTCACTGGATGATCACTGTAATATAAGTCCTTGGTTACATACATTGCCTGCCATCTCATCAGCCTTCCCATGTCAACTGTGGCTCAGTCCTGCGTTGCACACATGTTTAGGCTCTGACAATCTGTGTGGCTCACAGGCCTCAGCCTGTTCAATGGTCAATGACTCTGTCCAACTCTTGTTGTGTTTTCTTCACACGTGGGCGGCCTCCGGAGTTTCCATCATGTGTCCTGCCCACTGTCCCAGCATCATTTGCAGTGTTGTAACTTGAATCACATCAAGCTGTTGATGCCAGTCAACACTGCCTGTCAATACACAGGTGTATGGTCAGCCTTTTGATTCCATGCTAGGCATCCCTGCTTTGGTACTGGGGTGGAGGGGTGCTTGGCTTCTAGACATGGTACACATTGAATGCACAATGCACGTGATGTCTGAATTTGACATTGCACTGCCTTCACATTTCCTGGCACACACCATGTAGTGCTTGTACATGTAGGTAGTGAGTGGCGTACACATTTTCTGCACTGCATAGACCCACTTCCATGGAAACTGCCACCTTTCAACAGGTCTGATCACAGAAGCTATTCAAAGTAGACCCAGCATGCATGCCAGGTCATATGTTGTGTGTCACATGTCTGCCGGATGCCTTTGCTGTCGGTGTGTGTGTGTGTCGTGTGCTTCTGACATGTGTATTGACCTTTTTCTCTCTATTTTTCAGGTGATGACGCAATGGAGGCAGAGGATGGTGTTGTCATGCCAGACACAGGGTTGGTAACGCCACATCAACCCGGCACTAGTGGGGGTCGTGGGGTGGTAGGCCACGAAAACCCCCAAGTGCTGCAGTCCATCTTGTCTCTGGCTGCCTATGAGTCCAGCCTTGATGACGACTCTAACGTCCATGTTGAGTTGGATGAGCATCAAGTCCATGTGTCAGGGGTGAGTGATTCTGATGTGGACACTCCTCTGTCTGCGACACCTGCACTGAGGGATCAGACAGTCTTGGTTCCTCCGCCCGTGGTGGATCGGGACGCAGGGTCACCCTCCACACCAGTCACTGATGTGCCTGGGACATCACGTCGACGGGGGCATGTAGTCGTGCAGCCGCAGGCGGTGCCAACACAGCGAGGACCCCTGGTCCTTGGGTCCCGCAGGGGTCAAGCCCGGCAACGCGGTCGCCGCGCGCAACCGCTGTATACTGAGTGGGAGCAAGACATGACTGCCAATTCCGAATGGCAGGGGGCAGCAATGGAGAACATCGCTGAGAGCATGGAGCGTGTGGCCCGATCTGTGCTCCCCCCTGCTAGGCAGGTGCTTCTCCAGCAGCAGGCGGCACGGTCCAAGGCCCGCTCGCTCAGGTTGGGCATGGCGGCCTCAGACAGGGCACGCCAGGCTGAAATGTCGTCTCTGCGTCAAGCAATTGCTGCTCACGCAGAGGCGCACATGGATGCCCTGAGGGAGGAGTATGCTTTCCTCAGATCCACTCTGGGTGTCCTTATGATGTCCCAGAGGCAGCAGGCAGAGGAGAGGTTTGCACAGCTTGAGCGTACCATCTCGGCTGAGCTACAGGCTTGCCGGGAGGTGCAGCGGTTGTCCAGCCAGGCCTTGCAGGAGGAACTCCGTGTTACACGTGCTACCTTGCAAGAGGAAGCACGTGTATCACAGGAGGTTCTGCATGCAGACCTACGTCACATCGCCACACAGAACCAGGCTCACCCGTCCGGCAGACTTGCTGCCGACGAGGGGCAAGCTGCGGCTAGGCGTGGCCAGGCTATTGTGCCACGTCCTCCTTTCCAGGATGAGCCAGACTCGGACGACCATCTATCTCCCACATAGGTCGTGCTGTGCAGGCGTTGAGCCCATGGAGGATTTTGTTTTGGCTCAGCATCATCGCATGTGGATGTTGAGCAGCACCCTGTACCTCCCCCCTCCTGGGTGCCTCCCCTCCCCCCGGGTCGTATGTGGCCATTTTTGATTTTTCTTTTAGTTTAGTTAGTTAAGTTTCTGTTTGATAGTTAGTTTAAATAGGTAATGTAGGTTTTCCATAGTTAGTGTAATTAGTTAATAGTTGATTTAGTTTAAAATTGCTAGTCTATTGTGCTTTCATGTGACGGTGCGGTGCTTTGTGGCTTTTGAAGGCATCCACTGTCTGTTCCAGCTGGGCCCTTCATGGTTGTCTTGTGTATGTGTTTGCTGCTTGGGTTCCTTGACTCACATATGCCACTCCTGCCTCCCTTATCCATGGGCTCGCAAGGATGGTTCGGTGTTACAGCATTTTACACAAGGGCCTTGGACTGTCATATCTGTGGCATGTCTGGTGCTGTGTGACTTGTGTTGACACCCCTAGTGGGGATGATTTAGGTGTCATTGTCCACTGTTCAGCTTTTGCTAGATGGGGTGTGTCATGATTAATGTGGACATTGATTGCTATGCATTGTGTAGTATGTTTCATATCTTTCCTGTACATGTGCCTGTTGCAATTCATGCTGTAGATAGTGTTCCACACTTTGGAGGTGAAAGACGGACTGATGGTGTGGTTTGTGATGTGACTCTCTGACATGGTCAAGTAATGAGATGCCTGATGAGACACACACAGATGACTTTGAAGCATTAATCATGTGTTTCATGCCCTTTCTGCAGGGGGATGAGCCTCCAGAGCACCTTTGCCAGCAGACATGGCCCATTGGACGACGGAATTCTGGAGCCGTTTGTTGGTGCCCACATGCACATGTGTGCAGAAGCAGAGGCACAGTGATTGCAGACCCACATCCTAGAACTGCTGACATGTTCCAAGGAACTCCAGGCAAGGTGAGCATCACAGGGGGGCCACGACACAGCAAAGCTTGCACCAGGCGAGTTGCACATGCAGGCTTAGTCACAGCACTGAGGGTGAGCTTAGACGAATATTGGTGTTGAAGCACACAATGCAGCTCAGATGTGTTTGTGGACTGATGGCTGCTGATAGTAGGGTTGTCTGCGACACATGCAGGGGCAGTGGCACATACCCTCCGGTACACCAAGGTCCATTGAGGCACTTGTATCAACCATGTAGCCTTCCGAGACATGGAAAGGGGCAGCTCACAGGGACATACAGCAAGGGACATACTCGGGTGCAGTGCATGTCTTTTCCACGTACTTCATGATAAATGCACTGCCAACTTTGTTTCGGTCATGGTGGTACGCAACTTGCTCTGTAGTCATGGCTTGCTATATGGGTCTGTCTGCTTACCCAGGGAACATTGCATGTTGTGTGAATTGTGACACATTGGTGTTCCATTTGCCATGCACCCAGCAGCGGCTGCCTTACTGCATTGACTGTGTATGACCCGTCACAGGGGTGATGTTATATATGGGTACGAAGCATCAACCACAGATTGTCTGTTTGTAGAGTAGTCTGTTGCTATGGGGCATGTTTGGTGTTGTGTTTTTGTGCAATTGGCACGTACAGGTTGTTGACTGTGTCTCTCTTTGCAGCATTGCAGTGCTCCTGTAACCGGACCTGAGAGTGCGCAGGCAGGAGGCCAGCACTCAAAACCAGAGCTAAGCGTCTTGTTGTTTTTCTTACGAACTGCTCTGCATAGGCTTGCTGGGGAGTGTACTGATGCATGGATGTATGTGTGGTTCAATTTGGTATGTTTTTTTCTCCCTAATCACCCGTGATCCTATGCAATTTTGAAACCTGTACCCTCTACCCGGTGTTCCTGCTTCCCGTGCCTATCCAAGCAACGTTCCCACCCCTAGAGGGGGTGGTTGGTTCGTACCACTCCTGAGCCTGGACTACAGAAGGCCATGACAATGATGTCCAAGTCTGTTTGGATTGTGTATGTGTTCATGCAGGTTGTACATTTTTGTGCATTCCCTAGTTTCATGTGTCATTCCTCCTCCCCTCTCCTGCCGCTCATTCCAGTCATCCAGTGTGTCAACACCTGTCCCGACTGCATATCCCTGAACCTCCTTCCCCACCAGGGTCTCAGGGGCCTGTGTGAGTCTGACCTTGCAGGCACCCGGGACATGGTGGGGGTGGTTGTTTCGTGACACTCCCGCGCCTGTACAGGGGACCTGTGACAGTAGACATCCATTCATGGTGCATCGTCCTATGTCATGTACCACACATGTCTCACATCCTGTCGTGACATTGTTTTGCTGTGCTACCTTGGTTGTTGCATCATTGTGGTAGTACTTGGCCTTTGTGAGGTACTGCTACGTCAAGTCATCTACTGGAGGGTGTTCGGGTTCGTTTTTATGCCTTGGATTTTGTGATTTTGGAAATGAGTGTGGATTCTGAGGGTTCAGGCATCTTTTTACACACAAGGTGGGAGATGGTGACGAAGGGTAAAGGTGATCCTGTGGCCAGGTGGAATTGAGGTTTGGAGGCTCCATGACCCAGGTGCAGTTGTTCAGTGGGTCATGGTCATTTGTGAGGGGGGGGGTTGTTGTTGATAGTTGCCTTGCAATGCAGTGTGATGGGAACTCTGACATAGTAATGGTGGTATCCTATGTACATGTTGTGTTCTGCTGATCAATGCCTGTTCATGTGTTGTGTTTTCCTTTCAGGTGCGAGGGGATAGTTGTGGTTTGACATGCTGGGGTGTACACATGGTGGATGTTCACATGTGATGTGTAGGGAACACTGATGGTCACTTGAGTGCACATGCATATGTGGAGTGCATGTCCTTGCAGAACCACACACTTGCACTCTGATGCACTACATGTACTCCCACCCTTGCATATCCACGTGTACACTGTTTGCCTTCTGGTGCCCACTGTGTCCCGGCAGCACATGTTCTGTGACCGATCATGGATCCAGTACATGCCTAATTTGCTGTTTGACGTGGTCTGTCACTTAGATGTGATGCTCAGGGTGTGCATCACACACAATGGCTGTTCACTGTGCTGTGCGCTGAGCAGTGTGATGCAGGAGTAGGACACTGCACACATGAGCTGCAGTGTTGATTTTGCAATGCATAATGTGCATGTAGACAGGCATTCATTGTGATGTTACGTCTACGACTGTTGTAATGCATTTGGAAATGACTTATTTTGGGTGGGAGGTTGTTGGTCTGTCATTTCATCTGATTCCGGGTCAGGCAGCAGTGTCCAATGCCACTGTGCATTTAGGACATGGCAATGTGTACCTTATCGTTACTGCATTGGTGTATGGGTTTTGCGTGCCATGTCATGTTGATGTTTGGGAGGGTTTGAGTGACATGACAGTGATGGCCATGGCCTGTTTTGCAGGTGTGTGTGATGCACACCTTGCATGTCCGTGTCATCCACTTCTCAGAGCAACTAGCTGGGGGTAGATTTCTCTCCACAGCAGGGCCCTCCCCCTGGAACAGACTTCCGGCCTGACTTGAACTTGAGGGGAATCATCTCCAGTTCTGGAAGCACCTCAAGACCTTCCTCTTTGCTTCTGCTTACTGTCTGCCTCTCCCTTGCAGAATTCTCCACTGGAACTGCACAGGAGCTGCAACTGGCCCACTCTCACCGACCTCGGTCCCTGGCCCAGCCACTCTCCACTTGCACTGCCTCCCTGGCAACCACTGCACTGCAGTACTGTCTCTCTATCCCTACAGCCCTCCCTTCCCAGCACTTGTCTGCACTTACCTTTGTAGTTGCCACCAGGCGACCTATGTATTATTTTTTTGGGCTACTTCCCCTGTACTGGACTCCCCCCCACCCTTCCCCTTGCACTTTTCCCATTCTCCCTACCCCTGCACTTGCACGATCCCAATGACACCTGGCCTAGTAGTACCGTTCCCTGTGTTCCCTTGTTCCCCCCTCCCTGCCTCATTGCGCCTTGGAATACTTGTGTATGGCCCATATCATGTCATATGTCATATGTGTGCCTTTTGGTCACACAGGATAGCTTGTGTTTAAGTAGCTAGGGATGCAGACAATGTGGCACTTCCATGGCAACTTTCTCAGGGTGGTTGGGTTGTGACAGTTAACTGTCTCTTTGTCATCATCGATTGTCACCTGGTATGTGCCAGGCCTGTGTGCACTCCGCAGGGGTGGGAGTTTAGGTGAAAAATGTGGCCACAAGCTGGGTCCGGGCTTCCTCGCCACGTGCCCTGTCCCCTCCCATGGGCAGCGCCTGTGCCTGTGGTTGGGGATGTGGGGGCACCACCATGTCCACCGGGACGCCCTGCCGTGTTGCAACATTGTGCAGGACACATGCTGCCACAATGATCCTGCACACTACTGGTGGTGCATAGAGTAGTTGGCCACCAGAGCAGTCAAGGGAGCGGAAACGTGACTTGAGCACTCCGAATGTGCGCTCCACTATGCCCCTGGTTGCAATATGGGCGGTGTTGTATCTTACCTGGGGTGGTGTGGTGGGGTTCCGGATTGGCGTCATCATGTGGTTGCTCAGAGGGTAGGCACTGTCCCCTGGGGAGGTGATAATAGTTGAGATTATTAGGGTTTGGATATTTGTCTGTGTGTGACTTGCATGCATGTGCAAGGGCATTTGTACTGACCTAGGAGCCATGTGTCGCCATGCTGCCCAGCTTCCAGGGCCCGGCTCAGGGCGGACATTCTGTATATGAAACTGTCATGGGTGGAGCCAGGGTAGTTTGCATAGACAGAGGTGATGATTCCCTTTGCATCACATACCACCTGTACATTGATGGAATGCCAGTGCTTGCGGTTTCGGTAGATGTGCTCAATGGCCCTAGGTGGACGTAGGGCCACATGGGTGCAATCTATGGCACCGAGCACTTTGGGGAAGTGTGCCACCCTGAAAAGATCCAAGACAACGGCCTGCCTTTCTGCGGGTGTTCTGGACATGTATATGTGCCTGCGGACTGAGGGGCGCGCTGTCATGATTGCCAGTACCCGGTGTAGGCAGCGTGACTGCGTGGCCTGTGAGACCCCCCCACTATGGCAGTAGTCCGCTGAAATGACCCAGTGGCCAAAAAATGCTGGACATTGAGCAGCTTCTCCAAGGGGCTCAATGCTTGGGAGCAAAGGGTGGGGGATGTGAGGTCATCTTCCCACTCCCTGACCAGGTCTAGGATGATATGGGGTGGAAACCTATACCTGCCATAGACCTGGTCGTCAGGCATCCCAAAAAGGCTTGTCCGTGGTGCGAAAATGCGTGCCCTGGCTATTCTCCTCCTCCTGCGGTGTCCCACGATCAGTGCAGCGACAAATGGGGCATTCATCGTAGCTGTATATACGCGTTTGTTGTTTGCGCGCACTTTTATGCTGTGCGCGGGGACGCTTCCGCCTGCCTTCGTGTGGCAGACGCGTTGACGCCTGTGCACGTCTTTTGCCGTGCGCGGGTTTCCCGTATTCGGATACGGTCCGAGTGTCATCGCGTGTGATCGGAGGGGAGTGAGCGTACACGCAACTGGCCTGGGTACGTGTGTTTCGGGGTGCGCGGGAAGTTCCTCACGCGATTAGCCTGGGTACGTGTGTTCCGGGGTGCCGGGAACTTTCATACGCGATTGGTGGAAATCCACGTGTGTTCTGTCATCACGTGCAATGAGGGAAACACCTGCGCGCGTCACGTCACAGACGCGCTCACGCGCTAAGGGCCTTTGGTCAAATGAAATCGCATATGCGTGCTGCCGTGCATACGCGCATGGGCCCTTTCCTCGTATTACACGCGGACGTGCAGTTTTTCACGCGCGCTGAAATGCGCATGCACGTCTGTACGCGTCACGTCACAGGGGCGCTTGCGCTTGAGGGGCCTTCTGTCCAATGAAAATGCGTATGCGTGCATACGCGCTTACGCGCTAAGGGCCTTTCCTCGAATTACACGCTGACGTGCAGATTTTTCACGTGCCAAATCACTCCGTATCAAGCTGGCCACGCGTAAGCACACGGAAGACCACACTCCTGCCCAGAAGGCCGAACTACTGCCCCCCAGAGCCCCGAGCACGCTCCCACCTGCCATCTGCTGCTGCCTGACTGCCTGCTGCCCACGTGCCCTGCCATTTGCTGCCTGCGCATCAGCCAGGGGTGCTGTTGTTGTGACCACCCCTGCTGGAACCGAAGACTCCCGACTGGGATTCCATCGCTCCACAGCCCAGCCCCAGGACCCAGTTGCCCACCCACTCCTGCCTCTGGGGTTGTCATGTCGGGGCAAACACCATCTGTGACCACTGACAACCCCCGGCCAGAGAGGCAGAGGGGCACCAGCTTCAGTGCCACCAAAGTTGGTGTCCTGGTGGAGCAAGTCCTGGGGCAGTATGATGCCCTCTTCGGAAGTTCCCGCGCCGACAAGGAAGGACGGACTCGGATCTGGACTGACATCGTGACTGCCATCAACGCGGAGGGGGTGGCAGTCCGCGACTTACAACATGTCAAGAAGCGCTGGGAGGACTTCAGGTCCAGGACCCTGAACAAGGCACGGCGCCTCTTGAAGGCAGCGGATGCCAAGGGGCGCCGGGGCCACTTGTCGGAAGAACAGATGAGGGTCCTGGAACGCATATTCCCAGCGCTCCACGTCCAGGTCCTTGAGAAGCAGACCCGTCTGGAGTCGAGCGGTGAGTGTACATGCATCCTGATTGTGAGCAGTGCGTGTGGTGATTATTCAGTAGTGTGCAGGTTGCACATCTGTTTGTATGGGGTCGAGTATGGGTGGGGGTGTACAGGGCCGTGGGGCTGACACATGCGAGGGCTGTAATGTGTGAGACATGGATGGTGCTTGTGTGTGTAGGCTTGCATGCCAAATGCAGTTGTGTGGGCACACATGTTTGGATGAATGTGTATGTAAGTAGACGTGTCCGTGATGTCACGCATGTATGTTGTTTTCGGCTGCATGTATCAGCACTGTGTACATGTGCATGTGTGTGTATTTGACAAGGGTGCAACAGTGATGCAACATGGATGCATGTGACAGCGGTATGTGGAAGCCTGATTGGCAGATGTGACATGGATGCCCGTCTGAACAGTGCGACACTTGGCAGAGGTGTACACATGCATGCAAGTGTGGTGGTGTGTGTACATGTGTGGTGCACTTCCTGTGTTGCATGTGATGTCTGGCTCACCTTTGGCTGCTCATGCTGTTGTATGTGTATGGATGGTGGTGGCAGTTGCGATATGGCTGTGTTATGTCTCATGTGTGCGAGTTGTAATGACATGTGTGTTGGGGATTGTGATGACATGTCTGAGGTTTGCCAATGCCACTCATGTACAACTGTCATGTGTGTATGTGTCCATTGTACAGTGCCCTGATGCCTGTGTTTTGTTTCTCCCTGTCTGCAGCGTCAACTGATGAAGAGGGCGGAGAAGGTGCTGTGGAGCACAGCGGCGGGGATCCGACTGCCAGCCGGAGACGCAAGGCCCGGCTCCCCTCCCAGGTTGTCATCTCGTCGGGGAGTGAGGAGTCCGGTGCCGCGTCCCAGGCCGCAGCTGCCGGGGGGAGGTCCAAGAGGCGGAGGTTGGAGTTGGACTCCTCGGCAGCAGAAGGGGCAGCTGGGACCCCACAGGGCCCAACAGGGGAAGATGGCACGGAGTCATCCAGGTTGGTGGGGGGTTTGGTGGAGGAGGAGGCCGTGCAAGCACCAGAGACGGGGTCTGGAGGTGGGGATCCCACTGGTGCTAGTGGTGCAGTGCAGGACCAGGGACAGGAGGCAGCACAGGCCGCCGCGGAGGTGCCTGTGTGCAATCCTGTCCCCGATCCTGTCCCTGCATCATCTTGCACCAGCAGGGATGCCTACGTCCAGACCCGTTTTCAGGCAGGGGATGAGCTCACGTCAACTGGCCTTCCTCTGCCTGCGGACGTGGCTATCCAGGTCCGGGTTGAGCCGTCCTGGCTGGTGTGGCGTTGCGTCAACGGGCCATGCGAGGTGACCTGCAGTCTTTTCATGAAGAGACTGCGAGTCATCTCGAATGGCTCGTTGACCACGTCAGCCTGCTGGGACAGGTCACCCAGGCCGGATTCCTCCGTCTGATGGGGCTTGCTCTGACCCCCTCCTCAACTGGACCCCCTACGCGCCAGTCGTCCTCTGTGCCATCTTCCCACCCATCAGTTACCTGGGTGCCCTGTGGAGCTGCCTCTGACGGTGCGGCCAGGCTGGTGGAGGAGGCATCCCTGCCACAGTCGGGAGTCAGACGTCCAGCAGGGGTGGCCACATCAACAACTGCACCCCAGCCGGCGGAGGATGTGCAGGCAGCAGGAGGCAGTGCACGGGCAGAGGCACAGCAGCAGCAGCAACGTGGTGGGTGCCATGAAGGCTCGGGGCCTTCGACATCGGAGGGGCAGGCATCGGCCGGAGGGCAGGAGGACCCAGGACAGAGAGTGTCTTCCGTGTGGCAGCGGTTGGGCCACGCCATAGATGCGGAGCGGCAGCGGGCGGAAGAGGCACGGCTCACAATGGTCAGGGCGGAGAACTCCATGTGGAGGGCCCTGAGGCGGGCCGAGTGCCTCGAGGCAATCCGCAGGGTTTGGAGGTGGAGACGTCGGCGGCCCTGCGGACCCTCGGGCCATGGAGGAGGACCGCCTCCGGGACATTGAGGAGGAGTTCGATGATGCCCTGGCCCGGAACATCCACAAGTGAGCCGTGAAACTAGCCCGCTGCCCTTGTACATAGTTTCTAGGTAGTGTTAGGTTTCATTTTTGTTTTTATTTTATTTGGACCTTTCGGACATTGGCCACATTTTTGTATATAGTTTATTTTATTAGTTAGTGTAGTTAGATAGGTTTCCTTTATTTTGTTGGGATAATGGACCCTGGATTGTTCCCATGTACATAGTTGACAGTTGGATTGTATTTTTTTCTTCTATTTTTGACCATGGAGCAATGGCTTTCTTTTTTATTTCCCGTTGGATTTTGTTTTGTGGACATTGACTTTGGACATTACTTTGGATTTTTATTTTTGGTTTTGCTTTTTTTGACGGACATGCTTCTTTTCATTTTTGTACATTCACGTTTCTGTTTCTTCATTTTTTATTCTATTGATGTTTCCTTTAATACATATTATTTTTGGTGAACTTCAATGTGTGGTATCTCATTGGTTTCATGCATTTCATGATATGTGTTTTGAGATTCACTGACACCCATTGGGTGTATGTGAGGGAAATGTGTTTGTTTCGGAACTTGCAATTGGTGTTCTGTGATGTAATTGCAAATTATGAGTGGGTGGATGCAATACTCGGGTGGGTGTTTTGCATTTGGAGGCTGACCATAGGGATCAGGGATCTAGATTGTGATGACATGTTGGCTGGGGAACATGAGTTGCACATGGGTGGGGGCCTGGTGGAGGCTGCCCCTGCACTGCTGGGGGTGGGGGTGGTGGGAGACATGGGTGGGGGCCTGGTGGAGGCTGCCCCTGCACTGCTGGGGGTGGGGGTGATGGGAGACATGAGTTGGACATGGGTGGGGGCCTGCTGGCAGGTGCCCCACAGTGCTGGGGGGTGGGGGTGGTGGGAGACATGGGTGGGGGCCTGGTGAAGGCTGCCCCTGCACTGCTGGGGGGTGGGGGTGCAGGGAGGCATGAGTGGGGGCCTGGTGGAGGCTGCCCCTGCACTGCTGAGGAGTGGGGGTGCAGGGAGACATGAGTGGGGGCCTGGTGGAGGCTGCCCCTGGTGGCTGGGGGGTGGAGGTGGTGGGAGACATGGGTGGGGACCTGGTGGAGGCTGCCCCTGCACTGCTGGGGTGTGGGGGTGGTGGTAGACATGGGTGGGGGCCTGGTGGAGGCTGCCCCTGCACTGCTGGGGGGTGGGGGTGATGGGAGACATGAGTGGGGACCTGGTGGAGGCTGCCCCTGGTGGCTGGGGGGTGGGGGTGAGGGAGACATGAGTGGGGGCCTGGTGGAGGCTGCCACTGGTGGCTGGGGGGTAGGGGTGCAGGGAGACATGAGTGGGGGCCTGGTGGAGGCTGCCCCTGGTGGCTGGGGGGTGGGGGTGCAGGGAGACATGAGTGGGGGCCTGGTGGAGGCTGCCCCTGCACTGCTGGGGGGTGGGGGTGCAGGGAGACATGAGTGGGGACCTGGTAGAGGCTGGCCCTGGTGGCTGGGGGGTGGGGGTGCAGGGAGACATGAGTGGGGGCCTGGTGGAGGCTGCCCCTGGTGGCTGGGGGGTGGGGGTGATGGGAGACATGAGTGGGGGCCTGGTGAAGGCTGCCCCTGCACTGCTGGGGTGTGGGGGTGGTGGTAGACATGGGTGGGGGCCTGGTGGAGGCTGCCCCTGCACTGCTGGGGGGTGGGGGTGATGGGAGACATGAGTGGGGACCTGGTGGAGGCTGCCCCTGGTGGCTGGGGGGTGGGGGTGCAGGGAGACATGAGTGGGGGCCTGGTGGAGGCTGCCCCTGCACTGCTGGGGGGTGGGGGTGCAGGGAGACATGAGTGGGGACCTGGTGGAGGCTGCCCCTGGTGGCTGGGGGTGATAGGGGAAATGAGTGGGGGCCTGGTGGAGGATGCCCCTGGTGGCTGGGGGGTGGGGGTGGTGGGAGACATGGGTGGGGGCCTGGTGGAGGGTGCCCCTGGTGGCTGGGGGTACAGGGGGACATGCGTTGGTGGGCAGTAGTGCAAGTTGACATGTGGGTTGGCTGGTGGGCATGGCCATGGTGGATGGGGTGCCTGCATGACATGTGCTGGGTAGGCCCCTGTGGTGTGAGCCACCTGCAGGGGCCGTGGAGGGTGTAGAGAGAACACCTGGGAGGACCCACACGTGCAATTCACGTGTGCTGCTCCCCGCGCACCCCTGTAATACATGTACCCTGATGATATCGCGTGTGGAACTTCCCGCGCACCCCTGTAATACACGTACCCTGATGGAATTGCGTGTGGAACTTCCCGCGCACCCCTGGAATACACGTACCCTGCTGATGTTGCGTGGGATACTTCCCCCACACCCTGAAATACACGTACCCTGATGAGATCGCGTGTGTGACTTCCCGCGCACCCCAGAAATACACGTACCCCGCTCAATCGCGTGTGTAACTTCCCGCGCACCCCCGAAATACACGTACCCCGCTCAATCGCGTGTGTACCTACCCGCGCACCCCCGATATACACGTACCCCGCTCAATCGCGTGTGTAACTTCCCGCGCACCCCCGAAATACACGTACCCCGCTCAATCGCGTGTGTAACTACCCGCGCACCCCCGATATGCACGTACCCCGCTCAATCGCGTGTGTAACTTCCCGCGCACCCCCGAAATACACGTACCCCGCTCAATCGCGTGTGTAACTTCCCGCGCACCCCCGAAATACACGTACACCGCTCAATCGCGTGTGTACCTACCCGCGCACCCCCGATATACACGTACCCCGCTCAATCGCGTGTGTAACTTCCCGCGCACCCCCGAAATACACGTACCCCGCTCAATCACGTGTGTAACTACCCGCGCACCCCTGAAATACACGTACCCCGCTCAATCGCGTGTGTCACTTCCCGCGCGCCCCCGAAATACACGTAACCCGCTCGATCGCGTGTGTTGCTTCCCGCACACCCCCACAATACACGTGCCCCGCTCGCACAGGCCCAATTGCTATATGTTGCCACTTTTGTGATGCGCTGGGACTCTACCGCCTGCCTTCGTGTGGCGGACGTGTTTCAGCTTGTGCGTGTCTTTGGCTGTGCGTGGCTTTGCCCTATTCGATTCCATGAATACGTGTGGTTCGAGTGCGTGTGGGCGTTCCGTCTGCTTCCCTGCAGTACATACCCAGTTACGCCCTTATTTTCGCACGTTGTTCCCCATTCCGCGAGTTACGCCCCGTGTCCCGCCCACTTTCTGGTGTATGCGCCGAGGTTGTGCGCTTTCACTGTGCGCGTCGCGCACGCCTTTCGGGATGTTCCAGTGACTTGTGTGCCATGCACGGGTTTGGCGCACATCCTGAGGTGAACACGCGCAGGGACTTCCATGAATCGCACGCGTGCGCGTGCGCCTGTTTTTTTCCGCTTGCGCCTGCTTGCGCGAAGATTTTCGGCGCACGTTTGTTCCATGAATCGGCCCCTAAGTGACCAGTGAATCAGGAACTAACTGCTGAATGCAAAATAGTTGTGTTGTACCTCCATCTTGTCAAGAGCCACTTGTGTTTCATTGGCCATATGGAAAGGAGAAAATCTCACGAAACACCACTGTGTTGGCCATAAAAATATGATTTAAAAATACTGACATTAACAGAGATCTTGGAATGGATAAACCACATGTTCTCTATGAATTCATGTACCATGTTCCGGACCCAAACCTCACATAAATCCACAAAACCAACAAACAGCGTAATCAGCATACTGATCCCAAAGCCCATGAGTCACACGCTGATCCAGCGGTTCAAGCACCAGTCCATTTCTAACTTCTAAGTACCAAACAGATACCAGCACCCGAAGTGCCTTGCTATTTGCGAAAGGATGGACACTGCAACTCTTGGAACAAGGTAAGACTTTATTGAAAATAAGAGACCCCGCAGCCTGGGTGCTGTGCTTCTTCCCTCTTTCCAACCGTCCTTCACACAAACTCTCCCAGGATTCCAGTTTCCAAGGTCTAGGTCTTGGAACCTGGCATCAGTGCATCCAAGATACCACACACATCTCCCCTTTATAAAACAACATATTAAACGAGGAGCACAACTAAACATAATCCAACAACAGAACATAACAACCAGCATAACTCAAAACTATAACAAAACTCAGTGTAGCAATAGCAACTTACAGAATGTGAACTTAAATATGCATTGTGCATACATTACATGAAGATGTCAAAACAATGCACCCACCTCCCTTTCCTTATTTTATGTTTTAACACAATCGTTAAACCAAGCAGTATTTCTTCTTGTCCATCCAGGTCTTATCATACCCATTTCATCATTTCGGACTTCTTCACTCTCCCCCATCTCTTGCCAATTCTCCTGTTCACGAACCTCCACACTCTCTCTACTACTCATCACAATCACATCTTCCTACCCGCCAAATGCATCAATAAGTGTTTGTTTCCTCTCTTCCTACAAACCCCTCCCTTCCTTATGCACTTACACCACCACTTCTTTGTCCATATTGCATGTGGACCCAGTTTATAATCTCACAGGATTAGATAGAATTTCCATCACTTTAGGATCCGAATATTTTGACTTCCCCTTTCATAACATGCATGCTCCTTTTGACAATTACCCACAATCCTGGGAATAACTTCAACTACCCTAACCTCTTGTCATAATCCATTTTATTTTTCTCATTTGCTTGACACCATCTTTCTCTAGCTTTCTCTTTCACATCCTAATCCTGTATGCCTCTGCATTCTTTTTTTCTAAGCATTTTATTCACCCACCTGGGGTTGAGCCGTGTATTGGCTTCTCTTCCTCGCATCAATTGAAAAGGCGAAAATCCTGTAACACCAAGATGAGCCAACCTGGTACTCCACAACGACTTCCTCAATGTTTCTATTCCATTTATGCCATTCCTAACCGCTTGCTCCCCAGCACCAACCATCACCCTGTTGAATCGTTCCACTAATCCATTAGATTCTGGGTAATATAACAACCTAAATGTCCACTTGCTTCCCACATTCTTAGCATACTCAGCCATCCCATACTTCTAAACTGAGGACCATTGCCACTTGCAATTTCCAATAAGTAACGTTCACCTGTTCGATGAAACTCATAATTTCATTACTGGATGCCTGCTTCACCAACTTAATCTCTGGCCATTTGGTAAAATAATCCATCATCACTACCAGAAACTTAATTTCACTACCAAGAAGAGGATATGGTGCCAGTATGTCGATCCCAATGTGCATTCATGCACTTTCTGGAGGCAAAATAGGTAACAGTTGTAGTTTGAGTAACTTCATACTTTTATCTGAGTTCTGACACTGCCAACATTCCCTCACCTTCCTCTTTACCATCAAGTCCATTCCAGGCCACCAATGCCTCTCTCTTACTTTCTGTTTTGTGCCAGTTATTCCAGGATGCCCCTCATGGGCTCTATCAACCAACCTCTCCCTAACGCATTCCAGAGCTGCTAATCCTTGTCCTCTAACAAGCAATCCTTCTTCCACAGAAAATTGCTACTTAACCTCCCAGAAAGCCCTGTGTTCTTCCCTTATGTTTTTTTATGGCCAACCCTCCTTTAATAACCTCCATCAACACATTCTGAAACTAAACCTTCTTCCCATTCCCCTTTCATTACAGCTCTGTGTTGATCAACAAATGCCTCATCCAAACATGCAGCCATGTCTTCCTCCCTCTCTTTTTGTCCCTTCCCATCCTTCTCATTACTAACTGTTTCCAATTCTGATCTTGACAAATAATCCACAATTCTTTTTTTTGCACCCCATGTACATACTCCACTGTGAAATCATATTCCTTCACCCGCATGCAAAATCTAGCAATTTTGGGAGTCTGTCTCATCATTCCTTTTACTGTTAAATTGTTTGCCCTACAAATTCCCTCTTTTATTTCTTCCATTGCTTTCTGGCACTCCATATTCCAACCAAACTCCATTCCCTTTTTAATCAACTCCCTAATTGGCTTATCTCTACAATGGTTTTTATGAACTTATTGTAAACTCCACCATCCCTAAGAATGCCTGTACTTCCTCGTTATTCTTCGGAATAGGAGTTTCCTTGATGGCCTTCATTGTGTCTTCTCTAGGCCTATATATCTCACCACTAATCACATGCCCAAGATATTCATCCTCTTTCGCCCCAAAACTTACATTTGCTCATTCCTATAGTCAAACCTTTATCTCTCAACCTACTCAACACTGTATGAAGTCGTTTATCATGTTCCACCATGTCATTTCCATATACTAAAATGTCATCTTGATATACTAATGTGCCCAGAACTTGTTTAAGCATAAGGCTTATCACCCTCTGAAAGACTGCTGCCACTGGCGTTAATCCAAATGGCACTCACTATGTGGTAGCGGAAAGTCCAAACGGTGTTATAAACAATCTTAGTACTCGTCTATCCTCCATTAATGGTATCCGGTGATACGTGGCTGAAAGGTATAATGATGTAAACAACTTAGCATCATCAACACAGTTCAACCTTTCCGTAATTATGGGCATCGTGTACTTTTTCACTTTGATTTTTTGTTCAAATACCTCAGATCCACACACACCCTGACCTTACCATTCTTCTTCCTCAGTATAAGAATTGGGCTAATCTGTTCTGCCGATGCAATACAGTCTATCACTTTCTCCTTCTCTAACCTTCCCAATTCCTTCTCCACATTTTCCTTGATAGAAATGGGAATCTATTGTAGTCTGTGACTTTTAGGCGCTGCTCCCTGGGCATAACCCCTCAAGCATCCAATCCTTTTGTAAACACATCTGGAAACCGTTTCTCTTCTGTGCTGTTCCCCTTTATAAGCCCGACTGGTCTGCTTCTCTATCAGCTAGACGAATCCCTAGGGCAGACTTGATCACATCAACTCAAAATCTCTACTCCTTTCTCTGCCAAATGCATGCTTACTACAGCCATCCTGCCTTTGTAATCCACTAATGACTGGAACATTCCTATCACGTTGATCTTTGATCCTTCAAACCCTCCAGGGTCTTTACTATTTGATTCCAATAGAGTTTCCTTCAATCTTTCCCCTTTCAGTTTCTTCCATTAACTATCTGTCAATATTGAATATGGTTAAAAGCGATCCACCATCCCTTTGACCGGAAGTCCATTAATAAGTATACAACAACTAGGACATTTCATCTTTCAAAAATCCTTTGTGTCCTTCATCACAGTGACAACCGTCTCGTCATCAGAACTACGTTCTTCCTCTGCATACATGGCATAGTCTTCTTCCTCTGACATGTAGCTGTGAAATAACTCCTCATTCCACAATTTGAACACTTCTGATTAATGGCAGGACACAATTTCCAGCTTGCAAAACATCCCAGCGTCCCACAACGATAACACTTGCTCTTCTCATACTCCACCATTGTCATTGTCCTTTTTTTCTCCTATGCTTTTGTTTTCCTTCTGATTTGTCCTTTCAATTATCCCATTCTTATTCTTCTTGACCACCATATTCACTTGACCTGTTTAATTTCCTGCCTCGGCCCTATCTGCCTTTTACCTTTCCTTAATGGTCTTTGAACACAAATAGGTGTGTTCCCCTTTCTTTGCAATACCTATTGCATCTTGTAGCATAGGATTTCCACACATCCACAACCTCTCCTGCGTGACTGGGTTGTTGATATGGATGGTTATGTGGTCCTTAGTGAGCTCATTGGTCCCCATCCTAGCAGTAAAGTCACACGAAACAGCAAGATTCTGTAACATAGTTACATGTTCTTCAACTGTTTCATTCAATTCTTGTTTTTGGATACAAAAGTTAAATCTGTTGATTGCTATATTTGTTTTTGGGGTGTAATAATTATCCAACTGTATAAGTGCCTTCGCATATGCACTCATGTTCCCTCCACCTTGATTGTCTGCAATCGGGCGAATCTCACTATAGTTCTTTTGCCCCTCTGGGTCCAATGCATGCAACAGCAAGGATTTCTTCTTCTCTGCACTAATGCCTTCATGCTCAACTGCACTTAAATGATTGTACCAATATTGTTTCCAATCGTTCCATGGAATTGCTGGCACTCCTGGATTGGATCGGAATGCGTCCGGTGGATGTACTGCAAGTGGCATTCTGATCGCTAAGAATACTCCTTCTTGCTCCTTTTATAAAGGTTCTTGCTCCCTTTACAAAGATTATTCTCCTTTTAAATGTCAATGTCCCTTTAAAGATATTCCCTTTATAAATGGCCGCCTATTTTCCTTCTTGATTCCACTGTCTTTCTGGGTGTTTGAGTGAAAACAAAATGGCCACCATGTTGTCTACATTTAGAGAGGTTCTTACCTCTAACCCCTGTGCAGTATACACATAGAAAATGGCCACTGCATTCACTACACATAGAGACGTCCTTTACTCTATGTGCATGCCCTTTGGTGCGTTTGCTCGCGCCTCTACCAATGTCTGACTCATGCTCCTCACGCATCCTCCAATGCCTGCTCGCACTTCTTAAGGCAACCGTCCACACTTCATTCAGTGCCTGCGCCCTCACCTTGCCTACCAATGGTCTCACTAATTCTCTCAATTTAGCAAATTCTCTGCCGGCCGAGTATACACGATGCCGCGGTGTGTCTCTTATATCTCCTCTCCAGGCATGCTCCATCTGCTCCTGATCCTTGACTCCTTCTCACGCAGTCGATTCTTGTATCACTCATCGCCAAAATGTGGAAGGATAGACGCTGCAGCACTTGGAACAAGGTAAGACTTTATTGAGAGTAAGAGAACCCACAGCCTGTTTGCTATGCTCCTTCCCTCCTTCAAATTGTCCTCCACTGGAATCATCCCAGGCTTTCAGGTTCCAAGCTATGTAGCTTGGAGCCTGACATCAGTGCATCCAAGATACCACATTATTCTTCTTGTCTGTGAGAATCAAGTGCCGCATCAAATTACTAATTTAGTGATTACACAATAAAGATTCAGAAGGTAGATAATGATTGAATTTTGTTACAAGTTGTTATTGACAGGTAAACATAGTGATGGAGGGTGACAATCCAAAGACACCAGAGGATGTACATCTTTACAGGCTGTGTAGTAACTGGGTGCATTGGCAGACTCTGTTTGATGGGTGGGGCTCAGTAGGTGGTGTAACAAATTCTCCTGCCTGTCTGTGAGGGTGCCAGATGGGATTGTCACACGGGCTGAGTGCCACTACCCACGGCATGATGTTTGACTGGAAGCAGAATATGGGGGATCCACTGGACCAAACCTCCATGCCGCAGCACTGTGATAGAGGACGGCCACATGATGCTAGCCTATGCTGAGGCGATACCTTTAAGGGATGCTTCAGGTTGATTTGTGCAGCGATTTGTGCAGCACTGTTTTATGTTTCTCCCATGAAGAAATTGTAGCTCATGTCTTTACTGCACTGCATTTGCTCTGCGGGAATAAACTGTACATCGAGGAGTGGGGCAGGAGAGGGGATGTGAGGAACAAGAAAGGGGTATAACATAGAGGTTGTGTGCAGAGCAGGGAAGAAGTGTAATGGAGCAGGGAACAGGGAGTTTAAAGGGGACCCCCCCCCCCCATCAAGGGAATAGGGGAGTAGGAGACAGGTTTGAAGGGAGGAACCTGCTTCAAATCCAGGCACAAAGTATGGGAATGGGGCAGGCCAAGAGCTCCAATGAAGTAAAAGCCAGTGATGAAGGAAAGGCGCTGAAGAGACCCAAACAGCAGCATGGGAAAGACAGTATCCAGAGATTTTAACGAATCCAAAATAAAGAATTAATTTTAAATGAAACAAAAACATCTAACAAATACCGTTTTGTTTTTTTCAAATATATGTGGGGGAGGGTTAAGAGATTAAATCTGTTGGGGAGGGGGTTGGGGTGAGGTGTAAACATGGGGAAACGAGGGATTGGAGAGACAGCTCCCTGCCCCCAAAATCAATCTTTTTTTTTATTGCTTTTGATTCGGTAAAAATACATTCTTTATTTTTGCATTTGTTAAAACCACATAGAACCGGGAAAGACATGGAAGAGTGCAGCAATGTTCTGATGCCTGTTATGTTACTACCATGTATTCTGAACATCCAGGTGGAAAGAAGAACAGTGCAAGATTCACTGTGACTGTGCACTAGATTAACTCAAGTTCAGGAGTCTGCAGAGAAGCATGTGGCATGCAAAAGTCTGGTTGTGGGGTGCTCTGCAGGGATTATCATCCCATCAGTGTGCATACTTTGCATGTCGATCCAAAATTACAGATGAATATTTTGAAGTCTTGGCACATGTTATAGAGTGGCTCACGGGCACATGGCTTTCACATCTGTACACAAGCAAGCCCCATTTGTAAACCAATCCCACACATAGTACTGCTTGTAAGTGCTCACACTCAGATGTAGTGTGGCACAGGGAGATTAGCAAAGGCTCCATTAAAGGTCTGATCTACTTACTCGGGGTGTGAGTGCTTGGGAGAGAAGCACAGACTGGTCGGTGAGGTCTGGCTGGAAGTGGGGCTTAAGGGAGGAAAGAGTACCAGGAGAAAGGTTGAAGGGAACATCAAGGAGGTGGACAGAAGTTGTGAAAAGGAGTTGGGTAGAAGGGTTGAGAATGAGTTTGTTCAAAGTGAAGAGAAGCAGATTGTCAGAAGCTGTGAGAATTAGGTCAGAAGACGCTTTGATGCAGAGGTTAGACAGAGCTATAAAGGATGGCGGTGGTAAGAGCAATGGAGAAGACATTGGCAGGAGCGGTGAGGGGAGAGATCTGAGAAGCTAGGAGGAGAGATTACTATGGTGGAGAAAGGGTAGAAACTTAGGGGGAAACTGGGGAAGGGAGCATACACTAGAGGATGTAGTAGGCAAACAGGAGAAAACAAAAGAGAAGTTGAAGACAAAAACAAGGAGTTATATGAGGTGGGAATGGAGAGTGAGGAGAAGGAAAGAGGAACAGATGAACTGGAAGCCTTATGAGCAAAACCACTCCGTATCATTGAGGAGGAAGATGGGGCTGGGGTTTCAGGGAGAGAGATTGCCCTCTGGTACAGGGAGAAAAGAGAAAGAAACTGTAAAGGTTGTCATATTATCCATCCCATGGCGGAAGCCTTGATTTTGCCAGTACATTTAAAGCCTCATTGTCCATCCCTTCAAAAGCTTAGCGTGCAGGTGCACATGGACCTGGTAGTCGCTGTGACAGGTCTTCTTTGACATCAACAATGAGAGCTTATGACCAGGAATGGAATGATCTAGGAAATAAGAAAGAAGTGTTTGGTGCAATCAAAAAACGCAGGACTTTGTGTGACTGTGAACACATTACCATCTCTGGGAGAGGGGCTAGGATACAGTTTGATGAACTAGGAACTTTGGAACTCTAGGAAAGGCCACCCTGTTGTAGTCAATTGATATAATTTTAAGTTGGTTATCATTGTTCCTTTGGACCATTTCTCTAACGAATCCGACTATAACAATAACTTTACATGTGCACCTGTGGTTGATCCTACTCGGCTTTGTGGCAGTGGAAGGACAGATGGGGAACTAGGATCACAATGATCACATGACAAACACTTACAAATCTATATTAGATAAAGGCAAATCAGGCCTACTGATATTGTTGGACCTCTCGGCAGCATTTGATTTGCTGGACCACACAAAACTCTGAGAAGCCCTGAAAAAATCAGGAAACTGCTCTTCAGGGGCTATTGAATGGATAGCTTCCTTTCTTCAAAATAGGCAATCGAGGATTGTCTGGGGAAATAAAACATCCAAAACCAAACCGGTGGACTGTGGCGTCCCACAAGGAGCCAGTTTCTCCCCACTCCTTTTCAATCTCTACATGCACTGCCTTTGCACCATGCTCTCCCAAATGGGCATATTTTTCACGAACTTTGCTGATGACACCCAGCTGGTCTTAGAACTTAGTGGGGACTACGACAAGGATAGTGACATGCTCTCATCATTATACAACATCATAGAATGCTGGATGAAAGCAAATTGGATGTGCTTAAACGGCTCTAAAATCGAGCTCATGATATTCGGTTCCACACAGGCCAGAAGAAAACTGAGCCCACTCTACTCCTCATTCTTCATTAAAAACACCCAAATACCAATCTCAGAAAAAGTGAAGACCTTAGGAGTATATCTTCAAGCCTTATTAGGTGCTGAAGCACACACAGCTTACTTAAAGAAAAACTGTCAATACCACCAGATACTACTAAGAAAAATTAGACCTTTGTTAGACCAAAAGAATAGCACGACTATCGCTAGGGCTACAATACTATCCAGATTGGATTATGGTAATGCCCTACTATTAGGAGCAAATAGCAACTGCGTGAAGAAATGTCAGGTGATTCAAAATAACGCCATCAGGGAACACATCACTGGCGAAAGCAAGGCCCTCCATTGGTTGGCCATGAAAGAAAGAATCATGTTTAAATCTCTTACTATTGTTCACCGCTGCTTATACGGCAATGCACCAGCTTACCTCAAAAAACATTTCAATTGGTATACCCCTACTAGGCGACTCATTAGATCCTCTAATACAGGACAACTACAAACCTCCACAACTAAAAAACAGCACGGACTTGGAAAAGCCTTTCCGACTCTAAGTATAAAAAAATGGAACAAACTACCCATCACACTGAAGCTCGAGTCCAACTACATTTCCTTCCGAAAAAGATTGAAAACATTTCTTTTCAACTAAATTCGCGAAACAGGTTAGTCTCTCCTGAGGAAATCGGTCAATTCACTTGTGTCCTGTTCTCACTACTTGTTGTCCTGTCTCTTTATTAGCGCTCTGATGCCCGCGGGCTTTCAGCGCTTTATAAACAAATAAACAAACAAACAAAACAAACATGGATTCACCACACATTGTCGATTACTACAATAATGCACAAAGCACCTACCAGGTCCAAACCTCACAAAAGGCCACAGACACCAAACCAGCACCACAATTGGCCAAGGGGCACTGAGCCCAACCATGCAATGCTGATAGCAATGCATCCAATTGCTCACCCACCCTAACTCTGCACTGGCTCAACATCATCAACTCCTGTCTCTCACATGGCACTATCCCCTTTGCATTCACAACTAAACAAATATCGTCCCTCCTAGAAAAACTGTTCTTAACCCCATACTCACCGAATGCTACCACCCCATTATTATCTTGTCATACCTCGCTGAGATCATGGAACACATCCTCACTATTGGTCAGCAACAACATATCACCACAGACACCCTTCTCAACACCTGCCAGTCTGGCGTTAGACCTGGACATAGTACAGCGGCTGCTACACTTCACATTCTTGGTGACCTCCACAACATTGCAGACAAAGGACACACAGACATACTCATACTCCTCGACCTCTCTAAAGCCTTCAACACCACTGACCAAAATGTTCTACTCACCATTCTATCTCACAGGATGAAACTCTCAGGCACCATCCCCGACTGGTTCGCCTCCTTCCTCATTGACAGAGCAAACTTTGTCTCATTGTCACTTAAGGATCAGATCCCAACCCGGTCAAGTATGGGGTCCAAAATGCTCCTCCCTGTTTCTATTCCTTTTTAACCAGCATGTATAATCCCTTGAACAGACATTTAGCAAACACAACATCCATTTCCACGAGTATGCAGATGACATGCAAATTTCAGCCCCTTCACAACTCTACTTCTGCAAAAGCTGTCTCTCCACATTCAACACCTGGATGTCCACCCATTTCCTCAAGCCAATCCTTCCAAAACAGAATACCTCCCCCTCTCAACCCAACGTGAACATGACCTCACCACCTGGATCAAAGAACTCACCACGGACAACCCACACATATCCCTCTCCACACATGTTAAATCCTTTGGCTTCACCATTGACCTCCACCTTTCCTTCACGCTGCACATAGCTACTGTCACCAAAACATGCAATCTACAACTACACCTCCTACGTAATATCAGATACATCCTTGCCCCTGAAGACTTCCGCAATGCAGTCCAAGCACTGGTCTGTCCTTTCTGGAGTACGCTAACGTTCTCTTGACTGTACTCCGAAAACAAAAGCGCACTTGCCCCCTTCAAGCCATACCAAACCCAGCAGCCATATACATCCTCCACCTACACAAAACATTCACACATCCCCCAGCTGTAGCCCTGCTCCAGTGGCTCCCCGTAGCACAGAAAATTGCCTTAAAGGGACTCTGCACTGTATGCAATGCCATCCACCTAAAAACATCTTGCCCTCATTACAACCTCTTGGCAATCTAACATGCACATAACAACAGGCATTTATGCAGAGCATGGATCATCCTAGCACTTCACATCTGGGCAATGCTGCATGGGCATCCCACAAGCGAGGCAGGGTAACTGCTGTTACCATCGGCAGCTGGGAGAGGGGCAGCCCCAACCTCCCGCGCCTGCTCCTCTCCTCCCTCCAGCTACGGAGACATGCAGTCTCGGCAGCACAAAAGCCATGGAAGGGTAAGGTGCGAACAGTCATCGCACCCTTCCTCCAAACAGCAAGGTGCTAAGCGCCATAAGGAAAACAACCGTTAGGCAGGGCCCAGGTTCAAAAGATCTGCCCCCACCAGGAGGTCAGACAGTCAGCTATCCGGCCGGGGGGGCTGCGACAACAGCAGCCCCCACCCCATACACAACAAAGACCCAGGACCTCCCTGGGTCCTATAAATGAGCAACATGCTCAGAGTAAAAACAATCTGTTTGTGGACCCTGAACGGGGTCCCAAGCAAACAGGAGGTTCACTGTTTACTCAGTGTCTTCCAAATCTTCTTGCTTCTTTACCACAGAACCCGCCCACCCTACAAAAAGGGGAGAAGAACAAAAAGAAGTACAAGGCACTGTACAGTGCCCACAACAAGTCGTGGGACACAAGAAGGCGGCACGGGTCCGAGGGGGTAACCTCAGGACCCGGTGCCCAAAAGTATGATACCATCATGATATGTGATATTGTTATTGCCATAACCCATATCTGTACAATAAAATCCTACGGCCTTTTATTGCCAACACTTGATACAAGTTGTGAGCCTATCATTATGGGTGAGGGTTTGGGGTTCGGCCATTACTAATGCATGCATATGGGTTCAGCAGTTATGGCCTGCACTCTTCATCAGGGGTGTTGCAAGGTTTGTAAAAGATCTGTGGCAACGCTAATTTTGGGGCCTGTCGGGACTCGGGGCTAGCGAGCCTTTTGGATGTAGCCCCTGAACTTCTATCCAGAAGACCCGGGGCTATATCCCCCAGGCCCTCCTTAGCAACCCCTCTGCTCTTCATCCCCATTTTCCAAAAGAGCATATGCATACTTGTTTCCCCACAAAATCCTGCCCCACCACCTCGCCTGATACCACTTGTCTAGCCTACTCTTCCTATCCTACCCTGAAAACATTCTGTAACTTTGTGTTTTTTGCCTGCCACCTTTTCAACTTTGGAACCATGTAAATTGCTCAAGACCTTCTGGGTATGGACAGCACTGAACAGAAATTATAATAAATAAATACATGGTGGCACAAAGGGAGAGGAAAAAGCTTCAGGTTGGCAAGAACGTCTCTTGTTAAGCTGTAGGCCAATTCATAACATTCAGTGACTTTACATTTTCGTCACAATTCACAGACGCACACATCAGCAAACACTTAAATCGGCAAACACATTTTGAATTCATCTAGATCAGACATGCCAGAATTCAGAATTTCGGAAACGGGAAGGGTATTTTTCCAGAAATGCCGTGACCTTCGCACAATAATACTCCTGGGAACATTTTATCAACATTAAACTAGAGAATAAGGGGGGCGTTGTCAGCCGCTCTGCCTCTGTTCCTAGTTTAGCACCCCCCATTGTGCACACGTATTTAAACACCAACACGTGATTCAGAGAAGGGGGCTTAATCACTGAGGTTTGCCTGCTGCCCTAATAAAAGTAGGATTAATGCCGCTAAAATGCATGTGACGTGGGAGACGAAAAAAAATAAAGCACTCGCCCTACGTCTGGGGCGCGTGGCAGCTGCTGGCTTTGATACGCCTACTTTATGTACACTTACAGCGGCTTTTCCTCCGAGGTCAGTTGGTTTCAGAAAACCCTGTAATTGAGTGTTCCAACGACCAAAAATAGAACGGCCAGTTCCATAACCTCCCTTTGCAAGAGAAGAGGGAAAGCTCCTATGTGTAGCGCCGCCCCATATCATTTTGCATAATGAGTAATTGAGTCTAGCCTGTAATGTTAAGAGCCGGTAATTTCTCCTCATCCCAGAACTGTAATTGTCTCGCTTTTAATCGTTTGCCTCGGAGAGAGCAGTAAGTACTGCGCGCGGAATACCAGCGAACCTACGGTGAGCAATGCACACAAAAAACCAACAACTCGTGCTGTATGGGATGGCGAGCGCACGCGTGACAATTCCAGACGCTGATTTCAGCCACACTTGACCGGGACTTTTCGCAACCGCGTACAAAAATAGTTTTAAACCTGCACATCTGAAGTATGTGGAAAGTGAAGTTGCCTTTTTATTAGACATTACAAATTATACATCTATGACAACATTATCCATTCCGTTTTGGTGACGTTTGTCCTATCCTGTTTTTAACTTTGCGTTCTCGGGCTTGCTGTCCTGGATTTCCCTATTATAGGCCCACGTCCCAGAATGCAAAGTTAAACCAGGACTGAATTATATCGGCATGTGCGGTTATATACAGATTTTTACATGGACTCAGCTGCCAATCAGTTTCGCTGCGAAGTGTTAAGAGCTTCAGATTTGTCCACTGCATATAACCTTTCACTCTGGTTGGTCTAATGCATCATGCTTTTCCGATTGCGAGTTGTGTTAGTTGCAGGAGCCATTCCAGCAACAGCGCATCCACTCCCCACGCTCCTGGTAGCTGGACTCTTGAACAGAAATTGGCTGGTTGTGCTGTCTCTGGGGATGCAAATATATCTTATCAATGGAGTCCCAAACCTGTCAGATACCAAATGGAATGTGATTGGATTGAGTAACATTTCCTGGGAACACGGAAATTCCTGCCTCAAGTGATCTGCTGCTACATTTTCTCATCCCTGGATGTGGAATACCTTCTGGGACCATAAGTGAAGTCCTTACAACTCCCAGATAACCTGTACCAAGCTATTCAGGTGCCTGGACCATGTCCCCTACAATCGGTTGATGTAGGCCAAGGCTGTATAGTTGTCAGTTGGCAGAGTCTTAGGTCTCCTGTGGCGTGCTGCGTGTCGAGAAAATCTGTCCAACAAACTCTATTGCCTGCATAAAAGCTCCGGGAGTCCGCGGAGTGGATGAAGAGTCTGAAGCACAGTCTTAGGTCTTGGGGTCGCAGGGGAGCAAGGAGCAAGTGCCCCCCTCTTTCCTCACGGACAATTGACCATCGACCGAGACATGCAGACTCCTTCCATTTCCTCGCAAGATGGTCACCTTCAGAAGAGGGCTGAGCCACCAGAGGCTGACCCCTAACTCGCCAAAGGTTGCTGCTACAACAAGGAAAGATGTCTGCAGTAGAGCTGGCTGTGAAGGTGAGATTATTGGAGCCACGAAAGTATCATTAACATCGATGTGCCTCTCTCTTTAAGCCTGCGCCAAAACGCATCGCCAACGCTTAATCTGTCTGAGACAGAATGTGGCTGATTCATGGAATTTGTGTGCCGAAAAACAGGGATTTGTGCGCCATTCTGCCCGCAAATCCCCATTTATTAAACAGGGATTTGCGGGCAGAATGGCGCACAAATCCTTGTTTTTCAGTGCACACCTTCCATGAATCAGCAGAAATGTGCTTCTGTAAAAGCACTGACAATGGCAATGAACCTCGAGGGTATTCACTCACCGAGCCCGGTTGACACGGCTGCTAACACCGGTGAGAGTGTTGTATCAGCTGATATTGCTATTATTAGATTTGAACACAAGACAATCCCCCTCGATCCTTATCCAGTGCCTACAAACGCAATTGTCTCTCCCGGCAAAAATGGAAATATGCCGGTGGAGCTCACTGATGCCGAACTACTGGAATCCAGCAAATGCGCCACCTCGTCGCAGTGTCCTTATACTACCCATGATGACCAGGAATAATCTGCTGAATGCTTAAGCAAGTGTCTCGAGAAAGTGCATAAACAAAAATCATGCCAAGTGATGCCTGTTTCGCCACACAAACAGGACAAATCAACCGATGGCACTTACGAGACCGACAGAGAGGAGGTCCCTTTTTCGCCACCGGTACTGTTGAGCCATCCAAGACGTCCAATGTCTTCTGTAAAGAAACCGGCGTCGCAAGACCCAGAGGTGAACAAGCAGCTGCATATGCCTCAGATGAGATCACTGCAAAGCAAAAAACAAATAAGAGTGCCACAAGTGCTATGAACGGAAACGGATATGAAGTGCAGCTGATGAATTAGTTCTCTGACGACCCAGACTTACGCTCTCAAACATTTAAAAACAGTTTCAGTGATCTCTGTAATTCCTGCGCGTCAAAAGCTTCTAGCGGCGCTAAAGGAACTGGTGTGGGATCGCTTAGATTCCACTGATGCAGCCGCAAGAGAGGCCAGACTTGCGGCTCGGCTAAAAGCTGATTTTCTAAACATCAAATCGACATTATCAAGTAGTACCAACCCTTTCACTTACCGTTCAGAAGTTACTGATGCCACGCACGTCAATCAGCATACTTCCTTGACTCCATCTTTATCCTCACGAGTGAATGTGGAACAGGCGTTTAACAAGTCATTACCAAATAAATCAGTAGATCAAACCAGCACACTTAGGACTTGCAATCCACTCACACTAGAAATGTCAAGGCAACAAAGTCCCCCACACCTCAAAGATGTCTTGCATGGAACTACTTCCTTGACCGAAGAGATAGACGACAACCTTTGCAATATAACAAGTGTTCCTAACAGAATCCTTCCATCTGAGATTGGAAAAGAGCAAGCCAACAAACAGCATTTGTCAGTAGCAGCTGGCATCCAAATTTATAATAACATGCTAGCTGTGTCCTCGACTGCACTTATTCCCTTCACGAAGCTATATGAATCTTTGCACAATTCAATAAAGGATCCAAATGTCCTTTTGGCGGCTGTAAACACCAAAATCAGTGAGCTCAAAACACTGTCAACTCATCTGCAAAATCGATTAGATCATGAAGCCGAAACCTCAGCCGAATGGCAACATCCGCTGAGCGACATCACCAGAAACAAACTGCTGCAAAACAACGAGCTAATGGAAGCTGTTCTTGAAGGCACCAAATGGATGCGCCACCATGTCCATAAACCTTTACCATCTGATTTCAGCGAGAAATGCACGTGCTGCACGGCTCATAATATAACCAGAGCTCCAACTTGTAACTCGCAACCGAACGGGGTATCAGCTCGAGCTAATGAGGTTCGCAATCCAACTCAAGGGCGGCTAAACAACAACGAACGATCCATAGCAGCTCTTACTGACCCCTCGGAGGTCGCAGAAAAGGCAATTCCATCCATCGTTGTGAGCGAAGATGTGTTATTTGTAGGGGCTACGAAATCTGCCAAAGAACACATCAATGCAGCAGCCCCCAGTAAGCAAGTCAAAACTATTCCATATAGTTTTATATTTACCAGTCTGGTGCCCAAAATCTTTCAGGCCCCTTGTCAACAACCCTACAAAAAGTCAAAAAAACGGAATGTCTGATGCTATTCTGCATGTCAGAAATAAGAAAACAAAACCTACAATTGCTTCTAAAACTATTGACTTGAAAGTACAGAGTGCCTGCAAGTCCAAGTCCAACACAGCAAAAAATGTCATCAGAAACCTAACAACCTCTCCACCGATTGCAATCTTCAAATGTACGCAAAACGAGAACAAATAAAAACGTTCACTTGAAATGCCATTAAGAGTCGAACAAGCTGCCACCATGAAACGTCCGAGAATCGAGGACGAAGACAGAGACGGTTTCAAATCATTTAATTCAGAAGATCTGGCAAACCTATCCACATATCCTATTGAGGACGAAGAAGAGTCAAGTTGTGTGGTCCCCAGTCTTAATGGCAGAGCTGACTCTAGTTTGGACTTTGAGTCAGCTGTCGACACACCGTCAGTTTCTGACAAAGCTGGGTTCGCCCCTCGAATGCCCAAAGCGACAAATAGCTCATTGAAGATGAAGAGTCCTTTGAAAAACATACCCCAGATGCCAAACAATGAAAAAGCCAAAGATCGGGTACGAAAATGGTATCCCCCATCTGGTATGAAACTAAATCCAAAATATACCACCGCACAGGTGGAGAAAAGTGATTGGAGTACAAACAGACCTACTGATAATATTATGGCCGGTAGCACAAGAAATACAAAAAAACTCCAGTGGAATATATACTGCAAGACAAGGATGGCGTAAACCTCAACCGAAGAAACATCATGAAGTTGCTAAGTTATGTGCCATCTCATAGAACAATCGAATGAGATGACATCAAGATCGTCGAATACATGTCCAATCAGAGTTCAGACTGGGTCGTCTTACATGTTCACTCTCAGCTGGTCATAAACTCCCTTAAAAATGATGAAAATGAGATGCTAATTTTTGGATTTGAACTGACAGATTACAACAATCAGACGCATAAAAACCATAAGAGACCTTTTTTTACGGAAAAACAGCAAAGACAGATTTCACCTATGACAAGTGAAATTCACAGACAATCCCTGCAGAAGTATTTTGAGAATGGAAGAGTGGACCCTGACTCAAAGAAAACCTCGCATGGCAATAACCCACAGTTAAAATCAGACACCAACAAAAAATCACTCATCAACCGCCGATAGGCCCTATCCAAAAGCTAAATTGACGAGTGTTCCCTAATATCGTGGAACACAAGAAGTTTCCTGCACCTATTTCAAGATAATGAGTTGAATAAGGACGACTACACCATAATCTGTTTGCAAGACCTCTGGATGAGAACCGTGCCAGTGTGTGAAGGTTTTTCAATGAATATTACTCCGGCATTGGAAAACGTTTCTGGTCGTCTGTTCTCTGGGTTAGCTACTTTAATCAAAGAGGTATCGAGCTGGACCATCCAAAATACCATACAAAGTAACCCATTTGTACAAGGTACCATCATCGAAATCTCTCGTGTGTCAACAAGTCTTAAAGAGTTTCTACTTGTAGTGAACGTTTATTGCAGCCCGGCCAAAATTTCGACAGACAGTTTTATTACATCAGTTACCAACATAATTGATGATTTTATCCAAATTTTTTGGAAAACTTCAATCATTATATGCGGCGACCTTAATCATTAATTTGTCGACCTTAACGGTAAGATACTAGATCCAAACCATTAATTGAAAATTGGTCGAGCAAAGAGATGGGTCGAAGAATTAGCAAGTCAGAACTGTGCGATGATGAATGGTCAATCACATGGCGACATACCTGCTCAGACAACCTGGCAAAGACTCAACTCTGCCAAGACACTTGACTAGATATGGGCCTCTCGTGATCTAGTCGAAATGACAAAGAGTTTGAAAATCGTAACCTTTTGACACAGTGATCGCAACAGTGTAAATCTACGTTGGTCTTCTACAATAACACAGAGAACCCAGTGCGGTATGGTGTGCCACTGGAGATAAATCAAGGAGTCAATCGCATGCGTTTTATACCTGCAGCCATCGTCAATATAACCACAAAATTGGGCTGCAATCTCTCAAACTGCGAAAAACTCAGTTGAATATGCTCCATTACTAGCTCAGTTCGCTTCTACCAGAACTCGAAGCAGAATGGCAAATCATGTTTACAAACATCCTTTTAGCAAGAAAGTAGCCAGCATGAAGGTACAACTACACAAAGATCTTAAGTCACTCACGCGATCTTGTCCACCAGCTATATTCTTGAGGAAAAAAAACAAATTGCGATATTGCTACTGTAACGGGATGCTGGCATTTAAGAGCTTTCACGATTAGGAGCAAGTGAAACCATGCTAAAACTGATTTGCTCCCGTAAAAGTCACGAAACTTAGGTCATCATTAACTCTGGTCCCAGTCACCAGACTGCTAGCATGACTGTCGGTGTAAGTAAGAATGTCTGGATACAGCATTTCTCAGAAGTCTTCAAATCTACTGTTACCTACAACTTGGCACAATATATTGATCACTCTGTGCCCTGGAATTTCAGATATAGCAAAACAGAGATAGAGGATGTGCTTGCCAAGCATAGAAACTCTGGTGCACCGGGACCCAATGGGTTGACAAACCTGACACTTAAGAAGAATAAAGCCCAGTGGGCATCCGTCATTGAAAGCCAGTTTCAGAAGATAGCTGAAGCAAGGAGAATCCCTTTCTCATGGCAATTGGTGGTAGTTGTGCCGATTTTCAAAAAGGGTGATCCATCAGACCCAGCCAACTACCATCTGATTGCCTTGCTGGACATAATTGGGAAGATCTTTGCTGGCCTGCTACAGAAACGTTTATCCGAATGGGCCAGTGATACGGGGATTATCGACAAACATTCACGGGATTCACTTATGGTGCTGGAGTTGAACTGAATCTCACTTTACTAAATTTCTTAAAATTAGAAGCCACGAAACATAACAAACCTTTATTCCTGGCATTTGTAGACCTACGCCAGGCCTTTGATTGAGTAAATCGAGCGCTACTGTGGATCATATTGGAAAAATGTAATTGCCCTGCTGATTTGTTGCAGATGATAGTGCAACTCCATTCGACCACCTCAGTGAAAGTCTGTCTGGGTGCTAATGGTGATCTATCACAAGAAATCAAGACCGAACAAGGTGTAAAGCAGGGGTGCCCACTGGCAGCTTTATTGTTTAAGCTCTACATCACCGACATGCCTGAAGCCCTGTTAGACTGTAACACATTTTCACCGAAAATTAATGATTACCATCTGAGCTGGGCAACATATGCCGACAACGTGGTATTAATGGATGTCACCCAAATTGGTCCCCAGCGACTTATAACAAAGTTGGACATTTACCTCAAAATGAATGGTATGGAGATCAACAACAAGAAATCAAAGATCATTGCCTTCGGGACCCGGTTGGGGAACTGAGGAAAAAAATGTACTTGGTCTGCTTCAGGAGAAAAACTTGAAACAGAAACCATTCGATATCTTGGGATAAATTTTAACAAATCGATACGAGAGTGGGAATGGATTAAAGACTTGCAAGCAAACATGACAAACCTTTCCCTCTAAGGTGCAAAGCTACACCGCGAATACGGCAGATTTACACTCTTGCCGGCGATACAGTTTTACTGTCAAAAAGTGGTTCCAGCTATAACACTTAGCAGTGAATCTGGCCTGAATATCGACCCCAATTTATGGAATCGGCTAGAAGGTAAATTTTGGCAAAAAGTCCTATGTCTCCCGTTTAACGTTGCAATAGCAGGGATTAGATACGAACTATGGCTGCAATCACTCCTGGCCACAGTGCTATGGAAGTCCTTAGTCCTTTATCATAAAATATCGATATCTGATAATGTCATCCAATATGCAATTTTGAAAGAAAGTCCAGAAAGCCTGTATACCTGATTAGTAAAAGTCTGGGAGACAGAAATCCTGGAAAATCTGATCTACGTGGGAGCATCTGTTGATCTGCTCCATAACAATCCAGGCGCAGTTAAAAAAAAGGTAAACCAGTGTGGCTGTATCGCCAGGAATATCGATCAAATTTAAAATCTTGTTTACCAACACCTGGTGATGTCCGCCCAGTAAATCATGTTCCAAGATATTTGCGCCAATTCCCTTCACGATACCATCGAGATCAGTTTATACGGCTACGATTAAATTTACTACCAACTAAAGAGCTGCTCTTCCTAAAACAAGATAAAAACACTCTTAACAACTTATGTCGCTTCTGTGAGAACAACATTGAATCAGTGCTGAACGGACAGTGGCCTTAGGAAAATGTGCTCCTAGTAATGGAAACATGAACGATTGGTGGAACAACTTAACATCTGGGCACAATTACATGCTAATTTGTGCAACTGTCACTTATCTTGACAAATTACTGATAACTCACTGATCGCCTAATTAACTTACATGGCTCATTGAAGTCTGATTTCGGTTTATTTACTCTGTGACTTTCTGGGCTCCACAAAGTCGATACTAATGGACTTGTCAAGATACATCGTCTTGAATTTGTCTTCCCTCGTTTCCAGCCCTAGTTGACGTTGGATGATGAGTGTTAATTAAAACAACAAAAAAAACTCCTTAAAAAGAAAATGGGCCTCATTACGAGTCATCCTATATGGAAATAACGGTGGCGGTAAAACCTGCCGCCACCGTTCTTTCCATATCGGGTGATCTCGAGTCCTGCAGGCAGAGGTGTCAGGATTTCTATACTCAAGAAACCTATTTTCTTTACAAATACAGTAGTGGACAGCTTTAGCGACGAACATACCTGTCCACCTTAAATTTCTGTGGTTTAAACAGAACAAGTAAGGGTACACTCCTTGTTTAGAGATGTCATTCCCGCCAAGTCTGACCTGGCGGGTTTAACACCACCCGCCTGCAGGCAGACGTGGAAACACCGGCACCATCATCAGATGGTGCCGGTGTTTCCACTTCCCCATTCCCATTGCGTCCTATGGGACACAATGGGAATGGGGATTTACCGAATTCCGCCTCCGGAATTCCCGGGTCACCGGGGTCGTAATGCCACGGTAATTCCGGGAATCACGGAGGCGGAATGGTAATATGAGTCCGGCGGTAACCTGCCGGAATTTCAGGCACGGTTACCACCGGACTCCTAATGAGGCCCAATGTTTTTCCCATTGTGTCCTCTTGGTGATAAGCTGAAAGACTGTCTTGGTCTTTTTCTTTGTTAAAAGGTTTGTATGGAACTAATACAAATAAAAAATAAAAAAAATAGTTGTCTGTTTATACCAACACTACCTGATTCTCTCACTCCCAAGAGAATGCTGGACTTTGCACATCACAGCCAACTCCCAGCAACTGGAAGATTAACTCGCTTTGCTTGGAGCCCATCTCTCCTGCAGTGATCTGACCTTAGAGTCACATCTCAAAAAACCTTTTTTCTGTCTTTGTTAAGTGTTGCCATAGTCAGCTGATCAAACCACACACCTTCCCTAACGTTGGACAAACTGCTCCTGCATTGCATATCTACTTTCATCTCCTAAATTATGGGAATCAGTTGCTAGAAATTGTGTGATTCTGGGAACCACTAATCAGGAATATGTGCTACCAGAGGCTGCAAGTGAAGCCTGACCCATGGCAACACCCACACACAGGCCGCCATGTGCCCCTGTATCCCCAACAACTCCCTGGCTGATGCTGTCATTTGCCCCAGAGGTTTGGTAATTTGGAACTGCAGCCGCATGGTTCTGTCAAACGGAAGGAACACCCTTTCCTCCCAAGTACAAAGCTGTCTCTAGATGAAGGGCAATTCTTGTGATGAAAATAAGTGGCACTTTTCCCGATTTAGGAAGAATGATTGCTCCTGCAGGCACTGACAGGTTCACTGTAGCTGGGTTGTCATTGTCTCTTCGAGAGCTGGCTTGATTAACCACCAGATATCTAGGATATGGGAATATTTTTATCCCCTCTATGAGGAGAAAGGATATCAGGGGAGCGAATAGCTTCGTAAATACCCTGTGAACTGTCCTCAGACCGAAGAACCAAGCCCTGAACTCATAATGCCCTCACACCCCCGCAAATCTGAAGAACTCCCAGTAAATCTGTTTTATTGTTATATGGTAATAAGCATCCTGCAAATCTATTGACGCCAGCCAGTCCCCTTTCGCTACCAATGGCAGGATCCTCTGTAGCATTTCCATTTTGGATGAGGTCTACTTCACAAACCGATTCAAAGTCTTAAAAACCACTCGCAATATGAACTTGCTGGATGGTTTGAGCACCAAGAAGATTATATAATACAATCCTGTCCCCCTTTTCTAAATGGGGAACTCTTGAAATTGTCTTCTTCTGGATCGATTCCGATATTCATTTCCTCATGGAAATTTCCTTAACATTGTTCATTGGGCATGCTGTCAGGATTGTTCCTGAAATGGCCAGGAGTGTCTTGAATTCGATCTGGTATCTCCAGCTTTCCGTTCTGTTGGCTCAGGCATTGGAAGTACACTCCTCACAAGTTCTGAACAAGTGCCTGAACCTACAACCAACCAGCCAGCTGTGCCCTGTACAGGAACATTACCTTGGCCTGGTTGTGCTGGAATCTTTCTCTCCTTTTATACCACATTTTGAATTTTCCTAGGAAGTTACCCTTGATTTGGCACTGATGTCATCGGTTTATAGGTAGTGCTTCTGTTTTTTCTCAGTTTGTCAGCATGTTTAATGTTTATAGGCCTTGAAAACCTGTGGACCTTATTTTCAACTGTGTGCCCAAATAGAATTCTTCCTTTAAAGGGCAATTTCAAATTGAGAGAAATAGCCTTCTGTGATCCTCCCATGCACCAATCCATCAGTTTTGTAAGGTGTCTTATCGAAACGGTAGTACTGATAGCCACTGCTGTTTCCATGATCCCATGAAATGAAAAATCAGCCAGTAATTCGACCTTTTGTGCATGTCAAATAGCATTGTGGCACAATTGGAACCTTCTTCAATGTCTTTGCTCATCTTTTAAAAGAAAGCTAGGAGCTCTTTTGGCCATGCTACCTGGGTCATGTGTCCTGTTCCTTAAGCTCTGGTTATCTGTTTTGGCTGCTGGATGTCCTTGCTGGGCTGTCCTCGTCCTCCCCTTTTTCCTCCTAAGTGGATGGGCTGGATGATCTATATTGGCCTTGCAAAAAAGAACTTTTATCAGGAAAACCTCAGCAAAGAAGAAAGAAAATCCCTTGGCGACCTCGACCGATCAATAACAATCAAACCAGCAGACAAAGGCGGTGGCATCGTCTGTATGAATACCACGGACTACAACAAGGAATGCCTATAACTCTTGGCAGATACTACCTCATATAAGAAATTGAACAGGGATCCTACCACGAGACTACAAGAAGAGATCCTCAGCCTTACCAAACATGTAGAAGACCAGAGTTGGATATGCGAGGATGAACGCCATTTCCTCAACAAAACCCACCGGGGGATACCATCTTTTTACATCCTCCCGAAAATCCATAAACACGCCACACAACCACCCGGACGACCAATTGTCTCGGCCTGTGACTCACTTTTGGAACCCTTGTCACTCTACACAGACCATTTCATGAAACCATTTATTGGAAAGATCAAATCATACTTAAAAAAGACATCACGGACACCATCAAAGTCCTGCAGAACTTAGACCTCATTTCTAACTCGATCCTGGTCACGATGGACGTAGAGGCACTCTATACCTCAATCCCCCAACAGGAAGGACTAGAAGCGTTGGCCATTTGTCTCAACAGAAGAACCGACACCACCTTGACTCCCACCAATTTAATTCTGGAGTGTATTAGCCTAGCCATGACTGAAACTGTCTTTCTTTTTGAACATCAGATCTATCAGCAGATCAGAGGCGTCAGCATGGGTGCTACGTTTGCACCAGACGTAGCAAACTTATACATGGCTCAATATGAGGATGACCATGTATACACCGAGGAGAACCCCTACAAAGACCATATGTTACTATGGCGACGGTACATCAATGATGTCCTCTTAGTTTGGGAAGGCAGCCAAGACCTTCTTTTTGATTTTCACGGATGGCTAAACCGAAGAAACTCCCACATTAAATTCACCATTGAATGGGACTGCCAAGCCGTGAACTTCCTGGACCTTCACATATACCGCTCCGGGAACTCACTGAAAATAGAACTTTTTAGGAAACCTACAGATAGAAACAGCCTTCTTCATTTCTCAAGTTTCCACCCCCAAGGATTAAAATACAACCTACCATACGGACAATTTCTACGCATATGCAGGAACTGTACGGAAAAGGAAAAGTTTGAACATCACGCCAAACAACTCCAGGCACGTTTGGCAGAAAGGGGGTACCCAAAGAAATCCATCAGGATGGCTAGGAAAAGGGCAGCCCACATGGATCGCATGATTTGCCTGACCAAAAGAACCAAGGACCCCATAGACCGGACCGTCTGTGTCACCACCTTCAACCCCGTCAGCAACCTCATAAAAACAACAATCAACAAACATTGGCACCTCATAAAAAATAAAGGGCCCTTATACAAAAAAACTTTATTTGCATTCAGGAAGAACAGGTACCTCAGTGACACCCTGGTACACACATTTCTAGAACCAGAGAAACCACAGCCAACCTTATGGAAACGTCCGCCGGTAGTAGGCCACTACAGCTGTGGCAAATGCGTTGCATGTCGCTATACGGAGACCAGCAAGACTTTCACGCACAAAAAACTTTATCTGGACAATGAAAAATCACACCAACTGTGAGAGCAAAAACGTCATCTATGTGATAAAATGTCCATGCAACCTCATAGACATAGGGAAGACCATCAGACCCATCAAGCAGAG
Organism: Ambystoma mexicanum; assembly: GCF_040938575.1. Classification (NCBI taxonomy): domain Eukaryota; kingdom Metazoa; phylum Chordata; class Amphibia; order Caudata; family Ambystomatidae; genus Ambystoma; species Ambystoma mexicanum. The sequence continues at coordinate 1,129,283,744 of NC_090935.1, read as the reverse complement.
GATAAGCGAACACCGATCGTGTATCAGAAACTCCATACCAGATAAACCCCTTGTCGAACATTTCAGCAAAAAAGGCCATACCCACGAGCAACTCACGTGGACTGTCCTGCAGCAACTTCAACAACAGAAAAGAGGAGGAGACATCAATTTAGCCCTCACTAAGCTGGAACAAATATGGGTCCATAGACTGGATACAGTTAGAACTGGCCTAAATATCACAGTTGAGTGGAAACATTTCTGGGATTGATGACCCCTTAGCCAGGGTCCTGACAGGTGGACTCTGCCCACACTGTGGACATTGTGATGACTCCATTCACCTACATTAGCAGGCCCTAGTCACTTGGCCTTCGCCTTCCTACGTCTCAATCATAGGTGCTTGTTCTTTAACTTTGCATCCTTCTCCACTAGCTGAACCACCATGTTTAGTCAGGATGCAACGAACGCCAAACCAGTCACCTAAATGTACTACTTGTTTCAAAACACAGGATGCATTATAAACCAGTCACCTAAATGTACTACTTTTTTTGAGAGACAGGATGTATTATAAACTAGTCACCCATTGCATTACTGGCTTTGCTCTGTCATCTGTCTCCGTGCACCAAGTAACACTAATTGCATCATCTTTGTGATATCGTGACAAGCGGCCACCTAGTCATTGGTCTTGTTTCATTGCAGTTGTTTATTTTGGAAACACTTCATCATATGCACATTATTGTCTTACCTTCAGTCATGTCACCATGGGCTTGATAGGTCGACACTTTGCCAAGCACCTATCCTTTGGTTAGTTTCCCACGGACCCACATGCACACCTTTGTGACCCAGGCCCTCTTGCAGGACTTGGCTTCTCACACACCCATGAGCATCACACGTACGTTTTTACCCTTTTTTTCACGTACGATGTGCTGTAATGCCATTGGTTGGTTTTCAACCTATTGAATGAGCAGTCTCTTACCCCTGAGCTATGCGCTCACTCAAGCACATATCCGGCACCCCATTGGCTGGAACTGGAACCATTACCATGGGCGTGCTTTTAATAATTGCACTGTCACACCCTCCACAGCAACCATTGCCTCGAGGAGTGCAGTCGCAATCATTACGCACCGGTAAGTTTCACTTTCTTTTTCACCAAGTCTTGGACTTTGAGGCTAGGTCAGGGCACGTCCTGCACTCCCAACTGACCGTACAGGTGCAATTCCCAAATCTCTGAGGCTCCTTACCTCGCTAGCAGCAGCCTCACATTACTCGCAGGCATTAGACATGCCTGTCACTGCCATTTTTTGCAAACACACCACCTGGGCTTAACTGGTCTCCATTTTTCGGAAACTTCGTTTTTGGCCGCACTGTTTAAAACCATGCTTAGCTCCCATACACGTTTTAGGTGCACTACCTTTATTTATACTGGCGCCCTCTTGATCCACCACTACGGCAGCATTGGATAGTACCCTGCTTGTCACCAGCACACAATATATGGGCACTGTAGGACAGCATTTATGTCACCATTCAGGGGCGAGCCTTAGCCTTGTTCCCCGCTAAGCTTTTATAACACTAAGGAAGCTTTAAACATGGACTTCCTCCAGCAATTTAGCTAGCTGCACGCTACCCTCCTATACTGCACACTGCCCATACGTCTCAGCACTATTCCCTGCATTTGACTAACAGGGGCGTTCTTTAACTTTTGCTAATTACCATTTTACCATACCTTGTTGACACCCTCACCACTGGTGTTTTTATCCTGGGTCACTTTCGTACCACACTCGCACAATCCCACGAAGGATGTGCCTTGGACCTTGCACCATCTACACGGTCTAATTCTAGGGTGAAAAATGTTGGTTTGTCAACCTTCTTTTTTCACAGCTCCTAGACGCTCCAGGCCCAATTCTCTGGCCTCCATGACCTGATTTTTCCGAGTCATCCCATGCAACCTTGTGACATGGGTGTTCATAGTCCGGTACTCTTGTCAGGACGTTCAAGCACAGCGCCACCGCTGCAACTGTAGCAGACGGTAAGCTGTTCTTTTTAATACACTACCAGTGTATTTAGGCACCAATCAGCCATTATTTACTAATACTTGAATTTATAATGACCCCCTGAGATCCTCACAGCTATCCCTTCCCCACAGATTACCCACACGAACAGCACTACGATCAGCGATCATCCTGATGAAGGCCACCACTACCTCGGGTTCTTACCCAGCCCTGCATGGCTGAAACACTCCAGTGTCGATGTTTTGTTACACAACCCCTGGGTTAATGTGTTTATATAAAGTGTTGTGTACACTGTCTTGTTTAAATCCCCGGACCTACTAGAGTCTTGTTAAAATCCTATGTTCTCACTTACCTGTATTGTATACTTGTGCATCACTTTGGAAATTGTACCTCGACAAGAGAGAGGTCGATACTCACCTGTATTTCCTGTGTCAAATAACGTCTGTCCGTACACTTTCGTGCTTATCGAAAGTCATGTAAATATCTAATTTTAGTATCTGTGCAAAACCGTTTTGGAGGCAAAATAAAAAAGCATCCAAACCAGACAGCTGTCCACGGATCTCGCACCCTGATTTCTAGCATTTTGTATACAAGTACCCTCCTGGGTATATCAGGACTCTGCCAGGCACCCTTTATATACTTCTTGATCTATACTGAGAACATTTCTGGGCTGTTTTCCTACTGTCTTCCTAAAATATCCCCCTAGTTGTATGTCTCGAGGTAGGAAGCTGCCCTCATCAAGAAGGGTGGTGGGACACCACTACTCCACCTCCATGGTTCTCCTGCTCTGTCCTAGGTCGCCACTACTATAGTTTTCTTTGTGGGCCACTTTTCTGCTGGAAGACTGCTCCGTTTTGCCCATTGAGCCATCCAGATCTGCTTGGTCAGGTTCCTATGTCTTCCTCACAGTTGTTTTTAATCCTACCAGTTGGCTCGTTGATAAAACTGATTGTTGTTATTTTGGGTCACCTGGGCCATCACTGGACCAAGGTTCAAGACCCTGGGTGACCAGTTCCAGGAACTCATTCTCAAACAGAAGGTTTCTATTCACCAGGTTGTATTGCCGTTCTTGAAGAGTGTTCGCCGAAACTGGCACTGTGAGTACTTTTCATTTGGCACTGCGCAAGTGGATTATTCTTCAAACATACGGGTCGCCTTGGTCCATGGTCATGGGTTTCTTTACGTTTCTTTAGGTCCACTTCGACTGCTATTTGCCATGAATTTACATTAGCTCAAATCCTAGGTTTTATGCAAAACTGTTTCCAGTGCAGAGATGTTTTTACCCTGACTCCTAAAAAGCCTTCCCAACATACTCTTGGACTGGTGTTATTTACTATTCTAAACTCCAGCACTAGAATATCTGGTGAAAGTGTGTTTACTTGTGACATTATCACTGGACACAGAATCCTACTGCTCTCTCTTCTTATTGTGGCTTCTGGGTCTGAAACCTAAAGCTGAATCTCTTTGAGAGGGTCTCCTATGGTATCCGCCAGGGTTGGTTGCTGTGACAATCGCTCTGTTTAAGCTTCAAAGATATATGTACAATTGCAATTTAAATGTTTTTTGTTTCTCAGTCAGCTCTACAGCGCTTAGTCATCCTGTTGCTTTTGCCAGCTCAATCCTGCCATTCCTTCACAATTCTCCTAAAAGGTCTCTCAGCATTTGGTGAGTTGAAGCAGGCACTCATAGTACTTATGTGGGGTGGATAGGGGGAGTCCCTGCATAAGTCTAATTCAATATTCAAATCCCTTAATGCACCCAGTATAATTCCAAAATACTAATGGCTGGTTCTTGATGATGTCCATGCACAATATGATTGGCACCATAACTTCCTTTTTTATTTTTGATGGTTCTAGTTTTATTCATAGTTTTCTTTGTACAGGCCACCTAATCATTGGTAATGTTTTCCTCAAAACATATAGCCTTCTGATTGCAGACACGTCTTTGAAGTCTATTGTAAAAGTCTTTCACCCAAGGAAAGTCTACAGAATAAGCATTATAATCTTCAATGGCTCAAATCAGTCCTTACTAGGTATTATTTTAATGTTTGAACTTCCCTCAATCACAAATTACTAAATCTAATTTTTCAACATAAATGTTTACATTAATTTAAATTTAACAAATCCGCTAAAAACCGTCTCCCAAAAAACCTTCATGTGATTTGTCTTCAAATGTCAATACTAAGATTTATTGCCACTTTTATTGCTGCTAAATGAATTGGGCTTGTAAATAATATTTTGGTGGATGTTGTAATCGCTCCTTATTCTTTTCTCTCGATGTGATTTAAAATCGTTTGCTACCCCGCATCCGTTTACTGTTGAAGACTTAAATAAAATATGATTTGCAAGCCCAATTCAATTAGTGGCAATAAAAGTTAATATTGGCATTTGAAGACAAATCACATGATCATAAAGAACAATAGACTTTTGGTATAATACATAATTGAAGTTGATGGATGTCAGCTCCTGAAGAAGAAAAAGTTTCCGAAACACGTAGAGCAATTGATCTATTTCATAATATCAACAAAAAAAGAACAAAGGACTAGATAAGCAAAACATATCCGATTTTTTCTTTTTGAGTAAACTGTTGGAGAATATGCATGATTGTTAAATTATTGTTTTTGAAACAATATATATATAACATATAAGACTGTACAGCATTATTGTTTGTTCAGTAATTGATTTCTTAAGTTGCAATTAATTTAATCATTAATGTTGAATAATTGGATATAATAGTTTGTCATTGAGGAAAGTTCAAACATAAAAATAATGAATAGAAAATGCTTTACATAGAAAATATTTACATTCAATATCACCCAACCAAAGCCAGTACTCATTTATTGACCTCGGACGGATAATAGGCTGAGTTGGCATTGCTGGGATTCAAACCTGCAGAACGCAGCAGCGAGCGCTCAACCCACTGAGCTGTTTTACCAGCTAATCAGATAATTCATTGAATAGTGTCATGGTTATCCAGTAGAGTTTCCTTTTATCATTCTACTATGCAGGTTCTCCTGCATTGACAACAATACAATTTAAAAACAATAGAAACAAATTGGAATTAGTTAAATACAGGGAGTGCAGGCCTTATTAAATATGTATTTGTTTGAAGTCTATTTTGCATTAATTGTATCCCAGAAGAGCCATTTAGGCACCTCCATAACTATCTAGATCTATGTTTCTTTTTTTAATGTCCACGTTGCCCTTTTTCACAAATGATTTGTACTTTTCAACTCGGATTATGGTGATTTCAGACCCTAATACAGCAAGGAGGTCTTTAGGGTTAGCTTCAATGTCCACAATGCAATAGGGCTACTTCCTTTTGGCAGGACATTGTAAGGATGACCATATGTGACACCTCACTGTTGTCATCAGTACTATCACCATTGCTCACCTCAGAAACCTGTTTTGTGCATCTGATGTGGCAAGCCTGTCCCACTTGGACGCAGGTTGCGCATACCTTGTTAAAGGCTGAGCGTGCCCTATCACCTGCTCACTGTAATTTGCTATTGCACCCATAATGCAAGTACCTCTCTGCACTGCTGTCATCCTCTCATTCATCTCTGTTGCGCTATTTAACCTACAAGCCTCTTATTCCTTTCTTCCCCTGTGACATGTTCACTTCAGTCAACCCAGAGTCTTGCCTAAAATCCTTCCTTCTGCAGACCCCTTCCTCCACCAACTGTACCGTGATGTCCTGGCGAGGACATGGTTACCAGAGCAGAGCGATCCTGTCGTCAATAGAGCCGGTAGCCAATGTTTTGTCCCGCACTCTGCAGTTCGCCAAAGCGAAATAGAAAAGGAAGTCACACCAATGACCACGTCTCTGTGTTTTTCTTTCTTGATCCCATGAAAAGTGCTTAATGTGCCATATGCAGACAGCATACTTTCCCTGCAGTTTTCCTGAGTCCCCATTCACAGAGGAACAAGAAAATGGCGACGAAGGTGGGATTTTTCTCTAAAAACTTCCAGCACATGAAGGAGAGTCACTGAAAGGGAACACATTGTAGGGACAAAGAATAATCAATTTTTGTTCAACGTGCATAGGTTCCCAAGGCAGCTCTGGGGCCATGGTTTTATCGAAACTCGATCTGAACAAGAGATGCCACCAGATCTAACTAGATGAACAATATATATATGTAACATGGCCCACGTCAGCGGCTATGTAGTTATGGTTAAGTTGCTAAACCCATAAGAAGACCACTTTTTTGGCGGCTCATAACTTCGCTCCCCCTGGAGGAATCGTCACCAAACTTTGCAAAAAAAGTATATGGCCGGGTCTGAAGTTGGGGAAGGTTTCGTGCATGGGGGGCAAAGTTATAGTGGGGGTCCCAAAATGTTTTTTTTCCATAGACTGAATGGGCAAAAAACAGCTGGTCAGAAGGTGGACATGACAAGTGCAGCTGCTTTCCACCGACCCATGCCCTTTGACATGAGTAGCCAGCAGGCGCTAGGCCCCCGATGGGAGCGATGACTCAGAAGATTTGAGAATTACCTCATGGCCCATGACGAGAACACACCTCAGAAATTCACCAGGAGACTACTGGTAAACTTAGTAGGAGATGAAGTGGACGACCTAATTCCCACTTTCCCGCCAGATGAGGTCAAACATACGTAGGTCTCAAAGAAGCACCACTTATTTTGACCCCCAGCGGAACATCGATTACGACGACACACTTTCAACATCACGTGCCAGGTATCCGGTGAGTCCATGGACACCTTCGCAACCTGCCTTCGCAAACTAGTGGCGTACTGCAAATTTCATAAATTCATGAATGACGAGGCAATTAGACTGCGAATCATTGGTGGTTGCCTGTCGTCATCATTTTGAAAGAAGCTGCTCCGGGAACCACTATATTACAGATGGCCAGAACCGAAGCGAGAGTAGACGTACAAGCCTCCCAAATTGAAATTACTAAAGGATCTGGGAAAGAAAGAACAAATATATCAGATCACGCAAGGAGCGAAGAACAAGTAGATCACCAGTAACTTAACAAGGAAATGCGCATCATCAGGAAGATGTTACTGCTGCAGCCTGCCGTTTCCTCATGAAGAAGGCTCTTGATGCCGTGCATTTGTACAAATAAGCACCAATTGCAGGAGCGAGGACCACCTGGCGACTGTCTGCATCCTCTCCAGTTAAAGTCGTCTGATCTAAAGGTTTTTCAGTGGGCCGCGAAAGACCGGGTAGGCAATCATGGAAAGTTCTCCACAAAACTCAGGTACAAAGGAAACAATTTGCTGGGCCATCCCGCGCCCCTCAAGACAAAGATTGTGGCAGTGGCTTACATGATGCAGCTCACCACATCAATCGTGCAGTCTTTGCCAGCCCTATTTAAGGGTCTCAGATGCCTGAAGGGAGATCCAGTTTAACTGAGGAGAATACCCATTTATCTCCAACCTCACGTAGACAAAGATTTACAATGTTTGATTGAGGAGGACATAATCGAACCAGCCAGTGACCCAACACCATGTATATCTCACATAGTAGGAGTCCCAAAAAAGGCACACCGGACAAAACACGCATATGTGTAGACATGCAGAAAGCAAAAAAGGCCATTGG